>NC_138205.1:6011498-6381498 GCF_964194415.1 Vipera berus | reverse complement strand
AGCCCCATGTAGAGAGCATTGCAGTAGTCTAGTCGAGAGGTCACGAGCATGTGAGTGACCGTGCATAGATCATCCCGGCTTAGATGGGGCCGCAACTGGCGCACCAGGCGAACCTGGGTGAAAGCCCCCCTAGTCACAGCCCCTATGTGATGTTCCAAGGTGAGCCGTGAATCTAGGAGGACTCCCAAGGTGCGAGCCCTATCTACGGGGGGTAATAGTTCACCCCCAATAGAAAGAGGTGGAATATCCGAAAAAACCCGGGATGAAGGTATGCAAAGCCACTCAGTCTTGTCGGGGTTGAGTTGAAGTCTGTTCCTCCCCATCCAGACCCGAACCGCCTCCAGGCAACGGGACATCACGTTGAGGGCATCACTGGGGTGGTTTGGGGTCGAAAGGAAAAGCTGGGTATCATCAGCGTACTGATGATACCCAACTCCAATACCACGAATGATCTCACCCAGCGGTTTCATGTAGATGTTGAACAGGAGAGGCGAGAGGACCGACCCCTGAGGAACTCCACAAACGAGAGACCTCACGGTCGACCTCTGCCCTCCTGTCAACACCGACTGCGAACGTCCCTGGAGATAGGAGGAGAACCACTGTAAGACCGTGCCTCCCAATCCCAATCCCCGGAGACGCCGCAGCAAGATACCATGGTCGATGGTATCGAAAGCCGCTGAGAGGTCTAATAGGACTAGAACAGAGGAATGTCCCCTGTCCCGAGCCCTCCAGAGATCATTCACCAGCGCGACCAATGCCGTCTCCGTGCTGTACCCGGGCCAGAAACCCGATTGGTACGGGTCTAGATAATCCGCTTCATCCAGGACCAGAGGGAGCTGATGTGCCACCACACTCTCAACAACCTTCGAAAGAAAGCGAAGGTTGGAGACGGGACGAAAGTTGTTCAATACAGCTGGGTCCAAGGCAGGATTCTTGAGGAGAGACCTCACCACCGCCTCTTTCAAGACAGCGGGGATGCCGGCACAAACAGCCACTCAGTCTTGTCAGGGTTGAGTCGAAGCCTGTTCCTCCCCATCCAGACCCGGACCACCTCCAGGCAGTGGGACATCACATCGAGGGCATCACTGGGGTGGTTCAGGGTTGAAATAAAAAGCTGGGTATCATCAGCATATTGATGATACCCAACTCCGAAACCACGAATGATCTCACCAAGCGGCTTCATATAGATGTTGAACAGGAGAGGCGAGAGAACCGATCCTTGAGGAACTCCACAAATGAGAGGTCTCAAGGTCGATCTCTGCCCCCCTGCCAACACCGACTGTGAGCGTCCCAGAAGGTAGGAGGAGAACCACTGGAGAACTGTGCCTCCCACTCCTAACCCCCTGAGACGTCGCAGCAGGATACCATGGTCGATGGTATCAAAAGCCACTGAGAGGTCTAAAAGGACTAAGACAGAGGAGCAGCCCCTGTCCCGAGCCCGCCAGAGATCATTCACCAGCACGACCAATGCCGTCTCCGTGCTGTACCCGGGCCTGAAACCCGATTGGTACGGGTCTAGATAATCAGCTTCATACAAGAACAAAGGGAGCTGTTGCGCCACCACGCTCTCAACAACCTTCGCCAGAAAGCGAAGGTTGGAGACTGGACGATAGTTGTTTAATATAGCTGGGTCCAAGGCAGGCTTCTTGAGGAGGGGTGTCACCACTGCCTCCTTCAAGGCGGCAGGAAAACTACCCTCACTCAAAGAGGTAGTAATCACTGCCTGGAGCCAGCCTCGTGTCCCATCCCGGGCCGCATAAGTCAGCCAGGAGGGACACGGGTCCAACAAACACGTGGTGGAGCTCAGCTTCCCCATGATCTTGTCCACTTCTTCAGGAGTCACAGGATCGAACTCCTCCCAGATAACATCGACAAGACTGCCCGTATCCTCATCGTCAGACTCTGCCCAGTTGGAGTCCAGACCGGTCCGGATCCAAGCAATTTTGTCCGACAGAAATCGACTAAACTCCTCGGCTCAACCCTGCAAGCGTTCCTCCCTCACCTCCTGATTAAGGAGAGAGCAAGTTACTCTAAACAGGGCGGCCGGGCAATTATCTGCGGACGCGATGAGGGTGGCAAAATGGTTAGACCTTGCTACCCTCATCGCTGCGAGATAAGTTCTCGTAAACGACCTTAGTCGTAACCGGTCGGATTTGGATCAGCTGGATCTCCAACAGCTCTCTAGGCTCCGTCTCCGATGCTTCATCTCCCGGAGCTACATGGAGAACCATGGAGCCCATTGGGATCTGCGCCGGGTCAAGGACCGCATGGGTACAACTTGGTCGAGTGCCTCTGTGGCTGCCCTTTCCCAGGCTTCCACTAGGGCATCGACCGAGCTGTGAGCAAAGGAGGCAGGTAGGGGCCCAAGCGCCGTCTGGAAACGCTCAGGGTCCATCAGGCGCCCAGGATGGAACCATCTTATTGGCTCAGCAACCCCACGACAGGGAGTGGCAAAACGGAAGACCAACCGCAGGAGATGATGATCGGTCCATGACAGGGTTGTAATAATTGGGGAACCACCCCCCGAGATCATCTAACCACTGTCCGGATAGAAAAACCAGATCGAGCGTGTGACCCCCCCCATGAGTTGGGCCCTGAATAACCTGCATCAGGTCCATGGCCGTCATGGAAGCCATGAACTCCCGAGCTAACTCAGATGATCCCCCCAGGGATGGTAGGTTGAAGTCACCCAAAACTATAAGTTTGGGGAACTCAACCACCAACCCTGAGAGGATATCGAGAAGCTCAGGCAGGGCTGCTGCTACGCGACTAGGTGAAATGTACACCAGCAGCAAGCCCAACTGAGCTCTAGGGCCACATCTCAGGAGGAGGGACTCACACCCGACTATCTGGACTATGGTGGCCTCCCACGGACATAAGGTCTCCCTCACAACTACTGCCACTCCACCGCCCCTACCCTGATCCCGAGGCTGGTGCAGCACCCGGAAGCCTGATGGACTAAGATCAACCAGGGGGACCCCGCCCTCTGGGCCCAACCAGGTCTCCGTAATGCAAGCCAGGTCCACATGCTCCTACTCAATACATATACATATACATATACATATACATATACATATACATATACATATACATATACATATACATATACATATACATATACATATACATATACATATACATATACATATACATATACATATACATATACATATACATATACATATACATATACATATACATATACATATACATATACATATACATATACATATACATATACATATACATATACATATACATATGTGTGTGTAAATTATTTTGGCTTGCTAACAAAGAATAAAGGGAGACCGATATGATCATTTCAAAATTATTTGTTGTCATCAGTCAGCCATACCCTTCTGAGATTCGAACCTGGGCCGACTGCGTCTTAAGCAGTTGTTTTAACTGCTAGGCCACAGGCGCTCTCTCTCTCTGTGTGTGTGTGTCTCTCTCCCTCCCTCCCTCCCTCCCTCCCTCCCTCCCTCCTCTCTCTCTCTCTCTCTCTCTCTCTCTCTCTCTCTGTTAGCTGAGAAGCAAGGAAGATATGTGTTAAATGTTTGTTAAGCATTCAGAATACACTTGCTTAGTCCCCGACATGGGACAAATCTTATTTCCTGTTTCAGCCTAGCCCTAGGCCATCTACAAGCAGTAGCCACAGCAGTGGCAGTTCATATTTGTGTATTATTTTTTGGATTGCTAACAAAAATAAAGGGAGACTGATATGATCATTTCAAACTTATTTGTTCTCATCAGTCAGCCATACCCTTCTGAGATTCGAACCTGGGCAAACTGCATCTTAAGCAGGGCAAGGCAATTGTTCTTACCCGACTTGATACCTGGCACTTGTTTTTAGGAATCCCATCATATATCCATTGGAGACCTGCTCACTGTCCCTCCACATGGAGAGGACCTCTACTCCACTTTCTCTACCAAATGTAATTGATGCAGAAGAAAGGAGGAAAACCAGATTACACCATGTCACCCACCCCAACCCTCTGAGCTGATCAAAAAGGACACTGTGATCAATTGGACTGAAAGCCAACAAGTTGTCAAGTAGGACAAGAATGGACGTACAACCCACATTCCACCCATGCCAGACATCATCCAAAAATGCAATCAATACCATTTCTCTCCATACCTTGGCCTCAGTCCTGAGTGAAAAGGATCCAGGTAATCTGCTTCACCCAAGGCTATTTGAATCAGTTGTGCAATCAAAGCTCAAACCTTCTTCCCCTTTAAAGAACATATATTTTCTACCTAATACAGTTCATGATTGTATTTCCAATTGTAACATCTATTGAGATCCCATTTTTACATGGATTCTCCTGTGACTAAAGTTTTAATATTCTCAAGTACTAAACTCACATACTGTACCTATGTGATTTTTTTCTTCTTTTTATGACCTGGTAGTTCATGAGAACTACTAACAAAGGTAACAGATGGAGACCACGTGTCCCTATAAAATGGAACAGGAGAAACTAAAGGAAAGTGAAGTGGCTGAAGGACCACACAGGGACGACAGGTTAGCTAACTAGGATTTATTAGGAACAAGGCAGAGAACGGTACAACTTGTTCGGCTTTTATAGCTGGCAGCTGTCAGGTTAGGCCAATCAGGTTCTTGTCTTTTTGCGCCGCGTCTCGTCGTCCAATCATTGCCGTTGCGTCTTTGACAGCTCTTTTCTCCGCGTGGTTAAGCGGCTTCTGTGTTATGACAGCCGCGAGCTGTCAGATGGTTGCGCCTGCGCTCTGGCGGGGAACCTTGACAGCTGTCAAAGTTCCCGCGTGTTCTCCTGTCAGAGGAGTTTACCTCATAGAATTTAACGGTTTAACTGGTTAATAACATTTATACATACATATATTACATATATTACACCCCTTACCCCTCCCCCAGATTGTTTCTTCCCTCTTGTTGTTGGTTGTTAGAGCCAGCCCATTCATAGTCCCGTAAGTATGCTGGTGCTCTTCTGTTCCGGGTAGATCGTCGTGGGGGTGGTGCGTTTTCGTGTTCACGGGGAGGTACATTTTCTTGTTCCCCTTTCTCCTGTGGTGGTGCAGGTAGTATGTCCACGGGGGGTGGGGGTTGGCTGATCGTAGGAGGAAGGTCTGGGTGGTGTTCCGGTTGTCTTGGTCTGAGCTGGTCTATGTGTCACCGCAAGTTGCCGTCCGTTGTCGTGTGTATTAGATAGGAAATGGGTCCTGTTTGCTGTAAGACTGTCCCTTGGACCCATTTGTTGTTGGACGTGTATGATCGTGCCCAGACCATTTGCCCTGGTTTGAATGTGCGGGGTGGGGGGGGTGATCTGGTTCTGATGTATAAGTGTCGGGGTGCAGTCTGTCGAGACGCGTTATCAGCCTCCTTCCCCACCTTAGTTCCACTGGTGTTTTGCCAGTTGCCGTGCAAGATATGGTGTGTTGTGCCATGAGGAACTGGCTGAGACGACGCTGCCAGTCCCCTTTTACAAACTTCTTTAATGCTTCTTTGGTTGAGCGCACCATGATTTCAGCCATCCCGTTTGTCGATGGGTGGAACGGCGCTGAAGTGACCAGCCTAATAGAGTTCCTCGTAGCGAACATCTGAAATTCACGAGAAGTGAATTGTGGCCCGTTATCTGAGACTATGATGTCTGGAAGGCCATGGGTGGCGAAGACTTTTCTAAGGGCTTGTATGGTGGCTCCTGAAGTGGTTTTCTTAAGGGGAAGTACTTCTAGCCATTTTGAGTAGCTGTCAACTATTACTAGAAAACTCTGGCCCTGGATTGGTCCTGCAAAATCTAGGTGTATGCGTGACCATGGGTTCTTAGTTGTCTCCCATCTGTGCGCTGGGGCCTGGGGTGGTTCGCTTCTTGTTGCTTGGCAGGGGTAGCATCCTCCCACATGTTTTTCTATATCCTTGTCTATCCCTGGCCACCATACATAACTCCTGGCTAGCGCTTTCATTTTAACTATGCCTGGATGTCCTTCGTGGAGGGTGTCTAGGGTTTGTGCTATGTTTTTATTCGGTATTACTACCCTGTTCCCCCATAAAAGGCATCCCAAGTGTGATGAGAGTTCGTGTTGCCTATTATAGAATGGCTGAAATTGTGGTTCTGGGCTTTTGGCCGGCCATCCCGTGGTTGTCCACCTGAGAACCCTGCTTAGCACCTTGTCCTTGGCTGAATTTTTGGCTATGATTTTAGCGGAGAGGGGGCAGTCTGGAAGTTGAGATATTGCTAGTATGAGTCCTGCAGGAGCTGGGTCTGTGTCCTTGGTTTGAATGGGCAGTCTGCTAAGGCAATCTGCGTGTCCCAATTCTTTTCCCGGTTTGTGTATTAATTTGTATGAATACGCTGACAAGAAGGTAGACCAGCGCAATATTCTGGGCGATAGAATTTGGGGAGTTGTTTTGTCCCACGTGAATATTCCCAGAAGGGTCTTGTGATCAGTGAATATGGTGAAGGGTCTTCCGTAGAGATAGTCGTGGAACTTTTTTTACCCCTGCGACTATTGCTAGTGCTTCTCTGTCGATCTGCGCGTAGTTCCTTTCAGCTTTGGAAAGTGTGCGGGAATAGAAGGCTATAGGTCTTTGGGTGCCATCCCTATACAGGTGGCTTAGTACCGCCCTGATTCCGTAGGGTGAGGCATCACAAGCGATGCACACTGGTATGTCTTCTCTAAAGAGTGTGACAGTTGAGCTGTTACAGATAATGTTTTTCAGTGACTGAAAACTATTTTCGTGCGTCCTGGTCCAAGACCAGGCGGTGCCCTCTTCCAGAAGCCTGTGGAGAGGTTCTGCTATAGTGGCTTTGTGTGGCAGGAATGCGTGATAGAAGTTTAGTAACCCCAAAAAGGCTTGGAGTTCTTGCTTATTTTTTGGACTGGGGGCTGTTTGAATAGCTTTTAATTTTTCTGTAGTGGGGTGGATGCCATGGGCATCTATTTTATAGCCTAGGAATTCTGTAGAAGTGACTCCGATGGAGCACTTTTCTCGTTTTAATTTGAGACCGGCTTTCCTGAGCCGGTCCAGCACAGCTGACAATCTGTCAGCTAAGTTTGCTTCGTTCTCTCCGGCGATGAGGACATCGTCGAAGTAGGGGCAGACCCCGGGTATTCCCTTTAAGGTTTTCTCCATGATACCTTGGAAGATCCCCGGGGCTGCCGAGATGCCAAACTGAAGTCTTTTTACTTTGAAAGCCCCGCGGTGTGTGACAATTGTTTGGGCTTCCGCGGTCTCATTGGTTACAGGCAATTGCAAGTACGCCTGCGTGAGGTCAAGTTTGGCGAAGATGGCACTGGAGTGGATGGAAGCGAGGACGTCTCTCACCGCTGGAACCGGGTAAGCGTGGGGGCTTAGAGCTAGGTTAAGGGTCGCTTTATAGTCAGCGCATAGTCTAATTTCCCCGTTAGGCTTTACCGGGGTGACTATTGGGGTTTCCCAGCTTCCCCCTTCGGTAGGTTCCAGTAGCCCTAGTTTTACGAGGCGTTCCAATTCGTCCTCAATTTTTTCTTTGAGGGCGAATGGAACCCTCCTGGCCCTTATCTTAATGGGTTGGATGGTTGGATTTAATTTTAGGGAGATGGGAGGTGTATTTCCCTAGCGAGCCGTCAAAGACGTCTGCATACTTGTTGCAGACGGCTTCCAGGCTTGCGGCCTGTACTAAGTTTACCCTGGTAATGGCAATGCCTAGGGGGCTGAACCAGTTCAGCCCAATTAAATTGGTGTGGTTCCCTGGAGTCACTAGGACTTCTAGGGGTCCCTTAAATTTTTTGTATTCAACTGTGACCCTAGCCTTTCCTTCTAGTGGAATGGGGGTTTTTTGGAAGTCTGCTAGGTGGACCTGGGTTTTTTTAAGGGGGATTTCCCTGTTACTCTGTTGGCAGATTTCCTGATATGTTTTAAACGATATCAGGGAAACTGCTGACCCGGAGTCGACCTCCATGTTGCAGGTGACTCCTTGTATTTTTACCCTAATTTTTACTTTCGGGCTTAAACTGTGTACCTTGTCTATGGTTTCCACTAGGTTCCCCGGTGTTCCTCCCTTGTTGTTGTGGGTGGTGTTCCTACCTGGGGGGTTGGCCTCCAGGTCATGCACATTGTCGCGGGGACGGCTTCGGCATACAGGTTTGATGTGGCCGGTTTTGCCGCAATTGTGGCATTTTGCATTTCGGAACCGGCAGCTGCCCCTGGCATGGTTGCCCCCGCAGCTGGCACAGGTGGGCCGTTGATCGTGTCGCGGTGGCAGGGGGTTTCTGGTTTTTGGGCGGTCTGAGGCGTCGTTCCTTCGGTGTTGTCGTCGCTCCATCCTGCATTCTAGGGCGTCCCCGTCGGTGAAGTCTACGGACTCATTGTCATCACTGAAGGTTGCGTTTTCTTGGTACACGGTTGCATGACTTTCCAGTGTAGTCGTGGCCGATTTTTTCCGATGGTTGTCTTCGTAGGCCATTATTTCTCGGGTAAGTTCGGCTAGACTCATATCGGGTTTCGATGTGAGTTTTTTCTGGAGGCGTTCGTCCCTTAAGCCTATCACCACTTGGTCCCGGATGCGTTCTTCCAAATCTGGGAAGCTGCAGTTGCGGGCGGCGTGTCGGACCCCTGCGATAAAATCGTTCGTGGGCTCATCCGGCCGCTGCTTCTTTTGGGCGAATTGTACTCGCCAGTACAGCTCTGAGCGGGCTGGCATGTAGTGTTTGTTGAGTTGGTCGACCAGGTCCGCGTAGGAGACTTCGGTGATGGGCACCGGGCTGAACAGCCAGACGGCGTCGTCGTATACTGGGGGCCCACTGATGTACAGGAGGGCTGCGGCTTTTGCTCGGTCGTCGGTAATTTTACTGACGAGGAGGAAGCCCTCGACCTGCCCCAGGTGTGACTGCCATCACTCCGGATGGCGGGTGTCAAATTCCCTCACACGCCCGAAGTTGGCCATGTCGTCCGGTCCTAGGTCTCGCTCCGTTCGGAAGTTAAAACTTCCAGTGACTGCTCTTTGGCCGGGAATTCCCTTCCTCGGCCATGACTTCAGCTCTGGAGCGATCCCACCTTCGTCGCCAGTGAAGTGGCTGAAGGACCATACAGGGACGACAGGTTAGCTAACTAGGATTTATTAGGAACAAGGCAGAGAACGGTACAACTTGTTCGGCTTTTATAGCCGGCAGCTGTCAGGTTAGGCCAATCAGGTTCTTGTCTTTTGGCGCCGCGTCTTGTCGTTCAATCATTGCCGTTGCGTCTTTGACAGCTCTTCTCTCCACGTGGTTAAACGGCTTCTGTGTTATGACAGCCGCGAGCTGTCAGATGGCTGCGCCTGCGCTCTGGCGGGGAACTTTGACAGCTTTCAAAGTTCCCACGTGTTCTCCTGTCAGAGGAGTTTACCTCATAGAATTTAATGGTTTAACTGGTTAATAACATTTATACATACATATATTACATATATTACAGAAAATTCCTACTAAAGGAAGGTGTGACTTCTTAATAGATCTACATATATGACTTAATTTCATATCTTGTCCTGAATCATAAAGAAAATTACCAAGTGAGATGTGGTAAAATAATATTTCATGATGACAGATATTTTAATTCTGTTTTATTATTAAAATGTGTGTTTTCTTATAGTAACTAATAACCATAGCATAATAATTAAAAAGAACAAACTTAGAGGAAAAATTGTATTCTTATCCACTTCCTTCCTTATAAAAGAAATGGGAGGGAGAAGAGGGAGTCAAGCTATTCTCCAAAGCACCTGAAAGTAAGACAAGAAGCAATGGATAGAAACTAAGCAAAGATAGAAGCAACCTAGAACTAAGGAGAAACTTCCTGACAGTTAGAACAATTAATCAATGGAACAAGATGCCTCCACAAGCTGTGAATGCTCCAACACTGGAAGTTTTTAAGAAGGGATTAGATAGCCATTTGACTGAAACAACAGGGGGTTGGACTGGATGACATACAAGGTCCCATACAACTTATTGTTATTGTTATTGTTGTTATTATTATTATTATTATTATTATTATTATTATTATTATTGTTGTTGTTGTTGTTGTTGTTGTTGTTGTTGTTGTTGTTGTTCAGCCAGATGTTCAGACTGGATTTGGTATTTTTGTTTACCTATTGAGTCCTTACCAAGGAACTGGGATACGCAGATTTGGATGTGTGATGGTATTACAGTTATTGTTGCATGATGGAAGCAGTTTCTAGAAAGGCCACCTTTTGCATTTGACTAATGGCGAATTTGTCAATGCCAATGGTGTTCAAGTGATACTCCAGGTGTTTTGGAATTGCACTCAAGGTGCCTATTACTACTGGTACTAATCTTGCTCGCCTTTGCCACAGTCTTTCTATTTCTATTTATAGGTATTTGTATTTTGCTATCTTCTCTAGATCTTTCTCGTCTATTCTGCTGTCTCTAGGCACTGCTACATCCACTGTCCAGACTGAAAATTATCCAGGTAATCTGCTTCATCCAAATCTTTTTGAACCACTGGTGCAAACAATGCTCAAATCTTTTTCTCCTTTAAAAAGAAATATTTTCTACCTAATACAGCCCATGAAAGTATTTACAAATGTAACATCTATTGTGATCCCATTTTTTACGTGCATTCTCCTGTGATAACTTTTTCATATTCTCAAGTACTAATGTCATGGTTCCGTCAGATGAAACTCTTCAAAAGAACTTTGAGGCATTGTTTTCCTTAAAGAATCTTTTTTTCGAGAAACAAAGTATCGGCACTACGTAGTTAAAGCCAAAAACTGAATTCCTGTCCCCTGGGCCGAAAGTAGCAAAGCAGAATTCCTTAATCCAATTAAAAGTCATAAATCACATTCCCAAATTGGCTTGAAGTGCAGGCTTTCTCCCCAGCTCTCTAGCCCGCCAAATCTTTATCAACGCTTTGTGCAATAACTTTGGATTTCCATGGCTGAGCTATTATTGTTATGACTAGCTGGACTCTCATCCACATTCCCCCTCCCCGCATCAACTAACTCTAAAGCAATAGAGGAAAGTGGCTGAATTTCCACCTGTTGTCAAATCAAGAACATCTGACGTTAGCCGCGTTGACAACTAAATTCACATACCTATCTGATTTTATTTTCTTTTTATGACCCTGTAATCCCTTCATTTCTGGTGGAGTTAGTACAACTGAATGGATATTTTGAATACTCCAGAATATTCTCAAAGGGTGAGAATGATTCCATCTCAGAGATAAAAAGGAATCTGATCTTCTCTTTTAAAATAAGGGACATTCCTGTTATGCAAATTTTATCTATAATAAATCTATTTAATGCTTCCACAGTTTACATGTGAAGCACCTGACTATTGGATTTGGTGAATTGTGATTCAATCCGATATTAAGATAGACAACTGAAAACTACTAAGTAAAGGAAGAGATGGAGAGCATGTACCACTATAAAAAGGAAGCAGAAAAACTAAAAGAAAATTCTTAATTATATCCACATATCTGACATGATTTCATATCTTTTTCTGACTCAAAAAGAAAATTGTCAAGTTAGATGGAGTAAAATCCTTGGAATAATTATTCACAATGATAGATATATTAATTTTTATTAAAATGTGTGTTTACTTCTAATAACTAAATAGCATAATAAATAAAAAGAACAAACTTAGAGAAAAAATGTATTCCTATCCACTTTCTTCATTATAAAAGAAATATGTTTATTGACCTACTGAAAGTAGAATTCACACATTTGAATTTTCCATTTTAAAAGAGAAAATTGCTATTAGAAATCAGGTTTTTTTCTGATTTACCAGAAAAGATATCAGTATACCTGACTATGTTTTGTCAAGCTTCTTTCAAAGTTTTGAGGAAAAACCATAGAGAAAAATTTTCACAAATTCAACTTTCAAACCTACAAATAAATCAAAATGCTAAACAATCTTTTCACATCTATAAGAATATATTTAAAAGACTGTATTTTGACATTTCTCTTCTCAACTTTAAAACATAATCAAAAAGGTTTTTAAACATGTCTTCTTATCAGTTGATCCTTGTTGTTTAAATCAGGTCTAAATACAATAATGTAACACTTGGGGAAAAAGATGCATCCAAGAAGCCCAGCACCAGAGGACAAAATGGAGAATATCTCCACAGCCACCATGGCTTTTCCTCTGGTGCTAAGGTAGGTTGGAACAAAGGAGACCCAGACACTGCAGAAAGCCAACATGCTGAAGGTGATGAACTTGGCTTCATTAAAGCTGTCAGGCAGTTTACGAGCCTGGAATGCCACAATGAAGCTGGCAAGCGAAAGGAGAGCCATATAGCTCAGAACACAATAAAACATAAAGACTGAGCCTTCATTGCATTGTAGAACCATTTCTTCGGTTGTTGAGTGCATGTCTAATTCTGGAAAAGGGGGAGAGGTGGATAACCAAACAACACAGATGCTTGCTTGCAGGAGAGAGCAGAGCAGGACAATAGAAACAGCCAATCTTTTCCCCACCCATGTCCTTATCCGAGATCCTGGCTTGGTGGCCTTGAAGGCAAGAGAAACAAGGATGGTTTTGGCCAACACACAAGAGATGGACAATGAGAAGGTGAGACCAAATGCAGACTGTCTGAGGAGACAGGTGACTCTCCCAGGTTGTCCAATAAAGAGCAAAGAAGAGAAGAAGCAAAGGAGAAGGGAGATAAGGAGAGTGTAGGTGAGATCCCGGTTGTTGGCTTTGACGATAGGACTGTCTTTGTTCTTAATAAATATTCCCAACACCCATGTTGTAGTGAGGAAAAATAAAGTGGCAACAGTGGCTAAACTGAGTCCTAAGGGTTCTTCATAAGATAAGAAGCTAATTGTTTTCATGATGCATCCATCTTTCTTATGGTTTGCATATTGATCATCTGGACATTGAAAGCAAGCAACAGTGTCTAAAAGGAAAATAAAATGGGAAGGCAGATTCATAAGAATATTAATTATTAAATTCCATATTTATCCACTCTGATGTTTATGTCCTTGTATAAATAATAGAATCTACAATATGAAAATTTGAACATCTCTCTATGTATATTTTTTGTACTGTGGTATTAAGTTGAAGATTGCTTTGATTATACACCAGGAAATTTCACAATCTAAATGAAAATCCATTTTATCTTGATTTTCTTTCTCATAATAAAGGAGTGCTCCAATAAAGATTCATGAATACCTGAAGGGATCATTTTCATATTTGAAACCATATTGACATATTGAATATTGAACCATATTCAAATTATGGTATATAAAAATAGACGTTTCACCAAATTCAAAGGGACAGATGAAAGATAATGTTTCAAGGAGCAAGTGGAAAAAAGGTTAGTAATTACATATTTGAATGGAAAATTATAAAGGAAAAGGTATTTTCTTTTCATGTAAGAGAAGTATATATCCCTTTTTTATTTAATATCACTATTTTTGTTTTATTTCTATGGATCAGTCTATATTAGGTGTAAAATAATTAGATATTACATATGCAAGAGAGCTACACACTGTAGAAAAAATATGAATAGGTATTTAGCAAAGAAGCAAAAGTGTGGACAAATGGATAGAGAAAGCAAGCAAGCAAGAAAGCAAGAAAGCAAGAAAGCAAGAAAGCAAGCAAGAAAGCAAGAAAGCAAGAAAGCAAGAAAGAAAGAAAGACAGAAAGAAAGAAAGCAAGAAAGCAAGAAAGAAAGAAAGAAAGAAAGAAAGAAAGAAAGAAAGAAAGAAAGAAAGAAAGAAAGAAAGAAAGAAAGAAAGAAAGAAAGAAAGAAAGAAAGACCAGTTGGAAAGGAAATAGTTATTATTATCTAAACTAGGGAGTTTTTTAATCATATTTCTCATTACATCTATAAGCTACTATTATTCATAAGAAATATGTTTCATTAGTTTGTCCACTCTTGCTAAGAAGTAAATACTCATTTCCTTAAATTTCAGAAATTCTTGTTTTCATTATTATATTTCAAGAGTGTGCCTATTTAGTTAGTGCACATTTGAGATTTTTGGATTCCATCAATTCTGAATTCCTTCCTTCCTTCTTCTCCACCTTCACAGTCATTGTTTTATATGTAGTTTTTAAATTGCACGATCATGTTTTTGTGGTTTCTTATTTCTCATCTTAAAAAAAACACTGAAATAATTATTATTTTTTCCGTGTGCATAGATGCTCTTCAGTGAAAATGTTTCTGAATCTCTACTGTGATGCTTGCTTGGTTATAACCTATTCCTGGATTTATTTAATTAATTAATTGAAACATTGTTGTGATTGTGATCAACCGTTTTAATTCCATTGTAAGAACTTATAAATTTTTATGCATTAATGGATTTGGTTTCATTATCCCATCATCTTGAAATAAAATCCTTATTCATAAAAACCAGATAATTTAATTAGGGAAAAGTGTTCAGCACATTAGATAGTATAACAATAAAAATGAATGATTTGTTAACTTACCAATCTTATTAGAGATTTTCCCATCTGGACATTCAACACAATCATAACAGCAGAATTTCTTTCCTTCATTCTTCCTCTTTTGATAACCAGGGGGACAATGTTCATTGCAAAGAGAAATGGGAAGCACCTATTTATGAATATTAAAATGATGGAAGATGAATATTTATTGTTTTAAAGAAAATTTTGCTGTTACACTGAAAATGAAATGTGCAGTTACATTAAAATAAAAGTCCCATCTAAAGGTTGTATGATTTATTTCAAACCCAATTAAGAATATTTCAGTTTGGCCTCTGATTTCATTTTCTGAGCACAACTGATCCAACTGATCTGGATTTCCAATTTTTGTTAGGTTGAAATTCTCATATCAATTTAATTAAACTTTTTATTAATTCAAATGATCAGATTGACCAGAAATATTGCTTCAATTAGTCCCTTATTTGAACACAGATTTGATAAAGCTTCATCAACTAGAGAAATATAGTCCCTTAAAAGTAGGGGTTTTTTTCTTTCTCCTTTACATTTCAGTATATGAGGGAAGTCGAATAAATATAGTGCACGATACCAGATATTTTTCCCTTTAATAATGAAAGAGGAAAAAGGGTTATTTCTTAATCTGGTTACCTTCATGGATTTCCAAGAAGGATAAAAGTGAATATGCAAATCTAATTCATCCATATTTGAATGATCAGAGAAAATATTGTTGAAGCCATACCTGCTTAAATGATCTATGCCAAACAATCATATCCTCATTAATGACTAATTCCCTTCCTTTTAAAGCATCGGGATCCACTTTCCCAATCTTGTGTCTCTGGAAAGTGAAATTGGGAAAGACTACAATGTTTATGATATCAAATCCACCTTCCATCTTCTTTTGATCATAAAAAGTCAAAGTTTCTCCAAGAGAATTGTTGAATTTCATACCTTTCAGAAATTGGTGGAGCTATATGAATGGGAATAATAAAACAGGTACATACAAAAATATAATTAAGGAGATACTTGTCTGAAATGGTATAGCTTCTCCTGCTTGTGCAGCCGGTTGAACCAAAATTGCTCAAAGGTCCCTGCCAGATTTCTCTTCTCTTCTCTTCTCTTCTCTTCTCTTCTCTTCTCTTCTCTTCTCTTCTCTTCTCTTCTCTTCTCTTCTCTTCTCTTCTCTTCTCTTCCCTTCCCTTCCCTTCCCTTCCATTCCATTCCATTCCATTCCATTCCATTCCATTCCATTCCATTCCATTCCATTCCATTCCATTCCATTCTATTCTATTCTATTCTATTCTATTCTATTCTATTCTATTCTATTCTATTCTATTCTATTCTATTCTATTCTATTCTATTCTATTTTATTCTATTCTATTCTATTCTATTCTATTCTATTCTATTCTTTAAAAAAAATAAAGGCAGAACTCATTTTTTTTATTTGCTTACACACTGTAGGCAAAATCTTTCACTATTAAATACCCTGAGAAATATACCCTGAGAGAATCTAGGGTGTGGCTATTCTAACTCTCTTCCTCTGTCACCCCAGAGTACTGCCTGTTCTCTCCCCACAAACCATGATTGAAATGTGTTCCTTCCTTCCAAGAAAACTGCCATTTCACTATAGTCCATCAGATCAGCTCCCCTTTACATGCACCTTTTCCGAGAATTACAGGGATGAAAATAAAGGCATGCAAATAAATATCATCAGTAGACAAATGTTCAAATACATTATTCTCTGCTGTAATCATACACCCTAACTTTGTACTTTGCTATTATCTAGTATAAAATATTTTTAGCACACAAATCACCTGCCATGGTTGTGATCCTTCATATTCTGATAATTTGTGCTTCAAAAAATGCCTGCGATTAGATCGAAGTATGAATTGAGCATGTAAAGCTTGAGCCAATAACGAGGCAGCATTGTAGATACTATAGCTGTGCTCAGACATCTGTACCTCAAAAATAGCCCCAGGAATGTCCACTAGCCTCTCCTCTCCAGTACAAAAGGGATTGACCAGTTTGCTCGAAGAAAGGGATGGTAATGAACAATCAAATACTTGTTCCCAGAAAAGTGGAAAAAATCCATCTCCTTGAATCCAAGGAGGTTTTATCAATGTCAAGAATTCCTTGAACCCTGGAATTTCTTTTGAGTGAACTTTAAACCGAATGGCACCATCAAAGAACTGCCGATCCCATTTTTTATTCATTCCTGTTAATACGTAATCCACCTGGGTAGTCATGATCCATACCTTTCCTAAGGAACTCTGCTCATGTCCAGGATCAAGCCAAAAAATTATATCTGTTAACCATCCAATTGTCAAAGATTCTCCACAGACGATAAAGGTGTTGGTCTTCTCATCAATGATATTGTGGTAAATAGTTTTCCCTTTCACTAGCATCTCCCAAAACTGGTCCCAGTAGGCTAGCATTGGGATTCTTTCTGTAGAAGCAGAGCAGATTCCATTCAGGGAGAAGAGGGACTCCATCCTTTGCAGAAAATGGTCTCCTTGACTGTTATCAATAGCAAGGAGCCCAACCCATCTCCACCCAAAATGTTGAAGCAGTCGGATAATCCCAATGTACTGTGAGGACTCATTTGGAACCATGGAGTAGTAGAATGGAATCTCAGTGCTGTGAACATCTTGTGGGGTGAATGACCCATATGTGAGCTAAAAGAAACACATATTATGGAAATAGATTGACATTGAGGTTTATTAAATTTATATGCGGCCCTTCTCCCCAAGGACTCAGAGCGGCTCGCAACAATAAAACATTAAAAAACATAAAGTACAAAATGTAAAAAAAACAATTAAACAATGGATGTAATAAATAAATGACAATTTAACCCAATAAAAACCAAATTTAAATCATCATCAGTTTCAGATCATCATCAGATCATCATCAGTATCTTTTTCTTCCTATTTTCTAATCAATTTGGTCAGATTGTTGAGTAATGTGCCAAAGAATAACATTTTTTTAATAAGCCCAGTTTGGAAAAAAGAAAAGGTGGGGGAATTTTCAGGCCTCTTTTCCCAAAGACCCTACCTGTGGAATCTTGTAAAACTTTACAAGGTCTGCAATATAGGAGGAAGTTACAAAGCTGAGCCCTCCTATGATAGAAATGAGATTTCTCCTGGTGTCACATTTGTAGTTGGGGATAAATCTCTCTGATCTGAAGAGCAGGTCCAAGGTTGTCCGATAGGTCATCATTGCATTGTAGTAGCTATCATGAATATGGAAGCCAAGAGTGACATTGGACAAGATTTCTGGCTTCTCATTGATCTCCTTCACAGCAAAGACCAAGGAAAGGATATGTTGGTAAAACTTTGTTACCATGCTGAAAAAAGGATGAATGTACATGTATTGTTAAATATTTCCTTATTATTTTCCTGGCACCCCAGAGAGGTGCTTTACCTTATATACATGAAAAATTGGGGAATGACCAATTGAACTGTATTTCCAATTCAACTACACTAAGCTATATTTATTGTTGCAGACTGAATAAAAAAATACGATTCCCTTCATTCATTGTAATTCCTCTAATTAGAGATGACACAAAGTTGAATGATAAGAATTGATTTCCTAATCTAAAGATTTTCCAATATAAAATGTTGTTGCATTAAAAACAAACAATGGCTTTATAAAATTCTTATAATGTATCTTTTATTAGAAAACATTCTGATTTATAAATGAAGCAATCTTCTGATACCACAAAGATAAAAGATAAGAGTTCCTTACTCTGGATGGACAAAATAATCAAGAGAGGGATGCTGCTGAAACAAAACTAGATTAAAATGATAGACAGCCATAGATACCATCCCTCCAATGACAAAGTCCCCTTGCTGGTACCATTCATTTGGAACAGGTATGGGTTCACCTAGATGACACGGCAGAGACTTGATTCTGAAGAGTGCAAATAAGAGAAAAAAGAACATTCTGGTCAACAACTGCTCTCTGAGTATAGATGTTCCACCAGGAGCAGCTTTCCATCTTAAACTGCCTTAACCATCCTCAAAATTCTTGTTAAGAGCGTGGCTGAAGAGTAACCTTTAGCCGTGATTCTTCTTGCAATTAGTGATAATATTCAAAATAGTCTGAATGACAATGTAGAGTTCCAGCAATACAAATTATTTTATGATATTTGAAATCATAAGACATGTGTGATCTTCTCTTCCACTCTACAGTCTCGATGGGGCTTTCCTTTTGAATATTTTTCTTTTCTTTTCTATAATGCCTTCTTGAATTGTTTACAGCTTTGATGAAGGGAGAAAATTAATATCATTGAAATAATTTCAATGGGGAGATAATTATGCCTTCAGCATTTTGTCTCCCATTGTTGACAATATGTGTTTATATGTTTTGTGTGTCTGTCTGTGTGTGTGTGTGTATATATATATATATATATATATATATATATATATATATATATATATATGTATATGTATATGTATATGTATATGTATATGTATATGTATATGTATTTGTCAAGGCTTTTTGAATGGACCTTGCTAATTAACTCTTTCATTCCTGTTTTGGCAAGGTCCATTCAAAAAGCCTTGACAAATACTTAAACATACATTTGCCTTGCCTTCCAGCTAATATAAGAGAGAAGGAACCCGTGGCTCAGGAGGTTAAAACACTGCCTGATATATAATCAGCCCGGGTTCGAATCTCAGATAAAGGGTATGACTAACTGATGAGAACATAAAGAGTTCGAAATGATCATCTTAGCCTCCCAAATTCTTTATTAGCAATTTGAATAATTTGCATATATATATATATATATATATATATATATATATATATATACACATATACATATATACCTTTACCTTTACCTTTACCTTATATATGTATGTATGTATGTTAAGTATTTGTTAAGTATTTAAGAATAACTTGCAAGGCCCAAATACGGGCCAAATCTTATTGCCTGTATCAGCCTAATCTAAGGCCATCAACAAGCTGTAGTCACAACTGTGAAAACTCATTATTTGTGTAATTTTTTTTGATTGCTAACAAAGAATTAAAGGGAGACTGATATGGCCATTTCAAACTCATTTGTTCTAATTAGTCAGTATGGCTCCAGTGAGTCCTTCCTTCTCATTAGGTGGCCAAAGTATTTGACTTTTAGCTTCAGGATCTGGCCTTCTAAAGAGCAGTCAAGGTTCATCTCCTCTATGACTGACTGGTTTCATTGCCTTGCAGTCCAAGGGACTCGCAGGAGTCTTCTCCAGCACCATAGTTCAAAGGCTTCAATTCTTTGGCACTCAGCTTTTTTTGTAGTCCAACTTTCACTGCCATACATTGCAACTGGGAAGACCATAGGTTTGACTATATGCACATTTGTTGACAGGGTGATGTCTCTGCTTTTTAGTGTGCTGTCTAGATTTCCCATGTCTTTCCTCCTGAGAGCAAGCGTCTTTTAATTTCTTGACTACAGTCCCCATCTGCAGTGATCTTGGAGCCCAGGAAAATAAAATCTGTCATTACCTCCATTTCTTCCCCATCTATTTGCCAGGAATTGAGAGGGCCGGATGCCATGATCTTGGTTTTTTTAATGTTAAGTTTCAGGCCAGCTTTTGTACTCTCCTTCTTCATCTACAACAAGAGGCTCTTTAGTTCTTCCTCACTTTCTGCCATTAGAGTGGTATCATCTGCATATCTTAGGTTGTTAATATTTCTTCCGGCAATCTTAATTCCAACTTTTGATTCATGTAGCCCTGCCATTCTCATGGTGTGCTCTGCATATAAGTTAAATGGGCAGGGCAACAGTATACTGCCTTGCCAGACTCCTTTCCCAATTTTGAACCAATCAGTGGTTCCGTGTCCAGTTCTCACTGTTGCTTCTTGGCCCACATATAGGTTTCTCAAGAGATAAATAAGATGGTCTGGTATGCCCAACTCTTTAAGAACTTGCCACCATTTGTTATGATCCACACAATCAAAGGCTTTAGCATAGTCAATGAAGCAGAAGTAAATGTTTTTCTGGAACTCCCTAGCTTTCTCCATGATCCAGGGTATGTTGCCAATTTGCAGTGGCGTAGCGTGGGGGGTGCAGGGTGGGCCGGCCACACCGGGCGCAACATCTGGGGGGGCGCCCATTAAGCTCGCCGGAGGGGGACGATTCCGCTTCGCCGAGGGTCGGAGGAGCGAGCGAGCGATCGGGCGGAGCGTAGAAAGCAACCGCCTTCGCTGCGCCCAGCCAGAGCGGGATCCCGTCCTCTCGTGGCTACGGATCGCCTCCTTTCTCGGGTGGGGGTGGGGAGGCTTGGCGGCGTCTTGCCTCCCTCTCTTTCTCCCGCCACGGCTCTCCTCCGCTTGGCTCTCAACCTGCAAGCCCGGCCCCCCTGACCCAGCTCCCGCCCCCGTCTCCTCCTTTCCCGGAGGTAAAGGTAACAACTGCAGCCGCCGCACCTGCGGCTGCTTGCTGCTCCTCCTCCTCCTCCTGCCATATTGACTCTCTGCGGCCACTCGGTTCCCCCTGCAGGAGGCGATCGGGACCGCCCCCCCAACACACGTCGCCAGCAGCGAGTTTCCAGCCAGGCCGGCGAATCTTTGGGGCGAGGTGCCAAAGAGAAGGAGGCGGCTTGGCTTGGATAAGCAGCGTCTGGGCAGAAAATAGGTTGGGCGCTGCAGCAAGTATGAACTCTTGGGGTTCAGCCTAAGCAGGCAAAGCTGCAGGGTGGGTTGGTTGGCTTTTCCGGCTTTGGAATAACCTTGGGAAGCTGAGGCATTGTAAGTTGGAAGTCATTGTTTGTCGCCTAACATGACATAACATGACATGACATGACATGACATAACAAGATGGAGAAAACTAACCAATTGTGGGATCATAAATCTTGATGAAGCCCATCATCGCTCCATGTGATGTATGCACTCAATCTACAAACGTAGTCCAAGCCTATTCACATCTATTGTAAGGTCATTCTCTCGTGGGGTTTATCTTGACGTCCACTAAGAGTGGAACAAACATGCCCCATTAACCATTTTCAACGCCATGTCCTCTCTTTGTCTCATCCTAAATCACAGCTGAGGCACCTTAAAGTTGCCTTGTTTCAGTTTTAAACTAGCATTTTCCCTCTTCTCCAGAGACCCTTTTTTGCCTTGAACCTAACTCAGGGGTAGGCAACCTTGGCTCTTTTATGACTCATGGACTTCAACTCCCAGAATTCCTGAGCTAGTGGAAGAGACTTGAGTGCTAAAATCCACGGGTTAGGGGGCGCAAATTATTTGCCTTGCCCCGGGTGCTGACAACCCATGCTACGCCACTGCCAATTTGATCTCGAGTTCCTCTTCCTCTTTGAAATCCTGCCTGTACTTCTGGTAGTTCTCAATCCAAATACTGCTGAAGTCTAGGATTTTAAGCATAACTTTACTAGCATGTGAAATGAGTGCAATGGTGCGATAGTTTCAACATTCTTTCGCACTGCCTTTCTTTGGAATTGGAATGTAAACTGATCTTTTCCAAATTTTCTGGCAAATTGAGTGTAGCACTTTTACTGCATCGTCTTTTAAGATTTTGAATAGCTCAGCTGGAATACTGTCATCTCCACTAGCTTTGTTGTTGCTCAGCTTTTCTAAGGCCCACTTCACATTCTAGGATGTCTGGCTCGAGGTCTGTGACCACCTCATTGTGATTTTCAGGGACATTAAGCTCATTCTTGTATAGTTCTTCTGTGTAATTTTGCTACCTTTTCTTAATCTCTTCTGCCATTCCCTGCCATTTTGGTCCTTTATCCTGCCCAATTTTGAATGAAACGTTCCCTACATCTCTCCAATTTTCTTGAAAAGATCTCTGTGTTGTGACTCAGGGCCAGCCTGTGGGTCCGGCAGCCGGCTCAGATGTCTCGGATGACTCAGATGAGGGGGAGGAGGAGTGTGTGGAAGACGAGCCGGCTGATGATGGTTTGGAGGCTTCGCAGAGCCCCCAGCCGGGGCCCTCTTCTCAGCTGCGTGAGCCCGATAGTGCGGAGGATGATGACCCACAGCTGGCCCTGTTCAAGGACGCCCGACGCAGGAGGCAGTCGAGCAGGAACAAACAGAGAAAGGCTGTGGGACTCCTCGGGAGGAGGCACAGGGAGGCCACGCCCTGATCTCTAAATAAAAGGAGTGTTGGGGGAGGGGCTGGTTGCTGAAAGCAACCCTTCCGTTTGAGGATTCAAGTTCCAGTGTTTTTGTTTCTTGTTCTGGTGTTTGAGTAATAAATCTTGGCAGACGCTTTCCAGCCTTAGACGCTCTCCAGTCTCTACTGTTTGAACAGGGGTTTGCCTTATTGCAAGGCCGGTAGCAGGCTGGTTCAGAACACTCTGGTCCTCCCTATTCTATTGTTTTCTTCTATTTCTTTGCACTGTTCATTTAAGAAGGCATTCTTATCTCTTCTAGCTATTCCCTGGAATTCTGCATTCAATTGGGTGTATCTTTCTTTTTCTCCCTTGCCTTTCGCTTCCCTCCTTTCCTCAGCTATTTGCAAAGCTTCCTCAGACAGCCATTTTGCTCTCTTGCATTTCTTTTTTTTTTTGGGGGGATGGTTTTGTTGCTACTTGTTGTACAATGTTGTGAACCTCTGTCCATAGTTGTTCAGGCACTCTGTCTATCAGATCTAATTCCCTAAATCTATTTGTCACCTCTACTGTATGTACAACAGGGATATGATTTAATTCATACCTGAGTGGTCTAATACTTTTCCCTACTTTCTTTAGTTTAAGCCTAAACTTTGCAATGAGAAGCTCATGGTCTGAGCCACAGTCAGCTCCTGGTCTTGTTTTTACTGACTGTATGGAGCTTCTCCATCTTTGGCTGCAGAGCCTTTAGTCAATCTACATAGTATTTGTTAAGTATTTTAGAATACCTTGCAAGTATTATTGTCTGTATCAGCCTAACCTAAGGTCATCAACAAGCTGTAGTCACAACTGAGACAACTCATTATACAATATATATATATATATATATATATATATATATATATATATATATATATATATATATATATATATATATATATATATATATATATATATATATATATATATATATATATATATATATATATATATATATATTATTTCCTAATTTATTTTCCCTTTGTGATGTAATAATTGATAAAGTTCAGAGGTAAACTACAATTCATATCAAAGGTACACTTTGAATAATAAAACTTTGGTTATTTTCCACTTTTCAACCAAAATATTTTTCTGTGCTCTTCTAAGATTCACTAGAAGCACTTTACCAAATTTGTGCTGACTTGACTTGATACCTGGCACTTGTTTTTAGGAATCCCATCATATATCTATTGGAGAGCTGCTCATTGTCCCTCCGTATGGAGAGGATCTCTGCTCCTCTTTCTCTACCAAACTTAATTGACCCAGAAGAAAGGAGGAAAACCAGAATTACACCATGCCACCCACCCCCAACCCTCTGAGCTGATCCAGATGGACACTGTGATCAATTGGACTGAAAGCCAACAAGTTGTCAAGTAGGACAAGAATGGATGTACAACCCTCCTGTTCAACATCTATATGAAGCCACTGGGTGAGATCATCCGTGGTTTCGGAGTGAGGTATCATCAATATGCAGATGATACCCAGCTTTTCATCTTCACCCCGAACCAACCCAGTGATGCCCTCGACGTGCTGTCCCGCTGCCTGGAAGCGGTACAAATCTGGATGGGGAAGAACAGGCTCCAGCTCAACCTGGCCAAGACCGAGTGGCTTTACGTATCGGCATCTCATGTAGTCCAAGATCTTCCATCTTTTGTTATGGGGGGAGTGGTGTTGCCTCCCATTGATAGAGCGCTCAACTTAGGTGTCCTCCTGGGTGCACGACTCAGTTTAGAAGATCATGTTGGAGTCGTGGCCAGGGGGGGGCATTTGCACAGGTTCGCCTGGTGCACCAGTTGCCACCCTATCTGTACCAAGATGCTTTACCTACGGTCACTCATGCGCTCTTCACCTCTCGGGTAGTTTACTGCAATGCTCTCTACATGGGGCTTCCCTTGAAGTCCACCAGGAGGCTTCAGCTGGTGCAGAATGCGGCCGCACGTCTTGTGATGGGAGCTGTCAACCCCTTGTCCATGACAGTAGGATAAATGCACAGCTTTAACGGGAGATGCTTCCAAAGTAATGCTTTTATTGCAATCCAAGAAATGGTGAAGTCAGCGTTGGCTCCTACCTGCATCCAACGCTCCTATATAGCCAGTCGAAGCACACACCCACAGCCCCGCCCAAACAAACCGACATCTGCCCTCCCCCTATTTACACCCCGCCCTCCCCCGTCAGCTTGCTTTGGCCCTTGCCTCTTCCTTGTTCCCACCGGGCTCCTCACACCAGGTACGTATCCACCCAGCCCTAATCACACAGCCCCACACCCCACCACCACTGGCCACAACAACCAACTCCATCCCAAGAACCATCCCTTCGTGACCCTGGACCCCAGACTCCTTGCCAACCCCCATAGTCCCCAGCACCACCACAGTCCCAGCCGAACAGGCCTTCTCCAACCGTCCGGGCTCCAGCCACACACCATGAGGCACAGGGACACGCAGCTGATTTTCGGTGGGACTGCCGGCAAGGAGTCATTGAGCCAGCACAAGGGCCGGTGCCGACGACGTCACCGCAGCTCCCTTGTCTCTTGCACGGGCTCCGAGCAGGCGTGCTCTCCTCCGCCGACAAGGAGCCTTCGGGCCAGGCCAGGGACAGGAGAGGGCCTGTGTGGCTGTGTCATGCAGGTGCGCCTCTTCTGGGCCACCGGGAGTTTGTGGAATGGGCTGGCGGCGAGCGGGGGCCTGCTTGGCAGTCCTGCGCAGGCGCGTTGTCGTCGGCCCGCAGGGAGTGCACAGGATGGTCCAGCACGAGCACGGCCATGCAGAGAGAAACTGGATGTTCGGGCAGAGCTGCTCCCGTAGGAACGGAGAGGCCTGCACTCGCCAGCTGTGGGTCCTCTGCCGGGGCCGCGGGCTGGGTGGAGAGAGCCTGTGGGCAGGGCACTCTGGCCGGCCGCTGTCCCCCTGCTGAATGTCAGGCCCACGGGGCTCGACATGCCGTTCCCCTTACCAAGGCTCCTCCTGAAAGGGCAGAAGTAAAGGGTAAACAGTCGTCTGCCCAACCCGCCGCTTCAGCCGGTCCCCCACCCAGTTTGCTGGGGTGTTTATAATGGAAGGCCCGGACCAAGCGAGGAGCATGGACATCCCCTCTCATCACCCATGAGGCCTCCTCCATGGGGTACCCCTTCCACAAGATGAGATACTTTACGTTACCCCTCCGCAGCCTCGAGTCTAGGACTTCTTGTACCTCAAACTGTTCACCATATATCGGCCCAGGACCTCCTCCCCTGCCGCTGTGGCAGCCGTTACGGTGGGCTTCAACAGACTGCTATGGAAAACCGGGTGGATTTTACCCAGTAGCTTTGGCAGCCAGAGCCGCACCATCACAGGATTGATCACCTGTATTACAAGGAATGGACCAAGGTATTTGGGACCCAGTTTCTTGCAGGGCACCTGCAGACGAAGCTACTTGGTCGACAAGTACACAAGGTCCCTCACTTTCTGGGTGTCAAACGGCCTTTGTTTTTTGTCCGCCTGCCTTTTATTCGTTGCCGTAGCCCGTTCCAACACTTTCTTCATTGTGCCCCAGGTCTCATCTATTTCTCTCATCCATTCCTGGGGCTGACACGAAGCCCCGTCCCCCTGGTCACATTCAGCGATGGGAACAAAATCACACCCGGAGACCACTCTGAAGGGAGTGAACCCGGTGCTGCTGTGGACGGTGTTGTTGTACGCCACCTCGGCAAACGCCATAGATCCACCCAGTTCATCTGCTGGTAGGACACGTAGCTCCTTAGGTACCGTTCGACGGTGGCGTTGGCGCATTCCACTGGTCCATTTGTGCTTGGATGATAGGCCAAGCTAAGGCCCTGGGACGATCCAATATAGCGGATGAACTCCCGCCAGTAACGGGCTGTGAACTCCACTCCTTGGTCTGATATTATGCACTGGGGCACACCGTGCAAACAGTAGACATGCGTGACATACAGCCAGGCCAACCGCTGGGCCAATGCTAACCCTTTGCAGGGAATAAAATGTGCCTGTTTTGAGAACAAGTCAACGACCGTCCTTATGACGTTGTACCCCTTGCTCTCAGGCAGCTCAACAATGAAATCCATGGCAATGTCCTGCCAGGGCCAGGAGGGGTTGGCTACTCGCTGAAGAAGTCCCAACGGCTTACCAACAAAGGGTTTTGTGGTGGCACAGACGTGGCACCTCTGCACATAGTCCTCGACAGCGCCCTTCATGTGCAGCCACCAAAACTGCTGGCGCACCAGATGCAGGGTCTTCACGAATCCAAAATGTCCTCCCTGTTTGGCATCATGGCAATGATATAGTATCCACCCTCGCATGGACAAGGGCATGTACAGCTGTGTCCCGTGCCAGGCTAGTCTGTCCCGTACTGTCCGGAGGTTTGGGTGGGCCTGAAATCACTCGTCCTCCTGAAGAGACTCCTGGAGGTCATGACGCAGGGTCTCCTCTGCCTCCTGGGCCATCTCCTCTCCACAGGCTTGCGCTCCTGCCACCGCTGGCACGAGTGCCTGTACTACCTCCTCCCTCTTACTCTTGTATTGCAGCATGTGGGACAAAGCGTCCGCCAGAAAGTTCCTTCCACCCGGGACATGCCTCAACGTGAAACAAAAACGGCAGAAATACAGCACCCACTGGACGTGCTTGGGCGAAAACCGATGGGGCATTTGTAGGGCCTCCAGATTCTTATGGTCCCTCCATACCTCAAACGGGTGGGTGGCCCCCTCCAGGTGATGCCACCATGTCTCTAAAGCCCAGCGAACCGTGAAGGCCTCCTTCTCCCAGATCGCCCAGGCTCATTTGGTGGGAGTTAGCTTCTTGGAGGTGTACGCGCATGGCTGGAGCACCCCTTTGCTCTTTCGCTGGAGGAGGACGGCCCCAAGAGCAATGTCTCTTGCATGTGCCTGGACCACAAAGGCCAGGTTGGGTTCAGTATGCCGCAGTACAGGTTCCTTGGCAAACAGGGCTTTAAGTGCCTCAAAGGCCCATTGGCATGACGTGGACCATGCCAGTTTAATTCCCGGATGTGGCTGTACTGCCATCTGTCATGTGCGTAGGAGGTCTGTGAGCAGCAAGGCAATGGCCACAAAACATGGGATAAACTGCTGGTAGAAGTTAGCGAACCCCAAAAAGCTTTGCAACTGGCAATGGGTCCGTGGGGCCTGCCATTGCTGGATAGCCTCCACCTTCTTTAGGTCCATCTCTATTCCGGCTGCATATATCCTATACCCCAGGTAATCCAGCTGCATCCTGTGGAATTCACACGTGGACAGCTTGATGAACAGCTGCGCCTCCTGTAACCTGGCCAACACCTGCCACACCAGAACGACATGGTCCTCCAACCCTGTCGTGTAGATGAGGATGTCATCCAGGTAGACCAAGACCCCACGGTACAGGAAATCATGCAGGGCTTGGTTGATCAACTGCATGAAAACGGCGGGGGCTCCCTGCAGGCCAAACGGCATTACCGGAAACTGGAGACTACCAAGGGGACAGTTAAACGCCATTTTCCACTCGTCCCCAGCCCTGATCCTGACTCGGTAATAGGCCTCCCTCAGGTCCAGCTTCATGAACACCCGACCCTTGGCCAGGTGTGCCAGCAGGTCCTTCATTAACGGGAGGGGGTAGAGGTGTTCAGTACACACCGCGTTGACCCCCCGGTAGTCAACACACAGACGCGTTCCATCCTTCTTTTCACAGAACAGAACAAGCGCCGCCATCCTGGACTGTGCGGGCTGAATGAACCCCCTTTCCAGGTTCTCGTCAATGTATCTCCGGAGCTCTTGCGTCTCCCTTGGCGACATGGCATACATGCGGGGTTTGGGCAGCCTGGCACCAGGCTCCAATTTACTAGCGCAGTCCGTGGGACATTGGGGTGGCAACATGTTACATTCTCGCTCGTTGAACATGTCCATTAGGTCGGCGTATTCCTGAGGCACCTGGACCTCCTGGCCAGAAGCGACCCAACAGGCCTTCTCCATCCCTCCCACCTTGTCTGGCCCCATGAAGGCATGCTTCGGAGGGGGCTGGGGCCCCAACCCCAAATGGAGGTGTCGACAGACCCCCTCCCACCAAATCGTGGGACCCCACCTGTCCAACCATGTGAGCCCTAAGATAACTGCCTCTGTCATGGAGGGCACTACGATGAACCGCAGGGTTTCCCAATGCTCCCCCATCTCTAATCTGACTGGCTCTGTAACGTGGGTGATGGGCGTCCCACCCAGGAGAGACCCATCCACCTGCTGGAACCGAAGGGGGGTGGCCAGCCACTTCAGTGTAACCCCTACCTCAGCTGCCACTGCCTGGCTTATGAGGCAACGGGTACTTGCTGAGTTGACAAGAGCCTTGTACACCCTCTTCCACCCCGTCCATGGTCTGACTAGTAGCACAGGAAACACGAAAGGGCACACCGGAGCACTCACCATCGGGTTTTCCTCCTGCTCCTGTTCCTTAGAGCTCTCGTCCTGCGTGGGCTGAATGGTCAGCAGAACGGCCACCAGGTGGGGCCCCGTCATCCTGGGCATCTCGCTAGATAGCTGGTGCGCGGCTCGTGACCGCTCTATGGTTTTTCTGGGGGTGGACCCCTCTGCCAGAGGATAAGGAGCCGCCTGGGCCGGAGACAGTGGGCATTCAGCTGCACGATGACCCGGCTGGTCGCATTTGAAGCACGCGATGGCTGAGCGGGGCCTCTTGGATAAGCCACTACGGGCCTTTGCTCCTCTGGCCTTGCCTTCTCGGTAGGTCGCCGACTGCTGGATGTGACCTCAGGCCTTCCTCAAACGTCCTGTAGACCGACGTCCAGCTACACAGCCACCCAAAACCACTCCTGCAACCGGGCTGGGATATCACACACCACACATGCCTGGCATAGTGCTCCGTCGAGCCTGGCCCCGAAATGGTGCACGAGGAGACACTCCGGCCATGAGCAGTTTCCCGGCCAACTTATGGAAATCTCCGACGTAGTCCACTGCTGGCCTGCCCCGCTGGCGTAGGGTAAACACGTCAGCCTCAGCATGGTGCACCCGGGAAATATCTTCGAACCGGGCTTGTAGAGCCTCCAAGAAGAGAGCGACGTCCCCAAGTTCACAAGCATGGTCGCTGTACAGGTTGGCAGCCCAGGCCACAGCCTCTCCCTGCAAACAAACCGTCACCGCCACCACCATCGCCCACTAACCCTAACCCTAACCTGTGAACCCAAGGCTCTGAAACTCCCAGCCAGTCGTGGCGGTTGCTGGTTGGAACCCCCGTCCATTCCTGGCCAGGAACTGTCCCGCGTTGTGGCAGCTGGGGGTTGACACTCTGGGGCCCTCATGTGGGATGTGCCCAGGCTGGGCGGGCCTCGGAATCACGGACTGGCCAATCAGAAATGAGATGGCCCGGACCGCACTGACTGGCCCGCATCCAACACTCCTATATAGCCAGCCGAAGCACACACCCACAGGCCCTCCCAAACAAACCGACATCTGCCCTCCCCCTATTTACATCCCACCCTCCCCCGTCAGCTTCCTTTAGCTCTTGCCTCTTCCTCATTCCCACCGGGCTCCTCACACCAGGTACGTATCCACCCAGCCCTAATCCCGTGGCCCCACACCCCCCCCACCAGCCACAACAACCACCTCCCTCCCAAGAACCATCCCCTCGTGACCCTGGACCCCAGTCTCCTCGCCAACCCCCATAGTTTCCAGCACTGCCACAGTCCCGGCCCAGCAGGCCTGCTCTAACCGTACGGGCTCCAGCCACACACCACGAGGCACAGGGACCGGCAGCCACTCCTCGGCAGGACCGCTGGCAAGGCGTCCTTGAGCCAGCACGAGGGCCGGTGCCGACGTCGTCATCACAGCTCCCTGCCTCAGGCGAGGTCTATTGCATGGGCTCCAAGCAGGCGCACCCTCCTCCGCCGATGAGGAGCCTTCGGGGCAGGCCAGGCACAGGCAAAGGCCTGCACGGCGGCGTCACACAGGTGCCTCTCTTCCGGGCCACCAGGAGCCTGTGGAACGAGCTGGCGGTGAGCGGGGGCCTCCTCGGCAGTCCTTCGCAGGCGCACTGTGATCGGCCCACAGGGAGTGCACAGGATGGTCCGGCACCGGCATGGCAATGTGGAGAGAAGCCGGACGTTCAGGCACTGCTGCTCCCGTAGGAACGGCGAGGCCCGCACTCGCCAGCTGTGGGTCCTCTGCCGGGGCCACGGGACGGGCAGAGAGAGCCTGTGGGCAGGGCGTTCCGGCTGGCCGCCCTCCCCCTGCCGAATGTCGGGCCCACAGGGCTCGACAGGAGCATCCCAATACTCCCATATTATACCCCTCCTGCGTGAGCTGCATTGGCTACCGGTTGCCTTCCGGGTGACATTCAAAGTGCTGGTTCTTAGCTATAAAGCCCTACATGGCTTATGCCCGGGATATTTGCAGGACCGTCTGCTGCCAGGAACGCTTTCCCATCACCGTGTGCACTCACACAGAGAGGGCCTCGTCAGGTTGCCGTCGGCCAGACAATGTCGGCTGGCAACCCCCAGGGGGAGGGCTTTCTCTGTTGGGGCACCTGCTTGGTGGAATCAACTCCCCTGGGAGCTCCTTTGAAAGACCTTTGGTCCTTCAGCCGTCGACTCCCCTCCGCCCCGTGCGTTCCCACAGAGAGGGCCTCCTCAGGGTGCCTCCAGTCAGAGAATGTCGACTGGTGGCCCCCAGGGGGAGGGCCTTCTCTGTGGGTGCTCCGGCTTTGTGGAATCAGCTGCCGGTTGAGCTCCGGATGGCACCGGATCTCCGCTCCTTCCGGCACGGGTTAAAGACCCATTTATTTGAACAAGCTGGCCTGGCCTGATGGGGAATTACTTAGGGTTTTAATATTTATATATATATATTATTGTTTTTATTGTGGGCAATAATTTAATTCTTTTTTAACTTTTGTACTTTTGTAGTTTTAAGATATGCCCTGTTCACCGCCCTGAGTCCTTCGGGAGAAGGGCGGTATAAAAATTTAATTAAAATAAATAAATAAATAAATATCTTTTCCAACAGGCTGCCCTGGACTGATGATAATGGGGTTTTTAATTACGATTTTAAATGTTTTTGTTGGTTTTAGTGGGACTTTGACATAATTTAATTCTTTTTTTAATATTTGAATTCATTTGTATTTTATTGTTGTTAGCCGCCCTGAGTCCTTTGGGAGATAGGGCGGCATACAAGTCTCATTATAAATAAATAAATAAATAAATTCCACCCATGCCAGACTTCATCCAAAAATGTAATCAATACCATTTCTCTCCATACCTTGGCCTCAGTCCTGAGTGAAAAGGATCCAGGTAATCTGCTTCACCGAAGGCTTTTTGAATCAGTTGTGCAACCAAAGCTCAAACCTTTTTCTCCTTTAAAGAACATATATTTTCTACCTAATACAGTCCATGATTGTATTTACAGTTGTAACATCTATTGAGATCCCATTTTTACATGGATTCTCCTGTGACTAATGTTTTAATATTCTCAAGTACTAAACTCACATACTTACCAAGTGAGATGTGGTAAAATAATATTTCACGATGACAGATATTTTAATTCTGTTTTATTATTAAAATATGTGTTTTCTTATAGTAACTAACAACCATAGCATAATAAGTGAAAAGAACAAACGTAGAGCAAAAATTGTATTCTTATCCACTTCCTTCCTTATAAAAGAAATGGGAGGGAGAAGAGGGAGTCAAGCTATTCTCCAAAGCACCTGAAAGTAAGACAAGAATTAACGGATGGAAACTAAGCAAAGAGAGAAGCAACCTAGAACTAAGGAGAAACTTCCTGACAGTTAGAACAATTAATCAGTGGAACAACCTGCCTCCAGAGGCTGTGAATGCTCCAACACTGGAAGTTTTTAAGAAGAGATTAGACAACCATTTGTCTGAAACAACAGGGGGTTGGATTAGATGAATCCAAGGCACATACATCTTCTTCTTCTTCTTCTTCTTCTTCTTCTTCTTCTTCTTCTTCTTCTTCTTCTTCTTCTTCTTCTTCTTCTTCTTCTTCTTCTTCTTCTTCTTCTTCTTCTTCTTCTTCTTCTTCTTCATTGCATAGTCAGCCATATGTTCACACTGGATTTGGCATTTTTGTTTGCCTATTGAGTCCTCACAAAGGACCTGGGATAGGCAGATTTGGGTGTTTGATGGTATTACAGATATTGTTGCAGGATGGAAGCAGTTCCTAGTAAGGCCACCTTTTGCAATTGACTAATGGTGAATTGTCAATGCCAATGGTGTTCAAGTGATACTCCAGGTGTTTTGGAATTGCACTCTAGGTGCCTATTACTAGTGGTACTACCCTTGCTTGTCTTTGCCACAGTCTTTCTATTTCTATTTGTAGGTGTTTGTATTTCGCTATCTTCTCCAGATCTTTCTCATCTATTCTGCTGTCTCTAGGCACTGCTATGTCAATTATCCAGACTGAATATGATCCAGGTAATCTGCTTCATCCAAGTCTTTTTGAAGCACTGGTGCAAACAATGCTCAAATCTTTTTCTCCTTTAAAGAAGAAATATTTTCTACCTAATACAGCCCATGAAAGTATTTACAATTGTAAGATCTATTGTGATCGCATTTTTTACGTGCATTCTCCTGTGAAATTTTTTTCATATTCTCAAGTACTAATGTCATGGTTCCGACAGATGAAACTCTTCAAAAGAACTTTGAGGCATTGTTTTCCTTAAAAAATCTTTTATTCGAGAAACAAAGTATCGGAACTACGTAGTTAAAACTAAAAACTGAATTCCCATTCCCCTGGGCCCAAAGTAGCAAAGCACAATTCCTTAATCCAATTAACAGTCATAAATCACATTCCCAAATTGGCTTGAATAACGGGCTTTCTCCCCAACTCTCCAGCCCGCCAAATCTTTATCAACGCTTTGTGCAATAACTTTGGATTTCCATGGCTGAGCTATTATTGTTACGACTAGCTGATCTCTCATTCACATTCCCCCTCCCAACATCAACTAACTCTAAATCAAAAGAGGAAAATGGCTGAATTTCCACCTGTTGTCAAATCAAGAACATCTGACGTTAGCTGCATTGACAACTAAATTCACACACCTAGCTGATTTTTTTTATCACCCTGTAATCCCTTCATTTCTGGTGTTGTCAGGACAACTGAATGGATATTTTGAATACTCCAGAATATTCTCATAGGGTGAGAATGATTCCATCTCAGAGATAAAAAGGAATCTGATCTTCTATTTTTTAACAAGGGACATTCCTTTACCTATGATAAATCAATTTCATAATTCCACAGTTTCCATATGAAGCACCTGATTCTTGGATTTGGTGAATTGTGATTCAATCAGATATTTAAAAAGACTACAGAAAACTATTAAGAAAAGGAAGAGATGGAGAGCATGTAAACATACAAAAACAAATTTGAAAACCTATTTTTTTAATATTCCACATAAATAACTTCATTTCATATCTTCTCCTGACTCAAAAGGAAAATTGTCAAATTTAGATGGGTAAAATCCTTGGAATCATTATTCATGATAATAGATATATTAATTTTATTAAAATCTGTGTTTTGTTATAGTAACTAATAGCATAACAAATAAAAAGAACAAACTTTCTTTGCATTCTTATCCACTTTCTTCATTATAAAAGAAATATGTTTATTGACCTACTGAAACTAGAATTCACACATTTGAATTTTCCCTTTTAAAAATGATAATTGCTAATAGAAATCAGTTTTTTTCTGCTTTACCTAAAAACATATTACTATTCCGCACGATGTTCTGTGAGACCTCATTGAAAGTTGTGGGGGAAAAACATAATTAGAAAGAATTTTTCATAAATTCAGGTTTCAAAGCTACAAGTAAATAAAAATGCTAAACAATCTCTTCACACCTATAGGAATATTTTTAAAAGATTGGATTTTGACATTTCTCTTCTCAACTTAAAAACATTATCAAAAAGGTTTTTAACTATGTCTTCTTATCAGTTGATCCTTGTTGTTTAAATCAGGTCTAAATACTATAATGTAACATTTGGGGAAAAAGATGCATCCAAGAAGCCCAGCACCAGAGGACAAAATGGAGAATATCTCCACAGCCACCATGGCTTTTCCTCTGGTGCTCAGGTAGGTTGGAACAAAGGAGACCCACACACTGCAGAAAGCCAACATGCTGAAGGTGATGAACTTGGCTTCATTAAAGCTGTCAGGCAGTTTATGAGCCTGGAATGCCACAATGAAGCTGGCAAGCGAAAGGAGAGCCATATAGCTCAGAACACAATAAAACATAAAGACTGAGCCTTCATTGCATTGTAGAACCATTTCTTCAGTTGTTGAGTGCATGTCTAACTCTGGGAATGGGGGAGAGGTGGATAACCAAACAACACAGATGCTTGCTTGCAGTAGAGAGCAGAGCAGGACAATAGAAACAGCCAATCTTTTCCCCACCCATGTCCTTATCCGAGATCCTGGCTTGGTGGCCTTGAAGGCAAGAGAAACAAGGATGGTTTTGGCCAACACGCAAGAGATGGACAATGAGAAGGTGAGACCAAATGCAGACTGTCTGAGGAGACAGGTGACTCTCCCAGGTTGTCCAATAAAGAGCAAAGAACAGAAGAAGCAAAGGAGAAGGGAGATGAGGAGAGCGTAGGTGAGATCCCGGTTGTTGGCTTTGACGATAGGACTGTCTTTGTGCTTAATAAATATTCCGAACACCCATGCCGTAGTGAGAAAAAATAAAGTGGCAACAGTGGCTAAACTGAGTCCTAAAGGTTCTTCATAAGATAAGAAGCTAATTGTTTTCATGATGCATCCATCTTTCTTATGGTTTGCGTATTGATCATCAGGACATTGAAAGCAAGCAACAGTGTCTAAAAGGAAAAAAAATGGCAAGGCAGATTGATAAGAATGATCATTGTTAAATTCCATATTTATCCACTCTGATGTTTATGTCCTTGTATAAATAATAGAATTTACAATATGAAAATTTGAACATCTCTCTGTGTATTTTGTGTGCTGTGGTATTAAGTTGATGATTGCTTTGATTATACACCAGTAAATTTCACAATATCAATGAAAATCAGTTTATCTTGATTTGCTTTCTCATAATAAAGGAGTGCTCCAATAAAGATTCATGAATACCTGAAGGGATCATTTTCATATTTGAAACCATATTGACTTATTGAATATTGAACCATATTCAAATTATGGTATATAAGTATAGTAGTTTCACCAAATTCAAAGGGACAGATGAAAGATAATGTTTCAGGGAGCAAGTGGAAAAAAGGTTAGTAATTACATATTTGAATAGAAAATTATAAAAGAAAAGTTATTTTCTTTTCGTATAAGAGAAGTATATATCCCTTTTTTATTTAATATCACTATTTTAGTTTTCTTTCTATGGATCAGTCTTTATTAGGTATAAAGTAATTAGATACTACATACCCAAGAGAGCTACACACTGTAGAGAAAATATGAAGAAGTATTTCTCAAAGAAGCAAAAGTGTGCACAAATGGATGGATAAATAAATAAATAAATAAATAAATAAATAAATAAATAAATAAATAAATAAATAAATAAATAAATAAATAAATAAGAAAGAAAGAAAGAAAGAAAGAAAGAAAGAAGAAATGAAAAAGAAAGAAAGAAAGAAAGAAAGAAAGAAAGAAAGAAAGAAAGAAAGAAAGAAAGAAAGAAAGAAAGAAAGAAAGAAAGAAAGAAAGAAAGAAAGAAAGAAAGAAAGAAAGTGACCAGTTGGAAAGGAAAAACTTATTACTATGTAAACTAGGGAGTTTTTTAATCATACTCCTCATTACATCTATAAGCTGCTTATTATGCTTAAGAAATATGTTTCATTAGTTTGTTTGCTAAGAAGTAAATACTCATTTCCTTAAATTTCAGAAATTCTTGTTTTCATTATTATATTTCAAGAGTGTCTGTCACTGCAAGTTTGTTTTTTTTTAGTTCATCCGAAAAGCTCAATTCTCATTGTACATTTCCTTCTGTTCTGCACCTGTGTTGATAACCTATCTGGTAACCATAGTGAATGTCATGTGGTCTAGATATGTTATAAGTTAGCATTGCTGTGTGCGCAAGTGTAAAAACTTTGTCTAGTTTTTGTCTTCACGTTTTCCTTTTACTGTCTGATGAGCGAGGATGTACTCGGTTAGCTTTCTTTGTTTATATATATTTTTTTCTTTTGTGATTAAAGGTTTTTAATAGAATATGCATCAGGCTTTACTTCCTTCACCAACATGCATTATGCATCATCTGAAGCATGGTCCATCGCCCTCTGATAGGAAGAATTATTCCTTCACAGTGTCCCTATTTAGTTAGTGCACATTTGAGATTTTTGGATTCCATCAATTCTGAATTCCTTCCTTCTTTCTGCTCCGTCATCACAGTCATTGTTTTATATGTAGTTTTTAAATTGCACAATCATGTTTTTGTGCTTTCTTATTTCTCATCTTAAAAAAAACCCTGAAATAACTATAATTGTTTCCGTATGCATAGATGCTCTTCAGTAAAAATGTTTCTGAATCTCTACTGTGATGCTTGCTTGGTTATAACTTATTCCTGGATTTCTTTAATTAATTAATTGAAACATTGTTGTGACTGTTATCAACCCTTGCAATTCCATTGTAAGAACTTATAAATTTTCATGCATTAATGAATTTGGTTTCATTATCCCATTATCTTTTTAAAAAAATCCTTATTCATAAAAACCAGATAATTTATATAGGGAAAAGTGTTTAGCACATTAGATAGTATAACAATAAAAATGAATGATTTGTTATCTTACCAGTCTTGTTAGAGATTTTTCCCTCTGGACATTCAACACAATCATAACAGCAGAATTTCTTTCCTTCATTCTTCCTCTTTTGATAACCAGGGGGACAATGTTCATTGCAAAGAGAAATGGGAAGGACCTATTTATCAATATTAAAATGATGGAAGATGAACATTTATTGTTTTAAAGAAAATTTTGCTGTTACACTGAAAATGAAATGTGAAGTTCGATTAAAAGAAAAGTCGCAACTAAGGGTTGTATGATTTATTTCAAACACAATTAAGAATATTTCAATTTGGCCTCTGATTTCATTTTCTGAGCACAACTGATCCAACTGATCTGGATTTCCAATTTTTCTTAGGTTGAAATTCTCATATCAATTTAATTAAAGTTTTTATTAATTCAAATCATCAGATTGACCAGAAACATTGTGTCAATTAGTCACTGATTTGAACACAGATTTGATAAAGCTTCATTCAATAGAGAAATATAGTCCCTTAAAAGCAGTTTTTTTCTTTCTCCTTTACACTTCAATAAATGAGGAGGGTCTAATAAATATAGTGCACGATACCAGATATTTTTCCCTTTAATAATGAAAGAGGAAAAAGGGTTATTTCTTAATCTGGTTACCTTCATGGATTTCCAAGAAGGATAAAAGTGAATATGCAAATCTAACGAACCCATATTTGAATGATAAGAGAAAATATTGTTGAAACCATACCTGCTTAAATGATCTATGCCAAACAATCATATCCTCATTAATGACTAATTCCCTTCCTTTTAAAGCATCGGGATCCACTTTCCCAATCTTGTGTCTCTGGAAGGTGGAATTGGGAAAGACTACAATGTTTATGATATCAAATCCACCTTCCATCTTCTTTTGATCATAAAAAGTCAAAGTTTCTCCAAGAGAATTGTTGAATTTCATGCCTTTCAGAAATTGGTGGAGCTATATGATTGGGAATAATAAAACAGGTAAGTACAAAAATAGAATTAAGGAGATACTTGTCTGAAATGGTTTAGGTTCTCCTGCTGGTGCAGGTGGTTGAACCAAAATTGCTCAAAGGTTCCTGTCAGATTCCTCTTCTCTTCTCTTCTCTTCTCTTCTCTTCTCTTCTCTTCTCTTCTCTTCTCTTCTCTTCTCTTCTCTTCTCTTCTCTTCTCTTCTCTTCTCTTCTCTTCTCTTCTCCTCTCCTCTCCTCTCCTCTCCTCTCCTCTCCTCTCCTCTCCTCTCCTCTCCTCTCCTCTCCTCTTCTCTTCTCTTCTCTTCTCTTCTCTTCTCTTCTCTTCTCTTCTCTTCTCTTCCCTTCCCTTCCCTTCCCTTCCCTTCCCTTCCCTTCCATTACATTCTATTCTAGTAAAAAAAATGAAGCCAGAATTCAATTTTTTTCTTTGCTTACACAATGTAGGTAAAATCTTTCCATATTAAATACCCTGAGAGATATACCCTGAGAGAATCTAGGGTGTGGCTATGATAACTCTCTTCCTCTGTCAACACAGAATTTCATGCTGTACTGCCTCTTCTCTCCCCCACAAACCATGATTGAAATGTGCTCCCTCCTTCAAAGAAAACTGCCATTTACTATAGTCCATCACATCAGCTCCCCTTTACATGCACCATTTCCCAGAATTACAGAGATGAAAATAAAGGGATGCAAATAAATATCATCAATAGAGAAATGTTCAAATCCATTATTCTCTGCTAGAATCGTACACCCTAACTTTGTATTTTGCTATTATCTAGTCCAAACTATTTTTAGCACACAAATCACCTGCCATGGTTGTGAATCTTCATATTCTGATAATTTGTGTCTTATAAAATGCCTGCGATTTGATTGAAGTATGAATTGAGCATGTAAAGCTTGAGCCAATACAGAGGCAGCGTTGTAGATACTATAGCTGTGCCCAGACATCTGTACCTCAAAAAGAGCCCCAGGAATGTCCTCTAGCCTTTCCTCTCCAGTACAAAAGGGATTGACCAGTTTCCTCAAAGAAGGGGATGGTAATGAACAATCAAATACTTGTTCCCAGAAAAGTGGAAAAAATCCATCTCCTTGAATCCAAGGAGGTTTTATCAACTTCAAGAATTCCTTGAACCCTGGAACTTCTTTTGAGTGAACTTTAAAGAGAATGGCACCATCAAAGAACTGCCGATCCCATTTTTTATTCATTCCTGATAACGCGTAATCCACCTGGGTAGTCGTGATCCATACCTTTCCCAAAGAACTCTGCTCATGTCCAGGATCAAGCAAAAAAATTACAACTATTAACCATGCAGTTGTCAAAGATTCTCCACAGATGATAAAGGTGTTGGTCTTCTCATCAATGATATTGTGGTAAATAGTTTCCCCTTTCTGTACCATTTCAAACATCTTGTCCCAGAAAACTAGCATTGGGATTCTTTCTGTAGAAGCAGAGCATATTCCATGCTGGGAGAAGAGGGACTCCATGCTTTGCAGAAAATGGTCTCCTTGACTGTTATCAATAGCAAAGAGCCCAACCCATCTCCACCCAAAATGTTGAAGCAGTCGGATAATCCCAATGTACTGTGAGGACTCATTTGGAACCATGGAGTAGTAGAATGGAATCTCAGTGCTATGAACATCTTGTGGGGTGAATGACCCATATGTGAGCTAAAAGAAACATGTATTATGGAAATAGATTGAGATTGAGATTTATTAAATTTATATGCCGCCCTTCTGCCAAAGGACTCAGAGTGGCTCACAACAATAAAAAATTAAAATACATAAAGTACAAAATTTAAAAAAGAATTAAACAATGGATGTAATAAATAAATGACAATTTAACCCAATAAAAAACAAATTTAAATCATCATCAGTTTCTGATCATCATCAGATCGTCATCAGTATCTTTTTCTTCCTATTTTCTAATAAATATGTTCAGATTGTTGAATAATGTGTCAAAGAATAACCTTTTTTTAATAAGCCCAGTTTGGAAAAAAGAAAATGTAGGGGAATTTTCAGGCCTCTCTTCCCAAAGACCGTACCTGTGGAATCTTGTAAAATTTTACAAGGTCTGCAATATAGGAGGAAGTTACAAAGCTGAGCCCTCCTATGATAGAAATGAGATTTCTCCTGGTGTCACATTTGTAGTTGGGGATAAATCTCTGTGATCTGAAGAGCAGGTCCAGGGTGGTCCGATAGGTCATTATTGCATTGTAGTAGCTATCATGAATATGGAAGCCAAGAGTGACATTGGACAAGATTTCTGGATTCTCATTGATCTCCTTCACAGCAAAGACCAAGGAAAGGATATTTTGGTAAAACTTTGTTAGCACGCTGAAAACAGGATGAATGTACATGTATCATTAAACATTTCCTTATTATGCACCCCAGAGAGGTGCTTTACCTTATATATATGAAAAATTGGGGAATGACCAATTGAACTCTATTTACAATTTAACTACACTAAGCTATTTCTACTGTTGCATACTGAATAAAAAAAATACCATTCCCTTCATTGATTGCAATTCCTCTAATTGGAGATGACACAAAGTGAATCATAAGAATTGATTTCCTAATCTAAGATTTTTCCAATATAAAATTTTGTTGCATTAAAAACAAACAATGCCTTTATAAAATTCTTATAATGTATCTTTTATTAGAAAGCATTCTGATTTATAAATGAAGCAATCTTCTGATGCCACAAAGATAAAAGATAAGAATTCCTTACTCCGGATGGCCAAAATACTCAAGTGAGGGATGGTGCTGAAATGAAACTTCATTAAAATGATAGGTAGCCATAGATACCATCCCTCCAATGACAAAATCCCCTGGCTTGTACCATTCATTTGGAACAGGTATGGGTTCGCCTAGATGACACGGCAGAGACTTGATTCTGAAGAGTGCAAATAGGAGAAAAAAGAACATTCTGGGGAAAAAAGGCTCTCTAAGTATAGATGTTCCACCAGGAGCAGCTTTCCATGTTAAACTGCCTTCACCACCCTCAAAATTCTTGTTAAGAGCGTGGCTGAAGAGTAACCTTTAGCCGTGATTCTTCTTGCAATTAGTGATAATATTCAAAATAGTCTGAATGACAATGTAGAGTTCCAGCAATAGAAATTATTTTATGACATCTGAAATCATAGGACGTGTGTGTTCTTGTCTTCCACTCTACAGTCTCAATGGGGCTTTCCTTTTGAATATTTTTCTTTTCTTTTCTATAATGCCTTCTTGAATTGTTTACAGTTTTGATGAAGGGAGAAAATTAATATCATTGAAATAATTTCAAAGGGGAGATAATTATGCCTTCAACATTTTGTCTCCCATTGTTGACAATATGTGTTTATGTGTTTGTGTCTGTCTGTCTGTATGTATGTATGTATGTATGTATGTGTTTGTGTCTGTATGTATGTATGTATGTATGTGTTTGTGTCTGTATGTATGTATGTATGTGTGTGTGTGTATGTATGTATGTATGTATATATGTATATATATGTATATATATATATATATATATATGTATGTATATATATATATATATACACATATATATATACATATATATATATATATATATATATATATATATATATATATATATATATATATATATATATATATATATATATATATATATATATATATATATATATAAAATTGCTAACAAACAATTAAAGGGAGACTGATATGCATTTCAAACGTATTTGTTCTCACCAGTCAGCCATACCCTTCTGAGATTCGGGGAAAAAAATACACAAATATGAGCTGTCACTGCTGTGAGTACTGCCTGTTAATGGCCTTGGGTTAGGCTCAAACAGGCAATAAGATTTGTTTCGGGCCTAGCAAGGTAATCTAAATACTTAACAAACATTACACACACACACACACACACACACACACACACACACACACATATATATGTTTTCTGAGGTTTTCGCGGGTGTTCGTATGTGGATCTTTGGTTATTCGGGTTTTTCCCCGCGTAGAACTAAAGGTGTAGGAGCGACGTTTCGACGGAATCCCATCCGTCATCATCAGGCTGGTGGCTTCTGCTTCCTTCTTCTGGGAGAAGCATGTGGCTGTTTGTTCCTCTTTTTTAAACTGCCAGAGGGGGTGTGTTCTGTGGGTGGAGGTGTGCTCTGATTGGGTGGGGGATTAAGTGTGTTCTGATTGGGTGGGAGTGTGTTTTGAATGGTGGGTGTGTTCTGATTGGGTGGGGGTGTGTTTTGAGTGGATGGGCTGGTCTCAGCTGCCAGCCTTAGACCTGAGCTGGTGAGTTGTGCTGCTTTTGTTCGGCTTCGTGTTTGTGGTGGTGCCATGTTTTTATAGTGGGTGTCAGTTTGCTTATTGTGTGGTTTGGAGGGGTTTAAAGTGGCTGATGTTGCAGCTGTAGTTAGGTTTCTGTTTTGTGGTTGTGCCTCGTTATCATTGTGGGTTCGGATTTGCTTTTTGAATGGTTGTGTGGTGGTGATGTCATGTGGTGTTATCATGAGTTTGGGTCTGGTATCATTCTTGGTGGTTGGGACTCGTCTGTCAATCAAGGCGGGTTTCCAAATGGTTGGTAGGCGAGAGGTATCATCTCGTTTGTTCATGCTGTGGGGGCGTTTTTCTATCTCAATGGCTTCCCTGATTATTCTGTTGTTAAAATGTTCAATTTTGGCGATAGTTTTGGTTTTTTTAAAATCAATTTCATGTCCCGTGGCTTCAAAGTGTTGGACCAGGGATGAAGTTTGTTCTCCCTTTCTTAGTGAGTTTTTGTGCTCTTCAATGCGTGCACTTATTCTTCTGTTGGTCTGTCCGATGTATGTGGTGGTGCAGGTGGTGCATGGGATTTCGTATACTCCTTGGTTTTCTAAGCCAATTATGTCCTTGGGGTTTCTTAGGATGGTGGATATTTTTCTGTCTGTGTAGAATGCTGTTTTGATGTTGTGTTTTTGGAGGACCTTGCTGATTCTGTCTGTGGTCCCTTTTAAGTATGGGAGGAGGGCTTTGCCATTTTCTTGTTCTCTGTCTTGGGTTTTTGTGGGTGTCTCTCTTCGGATTAAGTTGGTAATCGTGTTTCTTTGGAATCCATTGGCTGTTAGTACATTAGTGAGAGTGTGTAGTTCGGTTTTTTGGTGTTGTTCGTCAGCTAGGTGTTTTGTTCTGGAGATGAGTGTCTTGGCTACGGAGTTGATCTGTGCTGGGTGGTGGTGTGAGAGTGCGTTCAGATAGCGGTTTGTGTGTGTTTTTTTATGGTAGATAGTGTGTCCTAGGGAGCCGTTGGATTTCTTGTAGACTAAGACATCAAGGAAGGGAAGTTGATTGTTAGCTTCTGTTTCCATGGTGAATTGTATTTTGGGGTGTATATAGACTTAACAAATATATATATATTTGTTAAGTCTTTTAGAATACCTTGCAAGGACCAAATACAGGCCAAATCTTATTGGCTGTATCAGCCTAACCTAAGGCCATCAACAATCTGTAGTCACAACTGTGACAACTCATTATCCAAAAAACTTTACACACACACACAGAGAGACACAGACACACACACGCACATATATATATATATATATAATTTCCTAATTTGTTTTCTCTTTGTGTTGTAATGTAATAATTGGAAAAGTTCAGAGATAGACTTCAATTCATATCAAAGCTACACTTTGAATAATTAAACTTTGGTTATTTTGCACTTTTCAAACAAAATATTTTTCTGTTCTCATGTAAGATTCACTAGAAGCACTTTAACAAAGTGTATTTCTGTAATAAAATGAAGGATTGTTAACATCACTTCCCAGGATATTTTGGGAATAGAACATTGCTGCATTTGTAATTTGTACGCCTTGTTAGATTGTCACACAACAGATTGATTAGGTTAATCTGCACAACCTGATCCAAATCTATCTGGAGGGGATTTATAGTCAGGGCAAGGCAATTGTTCTGACTCGACTTGATACCTGGCACTTGTTTTTAGGAATCCCATCCCAGCTCTCTTCATTGGAGAGCTGCTCAATGTCCCTCCACATGGAGAGGACCTCTACTCCTCTTTCTCTACCAAACATAATTGACCCTGAAGAAAGGAGGAAAAACAGAATTACACCATGCCACCCACCCCCAATCCTCTGAGCTGATCCAGAAGGACACTGTGATCAATTGGACTGAAAGCCACCAAGATGCCAAGTAGGAGAAGAATGGACGTACAACCCACATACCACCCATGCCAGACATCATCCAAAAATGCAATCAATAACATTTCTCTCCATACCTTGGCCTCAGTCCTGAGTGAAAACGATCCAGGTAATCTGCTTCACCCAAGGCTTTTTGAATCAGTTGTGCAACCAAAGCTCAAACCTTTTTCTCCTTTAAAGAACATATATTTTAAAACAGTCTATGATTGTACTTACAGTTGTAACATCTATTGAGATCCCATTTTTACATGGATTCTTCTGTGACTAAAGTTTTAATATTCTCAAGTACTAAACTCACATACTGTAGCTTTGTGATTTTTTCCTTCTTTTTATGACCTGGTTGTCCCTTTATTCTGGGTGGGGTTGGGACGACTGAATGGAGCTGAGAATTTACTGAATGGATGCCCTTCCTGACCCATATATGGAGTGCAAAGCAGATATTTTCTCTCTGCCGCTGCCCAAGATTGAAGCCTCAACATTCCGAGTGGGAGGTGAGCGTGTTTACCTCTAGGCTGCCAAGGCACTCTCACATACCTATGTGAATATACCATTCAAAGAATTTCATGATAATTAAGAAATTAATTTAAAAAAAATAGATTTTCCATTTCAGATAAGCTAAAAAACTTGTGTAAATAGCCCGTTCTCAATATACTGTACAATACTTATGTAAAACATTAATAATTGTATTCCTGTTGGTTTCTATATGGAACATAGATATTTCTTTCTATTTTAGTTTAGTTTTGTTTCATTTTCCTCTTGTTAATTTTTCTTCTTTTGTATTTAATTAAAAGATGAAAACAAAAAAAAAAAATAAAGACCTTTCTCTTTTTTTAACTGCCCATCAAAACCTGGTCAGAAATTTCAATTATTTTTCCTCTTAATTTGATTATTTTATTTATTTTTATTTTATTTTTATTACATTTATATCCCGCCCTTCTCCGAAGACTCAGGGCGGCTTACAAGCTTAGCAGTAGCCTTCATTCTATGTATATGCCTGCTTGTTAGGGCTTTCACACACACCCCAAGCGGCATTATTACAAAGTCAGCTTAATTGCCCCCAACAATCTGGGTCCTCATTTTACCTACCTCGGAAGGTATAAATAGTGTGAATTTAGGGAGTGTATTAATTCTTTGTTTAGATCACTTTCACAATTACAAACCAGGAAAAATACATTTTTAAAAAGCCACATGACTGCAATATAAACTGAGAAGTGGAAGCAATTTAATCTTAGCTCTCAGATGCAAACTGCTATAGTAAAGAATATTCTCAAAGTGTGAGAATGATTCTATTTCAGAGATAAAGGGGAATCTGATCTTCTCTTTTTTTATATAAGGGAGATTCCTGTTATGCAAATTTTTCCTGTAATAAATCCATATAATGCTTACATGCTTTATATATAAAGTACTGGACTATAGGATTTGATGAATTGTGATTCAGTCAGATATTGAAAGAGACGATTGAGAACAACTAACAAAAGGAACAGATGGAGACCATGTTTCCCTCTAAAATGGAACAGGAGAAAGTAAAGGAAAATTCCTACTAAAGGAAGGTGTGACTTCTTAATAGATCCACATATATGACTTAATTTCATATTTTGTCCTCAATCATAAATAAAATTACCAAGTGAGATGTGGTAAAATAATATTTCACGATGACAGATATTTTAATTCTGTTTTATTATTAAAATATGTGTTTTCTTATAGTAACTAACAACCATAGCATAATAAGTAAAAAGAACAAACGTAGAGCAAAAATTGTATTCTTATCCACTTCCTTCCTTATAAAAGAAATGGGAGGGAGAAGAGGGAGTCAAGCTACTCTCCAAAGCACCTGAAAGTAAGACAAGAAGCAACGGATGGAAACTAAGCAAAGAGAGAAGCAAACTAGAACTAAGGAGAAACTTCCTGACAGTTAGAACAATTAATCAATGGAACAACCTGCGTTCAGAGGCTGTGAATGCTCCAACACTGGAAGTTTTTAAGAAGAGATTAGACAACCATTTGTCTGAAACAACAGGGGGTTGGATTAGATGAATGCAAGGCCCATACATCTTCTTCTTCTTCATCATCATCATCATCATCATCATCATCTTCTTCTTCTTCTTCTTCTTCTTCTTCTTCTTCTTCTTCTTCTTCTTCTTCTTCTTCTTCTTCATCATCATCGCATAGTCAGCCATATGTTCAGACTGGATTTGGCGTTTTTGTTTGCCTATTGAGTCCTCACAAAGGACCTGGGATAGGCAGATTTGGATGTTTGATGGTATTACAGATATTGTTGCATGATGGAAGCAGTTCCTAGAAAGGCCACCTTTTGCAATTGACTAATGGTGAATTTGTCAATGCCAATGGTGTTCAAGTGATACTCCAGGTGTTTTGGAATTGCACTCTAGGTGCCTATTACTACTGGTACTACCCTTGTTTGCCTTTGCCACAGTCTTTTATTTCTATTTGTAGGTGTTTGTATTTTGCTATCTTCTCCAGATCTTTCTCATCTATACTCCTGTCTCTAGGCACTGCTACGTCCAGTATCCAGACTGAAAATGCTCCAGGTAATCTGCTTCATCCAAGTCTTTTTGAAGCACTGGTGCAAACAATGCTCAAATCTTTTTCTCCTTTAAAGAAGAAATATTTTCTACCTAATAAAGCCTATGAAAGTGTTTACAATTGTAAGATCTATTGTGATCCCATATTTTACATGCATTCTCCTGTGATATTTTTTTCCGTATTCTCAAGTACCAATGTCATAGTTCCATGAGATGAAACTCTTCAAAGGAACTTTGAGGCATTGTTTTCCTTAAAAAAAACCTTTTATTTGAGAAACAAAGTATCAGCATTACTTAAAGTCAAAAACTCAATTCCCCTCCCCTGGGCCCAAAGTAGCAAAGCAGAATTCCTTAATCCAATTAACTGTCATAAATCACATTCCCAAATTGGCTTGAAGAGCAGGCTTTCTCCCCAGCTCTCCAGCCCGCCAAATCTTTATTAACTCTTTGCGCAATAAACTTGGATTCCCACGGTTGAGTTATTATTGTTATGACTAGCTGGACTCTCATCCACATTCCCCCTCCCAACATCAACTAACTCTAAAGCAAAAGAGGAAAATGTGTGAATTTCCACCTGTTGTCAAATCAAGAACATCTGACGTTAGCCGCGTTGACAACTAAATTCACATAACTATCTGATTTTTTTTATGACCCTGTAATCCCTTCATTTCTGGTGTTGTCAGGACAACTGAATGGATATTTTGAATACTCCAGAATATTCTCATAGGGTGAGAATGATTCCATCTCAGAGATAAAAAGGAATCTGATCTTCTATTTTTTAATAAGGGAGATTCCTGTTATGCAAATTTTACCTATAATAAATCCATTTAATGCTTCCACAGTTTCCATATGAAGCACCTGACAATTGGATTTGGTGAATTGTGATTCAATCAGATATTAAAAGAGACTAGTGAAAAGTAGTAAGAAAAGGAAGAGATGGAGAGCATGTAAACCTGCAAAACCAAAGTGGAAATACTATTTTTCTTTAATAATCCACATATATAACTTCATTTCATTTTTTTTATTGAAAAGTTTTAAAATACATTTTATCTTTAACAATGCCCCCTCCCCCTCCCCTACCTATCCCTCCCTACCCCTCCCCCCCTTTCCCCCCTCCCCCCCGACTTCCCAGAGCTAAGTACAGGGTATAAAAACAAAGAACAATCATAAACATCCATATGCTACCAACAATAAATTCTTAAATCTATCACTCTCTAGCTCATATAAGATAACTACAAACAATACTAATATTTCATATAGAAAAAAAAAAAAAGAAAATAGAAAGGAAGACTTATTCAAATGCTAAATGAAACTTTTTCGTCCCATATTTCTTCTGGATATATTCAATCCATTTTTTCCACTCCATAATATAGCGTTCTTGCGAATGATCTTTCAAATAAGCCGAGATCTTTGCCATTTCTGCCAGGTCAGAAACCTTTAAAGTCCATTCTTCTATAGTCGGCAGATCCTCCTTCTTCCAATACTGACCTATTAAAAGTCTTGCTGCTGTTATTAAATTTAACATCAACTTAGTGTCCACAACAGTAGCATCTGTAATTATACCCAACAAAAAGAATTGCGGACAAAACTTTATCTTTTGCTTGAAGATCTTCTGCATATTCCACCAAATTTTTATCCAAAAAGCCTTGACCTTTTTACAAATCCACCATATGTGAAAATATGTTGCATCTTCACCACCACACCTCCAGCATTTTGGCTGATAGTTCGGATACATACTTGCAAGCTTTTTAGGATCTAAATGCCATCTATAAAACATTTTATAAAAGTTCTCTCTTAAGTTTTGAGCTTGTGTAAATTTTACGTTCCTCACCCAGATCTTTTCCCACGTGTCCATTGTAATAACTTCTTGGATGTTCTGGGCCCATTTTATCATACAATCTTTAACCAGTTCTGTTTCTGAATCAATTTCTATCAATGCAAGATACATCCATTTAATATGTGCTGGACCCTGATTTCTAATTTGCTTTATCAAATTTTCATCAGTCATTGCAAAACCAGTTTTCTGATCTTCTTTCCACCTGGCCCGTAACTGAGTATATTGAAACCAGGTTTGAACAATCTTCTCATCTCGCAAGAGATTATACGATTTTAAACACCATACACTTCTTTCCAGGCTTAAAATCTCCTTATACGTGGTCACGTCATGTTTGAAGCCAACATTTATGTTTTCTATTGCGTGTTTTGGAATTGCCCACAATGGCATCTTACAGTCTAACTTGTATCTATACTTCTTCCAAACTCTCAACAATGCCTGTCTTAAAATATGCACTTTAAACACATTATCTACCTTCTTATCATACAACAAATATGCATGCCAGCCAAATAACAAGTCGTGGCCCTCAAGATTTAATAATCTCTCTTGTGTCAAATTAATCCAATCACTTATCCCTGCTAACGCTGCAGCTTCATAGTATAATTTAAGATTGGGCATTTTAAGACCACCTCTTTCACGAGTATCCTGCATAATCTTAAGTTTAACTCGTGGCCTTTTCCCTGCCCAAACAAATTTATTGATACCCCGTTGCCATTCTTCCAAATTAGAATCTTTCTTAAGAACCGGTATCATTTGAAATAAGAATAAAAATTTAGGCAGGACATTCATTTTCACTGCTGCGATTCTTCCCAACAAAGACAATTGCAATTTTTCCCAACTCTCCATTTCTTTTTGAATTTTTCCCCATAGTTTTTCATAGTTATTTTTGTATAACTTTGTATTAGAGGGTGACAAAAACACCCCCAAATATTTGACCCTTTTAGCAATCTCAAATCCAGTTAATCCTTCTAAAAGAGCCTTTTGCGATACTGTCATATTTTTGGCCAGAATTTAGTTTTTTGTGCATTAACTTTAAATCCAGAAACCCTCCCATATTGCATTATTATCTCCATCAGGTCCACAACAGAATTTTCTGGCTGGGTCACTGTAACAACCAGATCGTCTGCGAACGCCCTCAATCTATAATCCTGATCTCTAATTTGTATACCCTTAATTCTTTCCGAACTCCTTATTTTTACTAGTAATATCTCCAATGTTAACACAAATAGTAAAGGCGATAACGGACACCCTTGCCTTGTGTCCTTCTCAATATTACATGCTTCAGTCAAACTATTGTTAACTATTATTCGGGCAGTTTGTTTTTGATATAATGCCCTAATTGGTTGCAAAAATTTATCCCCAAAATTCATTTTATCTAAAACTTTCATCAAAAATTGCCAATTCAATTGATCAAAAGCTTTTTCAGCATCTAAAAAAATTAGCGCCGCAGGGATCTGGTTGTTCCTTTCCAAAAACTCTAACACATCAACTATATGCCTCACATTATTTTTCATTTGCCTACCCCTAATAAACCCAGTCTGGTCCCCATGAATCACCTGTTGCAGAACCCTCATCAATCTGTTAGCCAACACCTTAGCAAATATTTTATAATCTGTATTTAAAAGTGATATCGGTCTATAATTTTTAACTTGAATAGCATCTTGATCTTCCTTCGGAATCAAAGAGATAAAAGCAGTTCTCCAAGACGGAGGCACCTTTCCCCCTCTCTGAATTGTCTGAAACAGTTCCTTTAACGGCTTTGTCAACTCCATTTGTAAATTTTTATAGTAAACCGCAGTCAAACCATCCGTACCTGGCGCTTTATCCAACTTCAATTCCTTAATTGCTATGAGAATTTCTTCTTCTGTTATCAACTGGTTAATCTCCTCTTTTTGTGCTTGCGTAAGAACCGGGATGCTAGCATTCTCCAAATATACATCAATGTCTTTTTCATTAATCTTCTCCTTAGCATATAATTTAGAATAAAAATCCACAAAGGCTTCCTTAATAAGATCCTGTTGAAACACAACCTTTCCCTTATGTTCAATTTTATCTATATTAGAAGCCCTTTGCTTTTTCCTTAATCTATAAGCTAGCCATCTACCTGGCTTATTAGCATTGCAAAAAGTATTATGCCTAGCAAACCGCAAGTTGGTTGCCACTTGATCAGCCATCAATTTATCAAATTGTCCTCTTAATAGCTTAATAACCTCCTTAGTCTTCACATCCGATGGGTTCAAAATTAAGACCTTTTCTTTTTCCCTAATTTCATTCTCCAATTCTTTCCTTCTGGCTTCCAAAGTACGTCTGTATTTATTATTCATATATATCAACACCCCTCCCATGTAGGCCTTGCTAGCATCCAAAACCATGTCCATAGAAGTATCCTTATTCATATTAATTTCAAAAAAATCCTTCATCCGCTGTTTACATTCTTCCACATTTCTCTGATTTCTAAACAAATTCTCATTTACGCGCCACGAGCGCCTATCCCTATTGTCCTTATTGATCTCTAACCAAACTGGACTATGATCCGAAATAGTTCTTGCACAAATCTTTACCTTCTTATCCTAGAAAAAAAATCATTAGTCAACAAAATAAAATCAATCCTAGAAAAAGATTGATGTCTATCAGAAAAAAAAGTATAATCCTTTTCATGTAGGTGTATGTCACGCCAAATATCTCGCAATTCCAAGTCATCCTTCATTTCAAAAAAAGATTTAGGCAATCTGGCATGACTCGGAGCACGCTTAAAAGAACCAGCCTTGTCCATCTGTACATCCAAAACACCATTCCAGTCCCCCATAAAAACAAACGATTTGTAATCCAATTGAGTAAGCTTTGTATGGAGTGAGCTAAAAAAATCAGCTTGTTGTTGATTAGGAGCATACAGTCCAACTAAGAGCGTTTTTTTTACCTTCTAACAACAAATCTATCATAACATATCTTCCTTGCTTATCTGCTTCAATTAATTCTGCTGTTAGAGTACTTTTGACGTAGACAACCACTCCATTTTTCTTATTCATCGCAGAAACAACAAATTGCGTGCCCAACCTTGAGTTCGATAAATACTTTTGGTCCATAACCCTAATATGCGTTTCTTGCAAACATATAACATCAATCTTAAATTGTTTTAAATATTGAAAAACTTTCTTTCTCTTCTGTGGTGAGTTTAGTCCATTGACATTCCAGGTTAGAAATTTAGTCACCATGCGTGGCATCCCGAAGCTTTTGGAGCACATCTTTAATAGCTCCTATATTTTCTTTGGGCCGCGCTCCTCCCACAGCTTCACTATAAGTATGCTTTGAAAGTTCCATAAACTTCTGCTGGTCTTGCTCTTGTACTTGTCTTGCTCGTTTTACAGCGGCGCGCGTCAATCTCTGCTCTCCAGCAGCAGCCGATGAAGCTGTAATTTGATCCCCTCCAGCACCATTCTCTTCTGTCTGTCCACCTTCAGCCTCTTGAGGTTTTCCCTCTCCAGATCCCTTTACATCTTCCATGAGTGATAGAGGGGTTGCTTTTAAAACATTATTGTAGAAATCACGCGCCTGAATCACAGTAATCAGACGATATCTTTTACCTTCATGCATCACCACCAATCCAACTGGAATCTCCCATCTAAACTTAATATCACGTTGCTTAAGTTCCTGTACGAGAAATGCAAAATCCTTCCTTTTCCTTAAAATCTTTGGAGGAATTTCTTTTAAAACCAGCACTTCTTGCTCAGCAACCACAACTTTAGTATCATAAGCAGCTTGAATAACTTCATCTCTAGTTGCTCTCTTTGTAAAATAGACTACCACATCTCTAGGTAACTTCCTCTGCCTTGCAATCCATGAATTTACACGAAAAACTTTATCCATACATCCCTCTATTTCAGATGCTGGCTGGCCCAATACTGCTTCCAAAGCCTCAGAAATCAGCTGCTTTAGGTCTTCTTTAAGATTCTCTTTTAAGCCCCTGATTCTAATAGCATATTGCATCTGATGATACTGGACAAGACTCAATTCTCCGTCCATTTTATCCCTTAAATTTTCATTCTCCAGTACCTTTACTTCTAATATAGTGTTCTTTTGACTAAGATCCTCCATTTTTTCTTCTAAACATTGCACACATTCAGCCACGCTTTCCACTGTAGACAAGATGTCTACCCTCATTGCACTAAACTTCTCGTTAAACTTCTCTTCCATCCTCTCCTCCAATTTCTCCAGTTTCTCCTCCAACTTTACCATCTTATCATCCAGCATTTCTGACATTACCTGGGATTGCTTTGCAAAGGCATCTTGTAAGTCCTTAAGCGTCAATGCCACAGGAGGTGCAGGAGGAAGCAGAGCTTGCAACGATGTCTGTTGCACCGGGGAAGTTCTCGCACTCCAAAGAACTTTAGAGGAAGATTTAGCCGCCATCTTTCTTCACTTTCACTTGTTGCGCACTTTCACTTTAAGTTTATAACGTCCATTAAGCTAGAGAGTAAGAATAAAAGTCCTCTTCACCTTAACCTCCTGTACCGCTCTGCCTGCTCCTTTTACTCCATAGTCTTTCCTTCTGGCAGGGGTGGTCGCAAACGCCTGGCTCCGCTCCAAAAATCCCGGAGCAGAGACGCTAAGCAGCTGGGAGCAACCCAGGCTACGGGGGAGTTCAATCCTTCAGCCGCCCAAGCTTTCAGCTCAGGCGGCCCCGGAGAACTCAACCCCTACCTGGGGCCTCACCCCCTCCTCTTCTCCCGAGGAGGGGGCTTCAAATCCACCTAAACAGCTGATCGGCGCTGTTTTAGGTGGAAAAACTCAGCTGTGAAGCGGACAGCCCGAAACGGCTATCTTCGGCGCCGCGCCGCCACCGGAAGTTCTTCATTTCATATCTTGTCCTGACTCAAAAGGAAAATTGTCAAATTTAGATGGGGCAAAATGCTTTGAATAATTATTCATGATAATAATATAATAACTAATAGCACAACAAATAAAAATAACAAACTTTAATTGCATTCTTATCCACTTTCTACATTATAAAAGAAATATGTTTATTGACCTATTGAAAATAGAATTCACACATTTCAATTTTCCATTTTAAAAACGAAAATTGCTAATAGAAATCAGGTTTTTTTTCCTCTGGTTTACCTCAAAACATATCACTATTCCGTACTACGTTCTGTGAGACCTCTTTGAAAGTTGTGCTGGAAAAACATAATTTGACAGAATTTTTCATAAATTCAGGTTTCAAAGCTACAAGTAAATAAAAATGCTAAACAATCTCTTCACACCTATAAGAATATATTTAAAAGATTGGATTTTGACATTTCTCTTCTCAACTTAAAAACATAATCAAAAAGGCTTTTTAAACATGTCTTCTTATCAGTTGATCCTTGTTGTTTAAATCAGCTCTAAATACAATAATGTAACATTTGGGGAAAAAGATGCATCCGAGAAGCCCAGCACTAGAGGACAAAATGGAGAATATCTCCACAGCCACCATGGCTTTTCCTCTGGTGCTCAGGTAGGTTGGAACAAAGGAGACCCAGACACTGCAGAAAGCCAACATGCTGAAGGTGATGAACTTGGCTTCATTAAAGCTGTCTGGAAGTTTACGAGCCTGGAATGCCACAATGAAGCTGGCAAGCGAAAGGAGAGCCATATAGCTCAGAACACAATAAAACATAAAGACTGAGCCTTCATTGCATTGTAGAACCATTTCTTCAGTTGTTGAGTGCATGTCTAACTCTGGGAATGGGGGAGAGGTGGATAACCAAACAACACAGATGCTTGCTTGGAGTAGAGAGCAGAGCAGGACAATAGAAACAGCCAATCTTTTCCCCACCCATGTCCTTATCCGAGATCCTGGCTTGGTGGCCTTGAAGGCAAGAGAAACAAGGATGGTTTTGGCCAACACACAAGAGATGGACAATGAAAAGGTGAGACCAAATGCAGACTGTCTGAGGAGACAGGTGACTCTCCCAGGTTGTCCAATAAAGAGCAAAGAACAGAAGAAGCAAAGGAGAAGGGAGATGAGGAGAGTGTAGGTGAGATCCCGGTTGTTGGCTTTGACGATAGGACTGTCTTTGTGCTTAATAAATATTCCCAACACCCATGTTGTAATGAGGAAAAATAAAGTAGCAACAGTGGCTAAACTGAGTCCTAAAGGTTCTTCATAAGATAAGAAGCTAATTGTTTTCATGATGCATCCATCTTTCTTATGGTTTGCATATTGGTCAACAGGACATTGAAAACAAGCAACAGTGTCTAAAAGGAAAAAAATGGGAAGGCAGATTGATAAGTATGATCATTGTTAAATTCCATATTTATCCACTCTGATGTTTATGTCCTTGGTATAAATAATAGAATCTACAATATGAAAATTTGAACATCTCTCTATGTATATTTTGTGTGCTGCGGTATTAAGTTGAAGATTGCTTTGATTATACACAAGGAAATTTCACAAACTCCATGAAAATCCATTTTATCTTGATTTGCTTTCTCATAATAAAGGAGTGCTCCAATAAAGACTCATGAATACCTGAAGTGATCATTTTCATATTTGAAACCATATTGACTTATTGAATATTGAACCATATTCAAATTATGGTATATAAGTATAGTAGTTTCACCAAATTCAAAGGGACAGATGAAAGATAATGTTTCAGGGAGCAAGTGGAAAAAAGTTTAGTAATTACATATTTGAATAGAAAATTATAAAGGAAAATATATTTTCTTTTCATGTAAGAGAAGTATTTATTCCTTTTTAGTTAATATCACTATTTTTGTTTCTTTCTATGGATCAGTCTGTATTAGGTGTAAAATAATTAGATATTACATATCCAAGAGAGCTACACACTGTAGAGAAAATATGAAAAACTATTTCTCAAAGAAGCAAAAGTGTGCACAAATGGATGGAAAGTAAGAAAGAAAGAAAGAAAGAAAGAAAGAAAGAAAGAAAGAAAGAAAGAAAGAAAGAAAGAAAGAAAGAAAGAAAGAAAGAAAGAAAGAAAGAAAGAAAGTGACCAGTTGGAAAGGAAAAAGGTATTACTATGTAAACTAGGGAGTATCTTAATCATACTCCTCATTACATCTATAAGCTACTATTATTCTTAAGAAATATGTTTCATTAGTTTGTCCACTCTTGCTAAAAAGTAAATACTCATTTCCTTAAATTTCAGAAATTCTTGTTTTCATTATTCTATTTGAAGAGTGTCCCTATTTAGTTAGTGCACATTTGAGATTTTTGGATTCCATCAATTCTGAATTCCTTCCTTCCTTCCTTCTTCTCCACCTTCACAAGTCATTGTTTTTTATGTAGTTTTTAAATTGCACAATCATGTTTTTGTGCTTTCTTATTTCTCATCTTAAAAAAAACCCTGAAATAATTATTTTTTTCCCCGTGTACATACATGCTCTTCAGTGAAAATGTTTGTGAATCTCTACTGTGATGCTTGCTTGGTTATAACTTATTCCTGGATTTGTTTAATTAATTAACTGAAACATTGTTGTGATTGTCATCAACCCTTGTAATTCCGTTGTAAGAACTTATAAATTTTCATGTATTAATGGATTTGGTTTCATTATCCTATTATCTTTTTTTTTAAAAAAAAATATTCATAAAAACCAGATTATTTAATTAGGGAAAAGTGTTCAGCACATTAGATAGTATAACAATAAAAATGAATGATTTGTTAACTTACCAGTCTCGTTAGAGATTTTCCCCTCTGGACATTCAACACAATCATAACAGCAGAATTTCTTTCCTTCATTCTTCCTCTTTTGATAACCAGGGGGACAATGTTCATTGCAAAGAGAAATGGGAAGCACCTATTTATCAATATTAAAATGATGGAGATGAACGTTTATTGATTTAAAGAAAATTTTGCAGTTACACTGAAAATGAAATGTGCAGTTACATTAAAAGAAAAGTCCAATCTAAAGGTTGTATGATTGATTTCAAACACAATTTAGAATATTTCAGTTTGGACTCTGATTCCATTTGTGAGCACAACTGATCCAACTCATCTGGATTTCCAATTTTTGTTAGGTTGAAATTCTCATATCTATTTAACTAAAGTTTTTATTAATTCAAATCATCAGATTGACCAGAAACATTGTATCAATTAATCACTGATTTGAACACAATTTTGTTAAAGCTTCAATCAACTAGAGAAATATAGTCCCTTAAAAGTAGGGGTTTTTTCTTTCTCCTTTACATTTCAATATATGAGGTGGGTCTAATAAATATAGTGCATGATACCAGATATTTTTCCCTTTAATAATGAAAGAGGAAAAAGCGTTATTTCTTAATCTGGTTATCTTCATGGATTTCCAAGAAGGATAAAAGTGAATATGCCAATCTAATGAATCCATATTTGAATGATCAGAGAAAATATTGTTGAAACCATACCTGCTGAAATGATCTATGCCAAACAATCTTATCCTCATTAATGACTAATTCCCTTCCTTTTAAAGCATCGGGATCCACTTTCCCAATCTTGTGTCTCTGGAAGGTGGAATTGGGGAAGACTACAATGTTTATGATATCAAATCCACCTTCCATCTTCTTTAGATCATAAAAAGTCAAGGTTTCTCCAAGAGAATTGTTGAATTTCATGCCTTTCAGAAATTGGTGGAGCTATATGATTGGGAATAATAAAAAAGTTAAGTACAAAAATAGAATTAAGGAGATACGTGTCTGAAATGGTGTAGGTTCTCCTGCTTGTGCAGGTGGTTGAACCAAGATTGCTCAAAGGTCCCTGCCAGATTTCTCTTCTCTTCTCTTCTCTTCTCTTCTCTTCTCTTCTCTTCTCTTCTCTTCTCTTCTCTTCTCTTCTCTTCTCTTCTCTTCTCTTCTCTTCTCTTCTCTTCTCTTCTCTTCTCTTCTCTTCTCTTCTCTTCTATTCTATTCTATTCTATTCTATTCTATTTAAAAAATAAAGGCAGAATTCATTTTTTTTTATTTGCTTACACACTGTAGGTAAAATCTTTCCCTATTAAATACCCTGACAAATATACCGTGAGAGAATCTAGGATGTGGCTATTCTAACTCTCTTCCTCTGTCACCCCAGAGTTTCCCGCTGTACTGCCTCTTCTCTCCCCACAAAACATGATTGAAATGTGTTCCTTCCTTCCAAGAAAACTGCCACTTCACTATAGGCCATCACTTCAGCTGCCCCTTTACATGCACCATTTCCCAGAATTAGAGGGATGGAAATAAAGGCATGCAAAAAAATATCATCAGTAGACAAATGTTCAAATCCATTATTCTCTGCTGTAATCAGAGAATAATGGATTTGAACATTTGTACTTTGCTATTATCTAGTATAAAATATTTTTAGCACACAAATCACCTGCCATGGTTGTGATCCTTCATATTCTGATAATTTGTGCTTCAAAAAATGCCTGCGATTAGATCGAAGTATGAATTGAGCATGTAAAGCTTGAGCCAATAGAGAGGCAGCGTTGTAGATAGTATAGCTGTGCCCAGACATCTGTACCTCAAAAACAGCCCCAGGAATGTCCTCTAGTCTCTCCTCTCCAGTACAAAAGGGATTGACCAGTTTGCTCAAAGAAAGGGATGGTAATGAACAATCAAATACTTGTTCCCAGAAAAGTGGAAAAAATCCATCTCCTTGAATCCAAGGAGGTTTTATCAATGTCAAGAATTCCTTGAACCCTGGAATTTCTTTTGAGTGAACTTTAAACCGAATGGCACCATCAAAGAACTGCCGATCCCATTTTTTATTCATTCCTGTTAATACGTAATCCACCTGGGTAGTCATGATCCATACCTTTCCCAAGGAACTCTGCTCATGTCCAGGATCAAGCCAAAAAATTATATCTGTTAACCATCCAATTGTCAAAGATTCTCCACAGATGATAAAGGTGTTGGTCTTCTCATCAATGATATTCTGATATATAGTTTCCCCTTTCTGTACCATTTCAAACATCTTGTCCCAGAAAACTAGCATTGGGATTCTTTCTGTAGAAGCAGAGCAGATTCCATTCTGGGAGAAGAGGGACTCCATGCTTTGCAGAAAATGGTCTCCTTGACTGTTATCAATAGCAAAGAGCCCAACCCATCTCCACCCAAAATGTTGAAGCAGTCGGATAATCCCAATGTACTGTGAGGACTCATTTGGAACCATGGAGTAGTAGAATGGAATCTCAGTGCTGTGAACATCTTGTGGTGTGAATGACCCATATGTGAGCTTAAAGAAACACATATTATGGAAATAGATTGAGATTGAGATTTATTAAATTTATATGCCGCCCTTCTCCCCAAGGACTCAGAGCGGCTCACACCAATAAAAAGTTAAAAAACATAAAGTACAAAATTTAAAAAAACAATTAAACAATGGATGTAATAAATAATTGACAATTTAACCCATTAAGAACCAAATTTAAATCATCATCAGTATCTGATCATCATCAGATCATCATCAGTATCTTTTTCTTCCTAATTTCAAATAAATATTGTCAGATTGTTGAATAATTTGCCAAAGAATAACATTTTTTTAATAAGCCCAGTTTGGAAAAAAGAAAAGGTGGGGGAATTTTCAGGCCTCTTTTCCCAAAGACCCTACCTGTGGAATCTTGTAAAACTTTACAAGGTCTGCAATATAGGAGGAAGTTACAAAGCTGAGCCCTCCTATGATAGAAATGAGATTTTTCCTGGTGTCACATCTGTAGTTGGGGATAAATCTCTCTGATCTGAAGAGCAGGTCCAGGGTGGTTCGATAGGTCATTATTGCATTGTAGTAGCTGTCATGAATATGGAAGCCAAGAGTGACATTGGACAAGATTTCTGGATTCTCATTGATCTCCTTCACAGCAAAGACCAAGGAAAGGATATGTTGGTAAAACTTTGTTACCATGCTGAAAACAGGATGAATGTACATGTATTGTTAAATATTTCCTTATTATTTTCCTGGCACCCCATAGAGGTGCTTTACCTTATATACATGAAAAATTGGGGAATGACCAATTGAACTGTATTTCCAATTCAACTACACTAAGCTATTTCTATTGTTGCAGACTGAATAAAAAAATACCATTCCCTTCATTCATTGCAATTCCTCTAATTAGAGATGACACAAAGCTGAATGATAAGAAATGATTTCCTAATCTAAAGTTTTTCCAATATAAAATTTTGATGCATTAAAAACAAACAATGACTTTATAAAATTCTTATAATGTATCTTTTATTAGAAAGCATTCTGATTTATAAATGAAGCAAACTTCTGATGCCACAAAGATAAAAGATAAGAGTTCCTTACTCTGGATTGACAAAATGCTCAAGAGAGGGATGCTGCTGAAACAAAACTAGATTAAAATGATAGGTAGCCATAGATACCATCCCTCCAATGACAAAGTCCCCTTGCTGGTACCATTCATTTGGAACAGGTATGGGTTCACCTAGATGACACGGCAGAGACCTCATTCTGAAGAGTGTAAATAGGAGTAAAAAGAACATTCTGGGCAACAACGGCTCTCTAAGTATAGATGTTCCACCAGGAGAAGCTTTCCATATTAAACTGCCTTCACCACCCTCAAAGTTCTTGTTAAGAGCGTGGCTGAAGAGTAACCTTTAGCCGTGATTCTTCTTGCAATTAGTGATAATATTCAAAAAAGTCTGAATGACAATGTAGAGTTCTAGCAATACAAATTATTTTATGTCGTGTGAAATCATAAGACATGTGTTTTCTTGTCTTCCACTCTACAGTCTCGATGGGGTTTTCCTTTTGAATATTTTTCTTTTCTTTTCTATAATGCCTTCTTGAATTGTTTACAGTTTTGATGAAGGGAGAAAATTAATATCATTGAAATAATTTCAATGGGGAGATAATTATGCTTTCAGCATTTTGTCTCCCATTGTTGACAATATGTGTTTATATGTGTGTGTGTGTATGTATGTGTGTGTATATATATATACACAGGTTCGAATCTCAGAAGGGTATGGCTGACTGATGAAAACTAATAAGTTTGAAATGCATATCAGTCTCCCTTAATTCTTTGTTAGCAATTTAAAATTTACACAAATATGAGCTGTCACCAGTGTGAATACTGCCTGTCGGTGGCCTTCAGGTTAGGCTGAAACAGGAAATAAAGATTTGTCCCATGTTTGGGGCTTAGCAAGGTAATCTAAAATAGTTAACAAGCATTTGAGACATATATATATATATATATATATATATATATATATATATATATATATATATATATATATATATATATATATATATATATATATATATATATATATATATATATATATATATATATATATATATATATATATATATATATTATGTCTATATACATATATATACATGTTAACAAGCATTTGAGACATATATATACATATATATATATATATATATATATATGTTTTCTGAGGTTTTCGTGGGTGTTCGTTTGTGGATCTTTGGTTATTCGGGTTTTTCCCCGCGTAGAACTAAAGGTGTAGGGGCGACGTTTCGACGGAATCCCATCCGTCATCATCAGGCTGGTGGCTTCTGCTTCCTTCTTCCCAGAAGAAGGAAGCAGAAGCCACCAGCCTGATGATGACGGATGGGATTCCATCGAAACGTCGCCCCTACACCTTTAGTTCTACGCGGGGAAAAACCCGAATAACCAAAGATCCATATATATATATATATATATATTATATATATATATATATAATTGCTAACAAAGAATTAAAGGGAGACTGATAGGCATTTCAAACTTATTTGTTCTCATCAGTCAGCCATCCCCTTCTGAGATTCGGAAAAAAAATTACACAAATGTGAGCTGTCACTGTGTGATTACTGCCTGTTTATGGCCTTAGGTTAGGCTAAAACGGTAAATAAAATTTGTCCCATGTTTGGGGCCTAGCAAGGTAATCTAAATACTTAACAAACATTTGTATATACATATAATAATAATAATAATAATAATAATAATAATAATAATAATAATAATAATAATAATAATAATAATAATAATAATAATAATAATAATAATAATAATAATAATTTTATTTATATACCACCCTTCTCCTGAAGGACTCAGGGCGGTGAACAGGGCAGACATATAAAAATACAAAAAATACAAAAGTTAAAAAAGAATTAAACAATGCCCAAGCTAAAAACAGTAAATACATATATTAGAAACAACAGTAAAAAACCCAACCCATCCCCCATCAGGCCAAGCCGGCTTGTTCAAATAAATGTGTCTTCAGATCGCGCCGGAAGGAGCGAAGGTCAGGCGCCATCCGGAGCTCGACCGGCAACCGATTCCATAAATCCGGGGCGCCCACAGAGAAGGACCTCCCCCTGGGGGCCACCAAATGACATTCTCTGATCGGTGGCACCCTGAGGAGGCCCTATCTGTGGGAGCGCACAGGGCAGAGGGAAGTTGATGCCGGTAGCAGGTGCTCCCTAAGGTACTCCGGACCCATGCCATGTAGGGCCTTGTACACCATTACCAGTACCTTGAATCTCACCCGGAAGACAACTGGGAGCCAATGCAGCTCAGGGAGCAGAGGTGTAACATGGGAGTATCGGGAGACTCGCAACACAACTCTCGCGGCTGCATTCTGTACCAGTTGGAGCCTCCGAGTGGTCCTCAAGGGCAGCCCCATGTAGAGAGCATTGCAGTAGTCCAAACGAGAGGTCACGAGCGCATGAGTGACCGTACATAGGGCATCCCGGTCTAGATAGGGCCGCAACTGGCGCACCAGGCGAACCTGGGCGAAGGCCCCCCTAGTCACGGCCACCATGTGCTCTTCCAAAGTAAGCCGTGAATCTAGGAGGACTCCCAAGTTGCAAGCCCTATCTATGGGGGGTAATAGCTCACCCCCATAGAAAGAGATGTTATATTCTGAATATCCCGGTATGCCGGTATGCACAGCCACTCAGTCTTGTCAGGGTTGAGTTGAAGTCTGTTCCTCCCCATCCAGACCCGAACCGCTTCCAGGCAATGGGACATCACGTCGAGGGCATCACTGGGGTGGTTTGGGGTCGAAATAAAAAGTTGGGTATCATCAGCATACTGATGATACCCAACTCCAAAACCACGAATGATCTCACCCAGCGGTTTCATGTAGATGTTGAACAGGAGAGGTGAGAGGACCGACCCCTGAGGAACTCCACAAACGAGAGACCTCGAGGTCGACCTCTGCCCCCCTGCCAACACCGACTGCGATCATCCCAGGAGATAGGAGGAGAACCACTGCAAAACTGTGCCTCCCACTCCCAATCCCCTGAGACGCCGCAGCAGAATACCATGGTCGATGGTATCGAACGCCGCTGAGAGGTCTAATAGGACCAGGACAGAGGAATGTCCCCTGTCCCGAGCCCTCCAGAGATCATTCACCAGAGCGACCAATGCCGTCTCCGTGCTGTACCCGGGCCTGAAACCTGATTGGTACGGGTCTACATAATCCGCTTCATCCAGGACCAGAGGGAGCTGATGCGCCACCACACTCTCAACAACCTTCGCAAGAAAGCGAAGGTTGGAGACCAGACGAAAGTTATTTAACACAGCTGGGTCCAAGGCAGGCTTCTTGAGGAGAGGTCTCACCACCGCCTCCTTCAAGACGGCGGGGAAACTACCCTCACTCAAAGAGGCAGATATAACCGCCTGGAACCAGCCTCGTGTCCCCTCCCGAGCCGCATAAACCAGCCAGGAAGGGCACGGGTCCAATAAACATGTGGTGGAGCTCAGCCTCCCCATAATCCTGTCCACTTCCTCCGGAGTCACAGAATCAAACTCCTCCCAGGTAATATCGACAAGACCGCCCGCGTCCTCATCGTCAGACTCTGCCCAGTCAGAGTCCAGACTGGTCCGAATCCGAGCAATTTTGACCGACAGATGTTGACTAAACTCCTCGGCACGACCCTGCAAGGGTTCCTCCCTCACCTCCTGGTTAAGGAGGGAGTGGGTCACCCTAAACAGGGCAGCCGGGCGGTTATCTGCGGATGCAATAAGGATAGTGAAGTGATTAGACCTCGCCACCCTTATCGCTGCGAGATAAGACCTAATATAGGTTCTTAGTCACAATCGGTCGGATTCGGATCGGCTGGATCTCCAACAGCTCTCTAGGCCCTGTTTCCGATGCTTCATCTCCTGAAGCTCCACGGAGAATCATGGAGCTCGCTGGGATCTGCACCGGGTCAGGGGCCGCAAGGGTACAACTCGGTCAAGTGCCTCCGTGGCTGCCCTTTCCCAGGCTTCCACTAAGGCATCCGCTGAGTTGTGAGCGAAGGAGGTAGGTGGGGACCCCAGCGCTGCCTGGAACCCATCAGTGTCCATTAAGCGCCTGGGGCGGTACCATCTAATTGGCTCCACACACCCACGGTGGGGAGTGGAAAAACGGAAGACCAGCCGCAGGAGATGATGATCGGTCCATGACAGGGGCATAACAATTGGGGAGCCCCCACCAAGATCATCTAACCACCGTCCAGATAAGAAAACCAAGTCAAGGGTGTGGCCTCCCACATGAGTCGGTCCATAAATTACTTGCGTCAGGTCCATGGCCGTCATGGAAGCCATGAACTCCCGAGCTAACTCAGATGATCTTCCCAGGGATGGTAGATTGAAGTCACCCAAAACTATAAGTTTGGGGAACTCAATCACCAACCCCGAGAGGATGTCAAGAAGCTCAGGCAGGGCTGCTGCTGCGTGACTAGGCGAAAGGTACACCAGCAGCAAGCCCAACTTCGCACCAGGCCCACATCTCAAGAAGAGAGACTCACACCCGACTATCTGGGGAACAGTGGCCTCCCACGGACCCAAGGTCTCCCTCATGACAACTGCCACTCCCCCGCCCCTACCCTGAGCCCGAGGCCGGTGTAGAACCCGGAAACCTGGTGGGCAAAGATCAACCAGAGGAATACCGCCCTCTGGGCCCAACCAAGTCTCTGTAATGCAAGCCAGGTCCGCATGCTCACCCTCGACCCGATTCCGGACAAGAGGAGCCTTATTAACAACGGACCTGGCATTCAAGTACACCAACCGGAGCTCAGGTGGCTGTACATCCTCGCTCCCGGGACCTTGGGGCAGAAGCAGAGGGTCAGAGCACCTCACCGCTTGTAAACAGCGGAGATGCCCTCCAAGGTGTCGATACGGCCCTCTGTTCGTACACCTGCTGCCATTCCCTAACGTCGTGGGAATAGGTAATCCCACGACCCACTCCAGAGCTCCGGAGGCAGCTAATCCCGGCTCCCCCCTACGCGATCAATCCCGGACCTGGCCCTCCCCCTTAACCCCTTAAATTTTTTTGCTAAAAAACAGATCAGGGGTCTCTTCCTAACAATAAACCGGAGACCCCAATCCATACCTGACCATCTCTCAGGGTCCCAACAATTGGGCCCGTCATCAAGAGGAAAGGTAAAAAAGAAGGCGGGACGTACCCAGGAGGGGGGAGTACCCCTGAGGGCGTATAAGTCCATGCCAGAATAACGTAAGTGTGCCATGACTGGCCATGTGAGTTCGGGAAGTGGCAGTCAGATGTTGAAAGATGATGTCATATCAGGAGGAGTATATGAGTCTTAAACCACCAGTCCAGCACAACTCTCACTTGTGCTGGGTACCCCAGAAACAGTCAGCAGTCGATCTCTCACCCCGACCTCGAGGCTGATCTGGGAGGCAGATGGAAACCCCATCCAGGGAGAAAGAATATACCCTCATGGATCTCTCACATCCGGAGAGGTTGTAGATGAAAAGAAACTGAGCCGCCCTCTCACAGCGACTCTTCACCCCGGGTCCTCCTGATTCTATGGGGGACAAGAGAAACAGCATGCAAGAGTCCAACTCCATATGGGTGATAGGCAAGCCCAGCCCAACTTGGAAGCCGTAACTCCAGGCAAAGCTGCCTCAGATCTCTTAAGGCAGCAGATCTTAATCAACATAGGAGAACCACACAGTCCTGATCTTTTTCTCGGTGAACTCCAGTGGCTGCTTTAACCAGCGGGGGGTAGATAGCAGCAGGTAGCAGATAGGAGCAAGCGAGGAGTCGATAGAAATATCCCAGCTCCTCCAGCAGCATTCACCCATGCCGCGGTTTCTCCAGTTAATCCAGCCATTCGGAGCCGTGGCTCTATCTGCCCCAAAACTGGGGCGTTTCAAGCCGTGACTCCACCGGCAGCATTCACTTAAGCTACAGTTCATCCGGTTCCTCCAGCCATTCCAAATATTCCAGGCTGGAGGATTCACTCCCTCCGCAGTTCCTCCAGCCATTACAAGCCATTTCTGGTTAAGTTCAAACAAATACAAGCAATTCAAGCCGCGGCTCTTTCCGCCCCGAAAATCAGCTGATCGGGCGTTTCAAGATGCGGCGTTTCAAAACGGCCATGATCTCCCGGCCAGACCTCCAGCTACCTCTCGCCGATATGGAGGGCACCGACGCCCAAAAAAACAGGGATGACAAGGCAGTCTGATCATCCAGCGCTAACCTGGAGGCATTATGCACTCCAAGGGCGCCCCCAAGACCATCAAACCACACCAAACTCACGGAGCTCACGGAGCTCACGGAGCTCAGCTCGACACGTCCGACATCTTAGTTTCTTAGATAATCATCATATACATATACATATACATATACATATACATATACATATACATATACATATACATATACATATACATATACATATACATATACATATACATATACATATACATATACATATACATATACATATACATATACATATACATATACATATACATATACATATACATATACATATACATATACATATACATATACATATACATATACATATACATATACATATACATATACATATACATATGTGTGTGTAAATTATTTTGGCTTGCTAACAAAGAATAAAGGGAGACCGATATGATCATTTCAAACTTATTTGTTCTCGTCAGTCAGCCATACCCTTCTGAGATTCGAACCTGGGCCGACTGCGTCTTAAGCAGTTGTTTTAACCGCTAGGCCACAGGCGCTCTCTCTCTCTCTCTCTCTCTCTCTCTCTCTCTCTCTCTCTCTCTCTCTCTCTCTCTCTCTCTCTCTCTCTCTCTCTCTCTCTCTCTCTCTCTCTCTCTCTCTCTCTCTGTCTCTCTCTCTGTCTCTGTCTCTCTCTCTCTCTCTCTCTCTCTCTCTCTCTCTCTCTCTTAGCTGAGAAGCAAGGAAGATATGTGTTAAATGTTTGTTAAGCATTCAGAATACACTTGCTTAGTCCCAGACATGGGACAAATCTTATTTCCTGTTTCAGCCTAGCCCTAGGCCATCTACAAGCAGTAGCCACAGCAGTGGCAGCTCATATTTGAGTAATTTTTTTGGATTGCTAATAAAAAATAAAGGGAGACTGATATGATCATTTCAAACTTATTTGTTCTCATCAGTCAGCCATACCCTTCTGAGATTCGAACCTGGGCAAACTGCATCTTAAGCAGGGCAAGGCAATTGTTCTGACTCAACTTGATACCTGGCACTTGTTTTTAGGAATCCCATCATATATCTATTGGAAAGGATCCAGGTAATCTGCTTCACCCAAGGCTATTTGAATCAGTTGTGCAATCAAAGCTCAAACCTTCTTCTCCTTTAAAGAACATATATTTTCTACCTAATACAGTCCATGATTGTATTTCCAATTGTAACATCTATTGAGATCCCATTTTTACATGGATTCTCCTATGACTAAAGTTTTAATATTCTCAAGTACTAAACTCACATACTGTACCTATGTGATTTTTTTCTTCTTTTTATGACCTACTAACAAAGGGAACAGATGGAGAACACATATCCCTGTAAAATGGAACAGGAGAAACTAAAGGAAAATTCCTACTAAAGGAAGGTGTGACTTCTTAATACATCTACATATATGACTTAATTTCATATCTTGTCCTGAATCATAAAGAAAATTACCAAGTGAGATGTGGTAAAATAATATTTCATGATGACAGATATTTTAATTCTGTTTTATTATTAAAATATGTGTTTTCTTATAGTAACTAACAACCATAGCATAATAATTAAAAAGAACAAACTTAGAGGAAAAATTGTATTCTTATCCACTTCCTTCCTTATAAAAGAAATGGGAGGGAGAAGAGGGAGTCAAGCTATTCTCCAAAGCACCTGAAAGTAAGACAAGAAGCAATGGATAGAAACTAAGCAAAGAGAGAAGCAACCTAGAACTAAGGAGAAACTTCCTGACAGTTAGAACAATTAATCAATGGAACAAGATGCCTCCACAAGCTGTGAATGCTCCAACACTGGACTTTTTTAAGAAGGGATTAGATAGCCATTTGACTGAAACAACAGGGGGTTGGACTAGATGACATACAAGGTCCCATACAAATTATTGTTATTGTTATTGTTGTTATTATTATTATTATTATTGTTGTTGTTGTTGTTGTTGTTGTTGTTGTTGTTGTTGCTGTTGTTGTTGTTCAGCCAGATGTTCAGACTGGATTTGGTATTTTTGTTTACCTATTGAGTCCTTACCAAGGAACTGGGATACGCAGATGTGGATGTTTGATGGTATTACAGATATTGTTGCAGGATGGAAGCAGTTCCTAGTAAGGCCACCTTTTGCATTTGACTAATGGCAAATTTGTCAATGCCAATGGTGTTCAAGTGATACTCCAGGTGTTTTGGAATTGCACTCAAGGTGCCTATTACTATTGGTACTAATCTTGCTTGCCTTTGCCACAGTCTTTCTATTTCTATTTGTAGGTGTTTGTATTTTGCTATCTTCTCTAGATCTTTCTCGTCTATTCTGCTGTCTCTAGGCACTGCTACATCCACTGTCCAGACTGAAAATTATCCAGGTAATCTGCTTCATCCAAATCTTTTTGAAGCACTGGTGCAAACAATGCTCAAATATTTTTCTCCTTTAAAAAGAAATATTTTCTACCTAATACAGCCCATGAAAGTATTTACAAATGTAACATCTATTGTGATCCCATTTTTTACGTGCATTCTCCTGTGATAACTTTTTCATATTCTCAAGTACTAATGTCATGGTTCCGTCAGATGAAACTCTTCAAAAGAACTTTGAGGCATTGTTTTCCTTAAAGAATCTTTTTTTCGAGAAACAAAGTATCGGCACTACGTAGTTAAAGCCAAAAACTGAATTCCTGTCCCCTGGGCCGAAAGTAGCAAAGCAGAATTCCTTAATCCAATTAAAAGTCATAAATCACATTCCCAAATTGGCTTGAAGCGCAGGCTTTCTCCCCAGCTCTCCAGCTCGCCAAATCTTTATCAACGCTTTGTGCTTTAACTTTGGATTTCCATGGCTGAGTTATTATTGTTATGACTAGCTGGACTCTCATCCACATTCCCCCTCCCAGCATCAACTAACTCTAAAGCAAAAGAGGAAAATGGCTGAATTTCTATCTCTTGTTAAAGTAAGAACATCTGACGTTAGCCGCGTTGACAACTAAATTCACATAGCTATCTGATTTTATTTTCTTTTTATGACCCTGTAATCCCTTCATTTCTGGTGTTGTCAGGACAACTGAATGGATATTTTGAATACTCCAGAATATTCTCAAAGGGTGAGAATGATTCCATCTCAGAGATAAAAAGGAATCTGATCTTCTCTTTTTCAATAAGGGAGATTCCTGTTATGCAAATGTTATCTATAATAAATCTATTTAATGCTTCCACAGTTTCCATATGAAGCACCTGACTCTTGGATTTGGTGAATTGTGATTCAATCAGATATTAAAAGAGACTACAGAAAACTACTAAGAAATGGAAGAGATGGAGAGCATGTACCACTATAAAAAGGAAGCAGAAAAACTAAAAGAAAATTCTTAATTATATCCACATATGTGACTTAATTTCATATCTTTTTCTGACTCAAAAAGAAAATTGTCAAGTTACATGGAGTAAAATCCTTGGAATAATTATTCACAATGATAGATATATTAATTTTTATTAAAATGTGTGTTTTCTTCTAATAACTAAATAGCATAATAAATAAAAAGAACAAACTTAGAGAAAAAATGTATTCTTATCCACTTTCTTTATTATAAAGAAATATGTTTATTGACCTACTGAAAGTAGAATTCACACATTTGAATTTTCCATTTTAAAAGAGAAAATTGCTATTAGTTTCATCTGACGGAATCAGGTTTTTTTCTGATTTACCAGAAAAGATATCAGACTATGTTTTGTCAGGCTTCTTTCAAAGTTTTGAGGAAAAACCATAGAGAAAAATTTTCACAAATTCAACTTTCAAAGCTACAAATAAATCAAAATGCTTTATGAAATTTTCACATCTATAAGAATATATTTAAAAGACTGGATTTTGACATTTCTCTTCTCAACTTTAAAACATAATCAAAAAGGTTTTTAAACATGTCTTCTTATCAGTTGATCCTTGTTGTTTAAATCAGGTCTAAATACAATAATGTAACATTTGGGGAAAAAGATGCATCCAAGAAGCCCTGCAGTAGAGGACAAAATGGAGAATATCTCCACAGCAACCATGGCTTTTCCTCTGGTGCTAAGGTAGCTTGGAACAAAGGAGACCCAGACACTGCAGAAAGCCAACATGCTGAAGGTGATGAACTTGGCTTCATTAAAGCTGTCAGGCAGTTTACGAGCCTGGAATGCCACAATGAAGCTGGCAAGCGAAAGGAGAGCCATATAGCTCAGAACACAATAAAACATAAAGACTGAGCCTTCATTGCATTGTAGAACCATTTCTTCAGTTGTTGAGTGGATGTCTAACTCTGGGAATGGGGGAGAGGTGGATAACCAAACAACACAGATGCTTGCTTGCAGTAGAGAGCAGAGCAGGACAATAGAAACAGCCAATCTTTTCCCCACCCATGTCCTTATCCGAGATCCTGGCTTGGTGGCCTTGAAGGCAAGAGAAACAAGGATGGTTTTGGCCAACACACAAGAGATGGACAATGAAAAGGTGAGACCAAATGCAGACTGTCTGAGGAGACAGGTGACTCTCCCAGGTTGTCCAATAAAGAGCAAAGAACAGAAGAAGCAAAGGAGAAGGGAGATGAGGAGAGCGTAGGTGATATCCCGGTTGTTGGCTTTGACGATAGGACTGTCTTTGTGCTTAATAAATATTCCCAACACCCATGTCGTAGTGAGAAAAAATAAAGTAGCAACAGTGGCTAAACTGAGTCCTAAGGGTTCTTCATAAGATAAGAAGCTAATTGTTTTCATGATGCATCCATCTTTCTTATGGTTTGCATACTGATCATCAGGACATTGAAAGCAAGCAACAGTGTCTAAAAGGGAAAAAAATGGGAAGGCAGATTGATAAGTATGATCATTGTTAAATTCCATATTTATCCACTCTGATGTTTATGTCCTTGGTATAAATAATAAAATCTACAATTTGAAAATTTGAACATCTCTCTATGTATATTTTGTGTGCTGTGGTATTAAGTTGAACATTGCTTTGATTATACACAAGGAAATTTCACAATCTACATGAAAATCCATTTTATCTTGATTTGCTTTCTCATAATAAAGGAGTGCTCCAATAAAGATTCATGAATACCTGAAGGGATCATTTTCATATTTGAAACCATATTGACTTATTGAATATTAAACCATATTCAAATTATGGTATATAAGTATAGTAGTTTCACCAAATTCAAAGGGACAGATGAAAGATAATGTTTCAAGGAGCAAGTGGAAAAAAAGGTTAGTAATTACATATTTGAATAGAAAATTATAAAAGAAAAGATATTTTCTTTTCGTATAAGAGAAGTATATATCCCTTTTTTATTTAATATCACTATTTTAGTTTTCTTTCTATGGATCAGTCTTTATTACGTATAAAGTAATTAGATATTACATATCCAAGAGAGCTACACACTGTAGAGAAAATATGAAGAAGTATTTCTCAAAAAAGCAAAAGTGTGCACAAATGGATGGAGAAATAAATAAATAAATAAATAAATAAATAAATAAATAAATAAATAAATAATAAGAAAGAAAGAAAGAAAGAAAGAGAAAGAAGGAAAGAAAGAAAGAAAGAAAGAAAGAAAGAAAGAAAGAAAGAAAGAAAGAAAGAAAGAAAGAAAGAAAGAAAGAAAGAAAAAGAAAGAAAGTGACCAGTTGGAAAGGAAAAACTTATTACTATGTAAACTAGGGAGTTTTTTAATCATACTCCTCATTACATCTATAAGCTGCTTATTATTCTTAAGAAATATGTTTCATTAGTTTGTCTTGCTAAGAAGTAAATACTCATTTCCTTAAATTTCAGAAATTCTTGTTTTCATTATTATATTTCAAGAGTGTCTGTCACTGCATGTTTTTTTTTTAGTTCATCCGAAAAGCGCAATTCTAATTGTACATTTCCTTCTGTTCTGCACCTGTGTTGATAACCTATCTGGTAACCATAGTGAATGTCATGTGGTCTAGATATGTTATAAGTTAGCTTTGCTTTGTGCGCAAGTGTAAAAACTTTGTCTAGTTTTTGTCTTCACGTTTTCCTTTTACTGTCTGATGAGCGAGGATGTACTCGGTTAGCTTTCTTTGTTTATATATTTTTTTTTTCTTTTGTGATTAAAGGTTTTTAATAGAATATGCATCAGGCTTTACTTCCTTCACCAACATGCAGATTTTTGGATTCCATCAATTCTGAATTCCTTCCTTCCTTCTTCTCCACCTTCACAGTCATTGTTTTATATGTAGTTTTTAAATTGCACAATCATGTTTTTGTGCTTTCTTATTTCTCATCTTAAAAAAAAACCCTGAAATAATAATTATTGTTTCCGTATGCATAGATGCTCTTCAGTAAAAATGTCTCTGAATCTCTACTGTGATGCTTGCTTGGTTATAACTTATTCCTTGATTTCTTTAATTAATTAATTGAAACATTGTTGTGACTGTTATCAACCCTTGCAATTCCATTGTAAGAACTTATAAATTTTCATGCATTAATGGATTTGGTTTCATTATCCCATTATCTTTTAAAAAAATCCTTATTCATAAAAACCAGATAATTTATATAGGGAAAAGTGTTCAGCACATTTGATAGTATAACAATAAAAATGAATGAATTGTTATCTTACCAGTCTTGTTAGAGATTTTTCCCTCTGGACATTCAACACAATCATAACAGCAGAATTTCTTTCCTTCATTCTTCCTCTTTTGATAACCAGGGGGACAATGTTCATTGCAAAGAGAAATGGGAAGGGCCTATTTATCAATATTAAAATGATGGAAGATGAATATTTATTGTTTTAAAGAAAAATTTGCTGTTACACTGAAAATGAAATGTGAAGTTCGATTAAAAGAAAAGTCGCAACTAAAGGTTGTATGATTTATTTCAAACACAATTAAGAATATTTCAATTTGGCCTCTGATTTCATTTTCTGAGCACAACTGATCCAACTGATCTGGATTTCCAATTTTTCTTAGGTTGAAATTCTCATATCAATTTAATTAAAGTTTTTATTAATTCAAATCATCAGATTGACCAGAAACATTGTGTCAATTAGTCACTGATTTGAACACAGATTTGACAAAGCTTCAATCAACTAGGGAAATACAGTCCCTCAAAAGCAGTTTTTTTTTCTTTCTCCTTTACATTTCCATATATAAGGTGGGTCTAATAAATATAGTGCACGATACCAGATATTTTTCCCTTTAATAATGAAAGAGGAAAAAGGGTTATTTCTTAATCTGGTTACCTTCATGGATTTCCAAGAAGGATAAAAGTGAATATGCAAATCTAATGAACCCATATTTGAATGATAAGAGAAAATAATGTTGAAACCATACCTGCTTAAATGATCTATGCCAAACAATCTTATCCTCATTAATGACTAATTCCCTTCCTTTTAAAGCATCGGGATCCACTTTCCCAATCTTGTGTCTCTGGAAGGTGGAATTGGGAAAGACTACAATGTTTATGATATCAAATCCACCTTCCATCTTCTTTTGATCATAAAAAGTCAAAGTTTCTCCAAGAGAATTGTTGAATTTCATGCCTTTTAGAAATTGGTGGAGCTATATGAATGGGAATAATAAAACAGGTAAGTACAAAAGTAGAATTAAGGAGATACTTGTCTGAAATGGTATAGGTTCTCCAGCTTGTGCAGGGGGTTGAACCAAAATTGCTCAAAGGTCCCTGCCAGATTTCTCTTCTCTTCTCTTCTCTTCTCTTCTCTTCTCTTCTCTTCTCTTCTCTTCTCTTCTCTTCTCTTCTCTTCTCTTCTCTTCTCTTCTCTTCTCTTCTCTTCTCTCCTCTCCTCTCCTCTCCTCTCCTCTCCTCTCCTCTCCTCTCCTCTCCTCTCCTCTCCTCTCCTCTCCTCTCCTCTCCTCTCCTCTCCTCTCCTCTTCTCTTCTCTTCTCTTCTCTTCTCTTCTCTTCTCTTCTCCTCTTCCCTTCCCTTCCCTTCCCTTCCCTTCCATTACATTCTATTCTAGTAAAAAAAATAAAGCCAGAATTCAATTTTTTTCTTTGCTTACACACCGTAGGTAAAATCTTTCCATATTAAATACCCTGAGAGATATACCCTGAGAGAATCTAGGGTGTGGCTATGATAACTCTCTTCCTCTGTCAACACAGAATTTCATGCTGTACTGCCTCTTCTCTCCCCCACAAACCATGATTGAAATGTGCTCCCTCCTTCAAAGAAAACTGCCATTTACTATAGTCCATCACATCAGCTCCCCTTTACATGCATCATTTCCCAGAATTACAGAGATGAAAATAAAGGGATGCAAATAAATATCATCAATAGAGAAATGTTCAAATCCATTATTCTCTGCTAGAATCGTACACCCTAACTTTGTACTTTGCTATTATCTAGTCCAAACTATTTTTAGCACACAAATCACCTGCCATGGTTGTGAATCTTCATATTCTGATAATTTGTGTCTTATAAAATTCCTGCGATGTGATTGAAGTAAGAATTGAGCATGTAAAGCTTGAGCCAATACAGAGACAGCGTTGTAGATACTATAGCTGTGCCCAGACATGTGTACCTCAAAAAGAGCCCCAGGAATGTCCTCTACCCTTTCCTCTCCAGTACAAAAGGAATTGACCAGTTTGCTCGAAGAAAGGGATGGTAATGAACAATCAAATACTTGTTCCCAGAAAAGTGGAAAAAATCCATCTCCTTGAATCCAAGGAGGTTTTATCAACTTCAAGAATTCCTTGAATCCTGGAATTTCTTTTGAGTGAACTTTAAAGAAAATGGCACCATCAAAGAATTGCCGATCCCATTTTTTAATCATTCCTGATAACGCGTAATCCACCTGGGTAGTCATGATCCATACCTTTCCCAAGGAACTCTGCTCATGTCCAGGATCAAGCCAAAAAATTACAACTATTAACCATGCAGTTGTCAAAGTTTCTCCACAGATGATAAAGGTGTTGGTCTTCTCATCAATGATATTGTGGTAAATAGTTTCCCCTTTCTGTACCATTTCAAACATCTTGTCCCAGAAAACTAGCATTGGGATTCTTTCTGTAGAAGAAGAGCATATTCCATGCTGGGAGAAGAGGGACTCCATGCTTTGCAGAAAATGGTCTCCTTGACTGTTATCAATAGCAAAGAGCCCAACCCATCTCCACCCAAAATGTTGAAGCAGTCGGATAATCCCAATGTACTGTGAGGACTCATTTGGAACCATGGAGTAGTAGAATGGAATCTCAGAGCTGTGAACATCTTGTGGGGTGAATGACCCATATGTGAGCTAAAAGAAACATGTATTATGGAAATAGATTGAGATTGAGATTTATTAAATTTATATGCCACCCTTCTCCCCAAGGACTCAGGCAGTTCACAACAATAAAAAATTAAAATACATAAAGCACAAAATTTAAAAAAAGAATTAAACAATGGATGTAATAAATAAATGACAATTTAACCCAAAAAAACAAATTAAAATCATCATCAGTTTCTGATCATCATCAGATCGTCATCAGTATCTTTTTCTTCCTATTTTCTAATAAATATGGTCAGATTGTTGAATAATGTGTCAAAGAATAACATTTTTTTAATAAGCCCAGTTTGGAAAAAAGAAAATGTAGGGGAATTTTCAGGCCTCTCTTCCCAAAGACCATACCTGTGGAATCTTGTAAAACTTTACAAGGTCTGCAATATAAGAGGAAGTTACAAAGCTGAGCCCTCCTATGATAGAAATAAGATTTCTCCTGGTGTCACATTTGTAGTTGGGGATAAATCTCTCTGATCTGAAGAGCAGGTCCAGGGTGGTCCGATAGGTCATTATTGCATTGTAGTAGCTATCATGAATATGGAAGCCAAGAGTGACATTGGACATGATTTCTGGATTCTCATTGATCTCCTTCACAGCAAAGACCAAGGAAAGGATATTTTGGTAAAACTTTGTTAGCACGCTGAAAACAGGATGAATTTATATGTATCGTTAAACATTTCCTTATTATTTTCCTGGCACCCCAGAGAGGTGCTTTACCTTATATATATGAAAAATTGGGGAATGACCAATTGAACTCTATTTACAATTCAACTACACTAAGCTATTTTTATTGTTGCAGACTGTATAAAAAATACCATTCCCTTCATTCATTGCAATTCCTCTAATTAGAGATGACACAAAGGTGAATGATAAGAATTGATTTCCTAATCTAAGATTTTTCCAATGTAAATTTTTGTTGCATTAAAAACAAACGATGCCTTTATGAAATTCTTATAATGTATCTTTTATTAGAAAGCATTCTGATTTATAAATGAAGCAAACTTCTGATGCCTCAAAGATAAAAGATAAGAGTTCCTTACTCCGGATGGCCAAAATACTCAAGTGAGGGATGGTGCTGAAATGAAACTTCATTAAAATGATAGGTAGCCATAGATACCATCCCTCCAATGACAAAGTCCCCTGGCTGGTACCATTCATTTGGAACAGGTATGGGTTCACCTAGATGACACGGCAGAGACTTGATTCTGAAGAGTGCAAATAAGAGAAAAAAGAACATTCTGGTCAACAACTGCTCTCTGAGTATAGATGTTCCACCAGGAGCAGCTTTCCATCTTAAACTGCCTTCACCACCCTCAAAGTTCTTGTTAAGAGCGTGGCTGAAGAGTAACCTTTAGCCGTGATTCTTCTTGCAATTAGTGATAATATTCAAAAAAGTCTGCATGACAATGTAGAGTTCCAGCAATAGAAATTATTTTATGACATCTGAAATCATAGGACGTGTGTGTTCTTGTCTTCCACTCTACAGTCTCAATGGGGCTTTCCTTTTGAATATTTTTCTTTTCTTTTCTATAATGCCTTCCTGAATTGTTTACAGCTTTGATGAAAAGAGAAAATTAATATCATTGAAATAATTTCAATGGGGAGATAATTATGCCTTCAGCATTTTGTATCACATTGTTGACAATATGTGTTTATATGTTTGTGTATATGTGTCTATGTGTGTGTGTGTTGTCTAGATTTGCCATGGCTTTCCTCCTGAGAGTAAGTGTCTTTTAATTTCTTGGCTACAGTCCCCATCTGCAGTGATCTTGGAGCCCAGGAAAATAAAATCTGTCACTACCTCCATTTCTTCCCCATCTATTTGCCGGGAATTGAGAGGGCCGGATGCCATGATCTTGGTTTTCTTAATGTTAAGTTTCAAGCCAAGTTTTGTACTCTCCTTCTTAACCCACAAAAAGAGGCTCTTTAGTTCTTCTTCACTTTCTGCCATTAGACTGGTATCATCTGCATATCTTAGGTTGTTATTTCTTCCAGTAATCTTAATTCCAACTTTTGATTCATCTAGCCCTGCCTTTCTCATGATGTGCTCTGCATATGAGTTAAATAGGCAGGGCGACAGTATACAGCCTTGCCGGACTCCTTTCCCAATTTTGAACCAATCAGTGGTTCCCTGTCCAGTTGTCACTGTTGCTTCTTGGCCTGCATATAGGTTTCTCAAGAGACAAATAAGATGGTCTGGTAAGCCCATCTCTTTAAGAACTTGCCACAGTTTGTTATGATCCACACAATCAAAGGCTTTAGCATAGTCAATGTAGCAGAAGTAGATGTTTTTTCTGGAATTCTCTAGCTTTCTCTATGATCCAGTGTATGTTAGCAATTTGATCTCTTGTTCCTCTGCCTCTTCGAAATCCTGCCTGTACTTCTGGTAGTTCTCGATCCACATACTGCTGGAGTCTAGCTTGTAGGATTTTAAGTATAACTTTACTAGCATGAGAAATGAGTGCACTAGTGTGATAGTTTGAACATTCTTTGGCACTGCCTTTCTTTGGAATTGGAATGTAAAATGATCTTTTCCAATCCTGTGGCCACTGTTGAGTTTTCCAAATTTGCTGGCAAATTGAGTGTAGCACTTTTACTGCATTGTCTTTCAAGATTTTGAATAAATAAATAAATAAATTTTGAATAGCGCAGCTGGAATACTGTCACCTCCACTAGCTATTTTGTTGCTCAGCTTTTCTAGGGCCCACTTCACATTCTAGGATATCTGGCTCGAGGTCAGTGACCACCTCATTGTGATTATCAGGGACATTAAGCTCATTCTTGTAGAGTTCCTCTGTGTAATTTTGCCACCTCTTCTTAATCTCTTCTGCCTCTGTTAGGTCCCTGCCATTTTGGTCCTTTATCATGCCCATTTTTGCATGAAACGTTCCCTTCATCTCTCCAATTTTCTTGAAAAGATGTCTGGTCCTCTCTATTCTATTGTTTCTTTCTATTTCTTTGCCCTGTTCATTTAAGAAGGCATTCTTATCTCTTCTAGCTATTCTCTGGATTTCTGCATTCAATTGGGTGTATCTTTCTTTTTCTCCCTTGCCTTTCACTTCCCTCCTTTCCTCAGCTATTTGCAAAGCTTCCTCAGACAGCCATTTTGCTCTCTTGCATTTCTTTTTTTTTTGAGGGGGATGGTTTTGGTTGCTACCTGTTGTACAATGTTGTGAACCTCTGTCTATAGTTCTTCAGGCACTCTGTCCATCAGATCTAATTCCTTAAATCTATTTGTCACCTCAACTGTATATACAACAGGGATATGATTTAATTCATACCTCAGTGGTCTAGTGCTTTTCCCTACTTTCTTCAGTTTAAGCCTAAACTTTGCAATGAGAAGCTCATGGTCTGAACCACAGTCTGCTCCTTGTCTTGTTTTTACTGACTGTATAGAGCTTCTCCATCATTGGGTGCAAAGCCTATAGTCAATCTGATTTCTGTGTTGACCGTCTGGTGATGTCAATGTGTAGAGCCGTCTCTTGGGTTGTTGGAAAAGAGTATTTGCTATGACCATCGTATTCTCTTGACAAAATTATATCACCCTGTGCCCTGCTTCATTTTGTACTCCAAGGCCAAACTTGCCTGTTATTTTGGTTATCTTTTGGCTTCCAAATTAGCATTCCAATCCCCCATGATGATAAGGATAGATATAGATATAGATATAGATATAGATATAGATATAGATATAGATATAGATATAGATATAGATATAGATATAGATATAGATATAGATATAGATATAGATATAGATATAGATATAGATATAGATATAGATAAAGATATAGATATAGATATAGATATAGATATAGATATAGATATAGATATAGATATAGATATAGATGATATAGATATAGATATAGATATAGATATAGATATAGATATAGATATAGATATAGATATAGATATAGATATAGATATAGATATAGATATAGATATAGATATAGATATAGATATAGATATAGATATAGATATAGATATAGAAATTCAAGGTGCTGGTTATCACCTATAAAGCCCTACATGGCCTGGGTCCGGGATATCTGAGGGAACACCTGCTGCCGGCATCAAACGCCCTTCGCCCAGTGCGCTCCCACAGGGAGGGTCTGCTCAGGGTCCCGCCGGTAAGAGATTGCCGGCGGGTGACACCCAGGGATAGGGCCTTCTCGGTGGGAGCGCCTGCCCTCTGGAACCAGCTGCCGGTATACCTGAGAACTGCCCCCGACCTCCGATCATTCTGCCGGGGCCTGAAGACCTGGCTCTTCGAGGTCTCGGGCCCAGACTGAGGAGAAATTTTTAATTTGGGGTTCTTTTTAATTGAGTACAGGGTCAATTTAATATTTTTAATTTTGTTCTTAATTTTTGTATTTTGGATTTTTAATTCCCTGTAAACCGCACTGAGTCCTCAGGGAATAGGGCAGTATATAAATATAACTAAATAAATAAAATAAATATAGATATAGATATAGATATAGATATAGATATATAGATATAGATATAGATATAGATATAGATATAGATATAGATATAGATATAGATATAGATATAGATATAGATATAGATATAGATATAGATATAGATATAGATATAGATATAGATGATATAGATATAGATATAGATATAGATATAGATATAGATAGATAGATAGATAGATAGATAGATAGATAGATAGAGATAGATAGATAGATAGATAGATAGATAGATAGATAGATAGATAGATAGATAGATAGATAATGTTTGTTAAGTATTTTCATTACCTTGCTAGGCCCCAAATATGAAACAAATCTTAATTCCTGTTTTAGCCTAACCCAAGGCCATCAACAGGCAGTAATCACAGCAGTGACAGCTCATATTTGTGTAAGTTTTTTGGATTGCTTGGGGCCTAGCAAGGTAATCTAAATACTTAGCAAACATTTAACACATATCTCCCTTGCTTCTCAGCTAACAAAGCGAGAAAGAGCCAGTGGCCTAAAGGTTAGAAGAATTGCCTAAGATGCAATTGGCCCAGGTTCAAATTTCAGAAGGGTATGGCTGACTGATGAGAACAAATAAGTTTGAAATGCATATCAGTCTCCCTTTAATTCTTTGTTAGCAATCCAAAAAATTTACACACACACACACACACACACACACACACAGAGAGAGAGAGAGAGAGAGAGAGAGAGAGAGAGAGAGGCTCTCTCTCTCTCTCTCTCTCTGTTAGCTGAGAAGCCTAGGGGTTAAAACAACCACTTAAGATGCAGTCGGCCCATGTTCCAATCTCAGAAGGGTATGGCTGACTGATGAGAACAAATAAGTTTGAAATGATCATATCGGTCCCCCTTTATTCTTTGTTAGCAAGCCAAAAAAATTTACACAAATATGAACTGCCACTGCTGTGGCTACTGCCTGTAGATGGCCTTGGGCTAGGCTGAAACAGGTAATAAAATTTGTCCCGTGTATGGGACTAAGCAAGTGTATTCTAAATGCTTAACAAAAATTTAACACATATCTTCCTTCCTTCTCAGCTAACAGTTGTACAACCAAAGCTCAAACCTTTTTCTCCTTTAAAGAACATATATTTGAATACAGTCCATGATTGTATTTCCAATTGTAACATCTATTGAGATCCCATTTTTACATGGATTCTCCTGTCACTAAAGTTTTAATATTCTCAAGTACTAAACTCACATACTGTATCTATGTGATTTTTTTCTTCTTTTTATGACCTGGTAGTCTCTTTATTCTGGGTGGGATTGGGACGACTGAATGGAGCTGAGAATTTACTGAATGGATGCCCTTCCTGACCCATATATAGAGTGCACAGCAGATATTTTCTCTCTGCCACTGCCTAAGATTGAAGCCTCAACTTTCTGAGTGGGAGGTGAGCATGTTTACCTCTAGTCTGCCATGCCACTCTCACATACCTATGTGAATATACCGTTCAAAGAATTTCATGATAACTAAGAAATGAATTTAAAAATAGATCTTCCATTTCAGATTGTCACTGCATGTTTTTTTTTAGTTTTGCCAGCTTTGCTCATTTCTAATTGTACATCTCTTTCTGCTCTGCACTGTGTATTATCTTATCTTGTAACCATAGTGACTCCAGCTATGTCCAGCCAATGTTTTGGTTTTAAACTGTTTTGTGTGCAGGCCTAGAAAAAGTTCAGTTTCAGTTTTACTTTCTCCTTCTGCTTGATGAGAGAATGCAGACAGTTTAGGTCTTTTGTTTTCTCATTAAAAGTTTTACTATAGAATATGCCTTGGATTTCTTTTCTTTGATATTGACCATGCAAATGAACCACGGTCCATCCACCTCTGGTCGGACTGTTAATTGTTCTGCGACATTTGGTCCCCGAGGATGGTTTATTTTTATTTTCAAGATTTATTGATAGGCAATTAGCCAGGCAGTTAGTCCGGCACTGAGGAGGCTGTGATTAATTGCTGCAAATATGCTGAGTAAAAGGAGAAAGAAGAAGGCCGATTATCTGTCTGCTGAGGAGGAGGCAGCCGTTTCACAGAGAGATCTTTCTTCAAGTTTACAGACTCCATTGGCATCGGCTACACATCTTGGAGAAGCAGCCTCTGAGCCAAGGCAGTTTCACCATTTTCTATTTTTACAGACTCTCAAGCTGATGCCCCAGTTGTAACCTCTGCTCATGGGGATAAGGCTGATTATGAGAGATTTGGTGCTAGACCTAAGGCTTCACTAGGGAAGGAAGTGAGCTATTATCCTCCAAGCCCTGGACAAACTGTGCATGAGAAGGTTTTGCAAAGTTATTATGAACAAATTGAAGTTTTAGAGAAGGAGCTGCTAAACGCAAAGTTGTGTGCAGCATGGTATAAAAAGCATGGGAGAGCCTCTGCTGGCATTCAGTTTTCAGAATCGGCCATTTTGCCTCCCTCTTCACAAGCAAATCCACACCCACAAGGGATCGCCATTTTGCCTTCTTCCTCAAACACAGAGGCACACCCACAGTGGAATCTTGTGTCAGACGAATGGGAGCCTGACTGTCTTCTGTGTCAAATGACACATGAGGATACAATGGTGCCTCAATCCAATGTTATAGCACCATCTGATTGTGAATCTGTTTTACAAGGTGCATGTGAAAGAATGCAGAATGCATTTTCACAGATGTCCCTTCAGCAGGCATCGCTCCAAGCTGCCACACCTCCTCCTTATTCATTGGGAGCTTCAGCTAGAATACCTATTAATATTGCTACTATTAAAGTTCCTGTCTCAGATGGAGCACAGCAGTCTTCACACCAAGTGCAGCCTCCACTGGTTCCTCAAATACAAAGGCCAGTGCTGACTGCAGGCCAACTTAATGTAGCAGCTCAAGCACCAGCACCTTCTGTTGGCCAGGGTGGCATTGCAGCTCAAGTACAGCCACCCCCAGCACCAGTACCTGTAGCAGCTTCAATGCAACTGCCGCAGGCCCTGGCTCAGGCACCACTGGTGCCCTCTGCTGGCTACGTCCTGATGGCACAGCCTGCACAACCTGTGCCTCCTGCAGGCCAAGTCCCAATTGCACAACCTGCACAGCCAGTACCCCAATTTCATGTTCCTCAACAGGCACCGTCTATTGTACCACTGGCTGGTGATTCAAAACTGAAGCGGTCAGGACAGAACTACAGGGCATGGGTCAGTGAAGTTGGACTTTTGCTTCGTAGAGAAGGTACCCATTGTGATGGTGTTTAATCCTCCTGCCCAGCCATGGCCTCCTGACATATGGGACTTGAATACTAGAGCATGCACAATGTTATTGATGTCCATGGACTCTGAATTGCAGCTCACTTTTTCACAAGATGCAACTGCCCAACAAATTTGGGCTCAATTAGAAACATGTTACCGGCCTACGTCCATTGAGTCTACATGTTTGCTTTTGTCCAAGTTCCATGGTTCTAGATTAAAACCTGGTGAGCATATTGGAGAACAGTTAACTAAAATGAAAGGAATAAGAAAAGAACTGGGTGAAAAAGGATATCCTATTGATGACTTTCAAATGATCAGCATTATCATTAACTCTTTGAATTATGACTGGAAAGATGCTATTTCTAAGATTAATCAAGTGCCTATTGCTCAACGCACAGTGGATCATGTATGCAGGATTTTAACTGAAGAAGAGGCACTTATGCAAGCCACGCCACGTTTAAGGGAACCACCTGCATCGAAGGCTCCAGTGAGGCGTCCCTTCCATGGAAGAGCCTATGTTCCAAGGATGCCAAGATGCTACATCTGCAATCGTGTGGGACATGCCACCCGGGATTGTCCCCAACAGTTTCCAGCATCCGCCTTGTACCAGCCCAGAGGAACAGATTCCAGAGGAGACAGAGGTAGATGCGGACAACAAGGTCATGGTCGTGGTCCCAGGCGTGATCCTCAAGCTCCACTTGCCACATTGGTTGTAACCAACGATCCACAGCCTCAACCAGAGTATGACAGACGCCTACTTTGGACTTTGGACAGCGGAGCAGCATTACATGTTACCTACAGAAAAGAGCTTTACATAGAGATGCACGAGCCTGAACCTGAACTTCGTGAACTGTACTCTTTTTCAAATCATCCTGTTCAGGTCATGGGAAAAGGAACTGTCTACATTGAAGAGCTCGGTGCATTCATTCCCAATGTTTACTATGTACCATCAGCTAATAGTAGTTTGCTTAGTCAGAGTCACTTGTCTAGGGTGTCAAAATTCCAGGTACACCATCTCGAAAAGCAAGTTATGTAGTTAAAGATGGAGATATTGTTGCTGAAACCATGTTGATTGGTGGTGTTTATTACTTAAAACCAAAGTCTAAGCCGCAAGAGCAGGCAAGTATACCAGTTCCAAAAAGGGAGAGCACAGGCCCAGTGAGAGATGTCCCAGAGAGAGATCCTGTTGCTAATTCAAAGGCTCCTAAAGCCAATAAAAGGACAAATAAGACACAGGTTGCTCACAGCAAGCCTGAGGTTCCTAATAAAAATGTTAATGTTGAGAATTCACCAACAGGTAAACCTTTGCATTCCAGGTGTATCCATAAGTGGCATAGAAAATTGGGTCATGCCAGTTTCCGTGTTCTGAAGAAGATGCCAGAGTTCGCAAGAGGTTTGGATCTGAAGGGGTGTAAGGTGTTCTTGGACTGTGCTGTCTGCAAGAAAGCCAAATCTAAAGCAGCAGCAATTCCAAAATGCGCTACACGCCTGTTAACACACATTTTTTTTTTTTATTGAAAAGTTTTAAAATACAATTTTCCCTTGAAAAACCCCCCTTCCCCCTCCCCCCTCCCCCCCTACCTCCCCTCCTCCCCCCTCCCTCCTCCCCCCCCTACCTCCCCCCCTCCCCCCCCCTACTTCCCAGAGCTGAATACAAGGTATATATATATAAAAAAAAGCAAACCTAAGCAGCCATATACTAACAACTATAAATTCTAAAATCCATCACTCTCTAGCTTATATAGGATAAAACAAACCTTAACAATATTAAATATATATATAAAAAAAACTAGAATAAGAAAAGGACACTCTCTAGCTTATATAGAATGGAACAAACCTTAATAGTATTAAACATATATTAAAAACAAAAAAAAGGAAAAAGAAAAAAAAACCCCTCTCAACCCTATACTTATCCTAAATAAACTCCATCCATTTTATCCATTCCATGATATAACATTCTTACAAATAATTTTCCAAATTAACCAAGGATCCCAAATCAAAAAACTTTAAAGTCAACTCTTCTGTAATCGACCGTTCCTCTTCCAGTACCACATCTATAATTATTCCAAACACAACAAAAAAGAGAAAAAAAAAATTGCAAACAAAACTTGAACTTTAATCCAAAAAAGCTCACCCTTTCCACAAAACCACCAAATATAGAAATATATTGCGTCTACACCCAAATCTTTTCCCCCCTCCCCTACTTGACTACTTGACTATATCGTAAAAGTTCCAAAGACTTCTGCGATTCCTGCTACTTTCTCTTCTTAGATCGTTTTGCAGCAGCACGCGTCACCCTCTGTTTTATAGATTCATCCAACGAGGTTGTATCTTGATCTCCTCCAACACCGTTGTCTTCTATCTGACCATCTTCGGCCTCTTGATGCACTCCTTCTCCAGATCCCTTTCCAGCTTCCAAAAGTGTTAATGGCGTTGCATTTAAAACATTATTGTAGAAATCACGCGCTTGCATCACAGTAACCAAACGGTACTTTTTACCTTCGTGCGTCACCATCAACCCCACTGGGATCTCCCATCTGAACCTTATATCTCGTTGCTTGAGCTCTTGCACAAGAAATGTAAAATCCTTCCTTCTCCTTAGAATCTTTGGAGGAATTTCTTTTAAGACCAAAACTTCTTGATTAGCAATCATAACTTTAGTATCATAAGCAGCTTGTATAACTTCATCTCTAGTTTCCCTTTTTGCAAAATATACCACCACATCTCTAGGCAACTTCCTCTGTCTGGCAATCCATGAATTCACACGAAACACTTTGTCCATGCCTCCTTTTATTTCAGATGCTGGCTGTTTCAACACTATTTCAAAAGCCTCAGAAACCAGCTGCTTTAGATCTTCCTTAGTATTCTCCTTTAAGCCTCTAATTCTAATGGCAAACTGCATCTGGAAATATTCAGCAAGACACAGTTCCTTTTCCATTTTATTTTCATTCTCCAATACTTTTGCTTCTAATATAGCATTCTTTTGAGTCAAGTCTTCTAGCTTTTCCTCCAATTCTTCCACACACCGAGCCACTTTACACACTGAAGTCAAGATGTCTACCCTCATCGCTTTGAGCTTCTGTTCCATCCTCTCCTCCATTCTCTCCTCCAATTTCTCCAATTTCTCCTCCATCTGTGCAAATCTAATATTAATTGATTCCAAAATTACCTGGGTATGTTTTTCAAGAGCATCTTGTAAGTCCTTTGATGTCAATACATCAGGAGGATGCAGCGCCTGCAATAATGATTGTTGCACGGGAGAAGTTCCAGCACTCCGAAGAGTTTTAGGGGGTGGTTTAGCCGCCATCTTTTACCAAATATGACGCACTTTCACTTCAGATTTGTAATCCAAAAAAGTCCATCAAGCTGGAGAGTAAAACATAGTAATCCTCTTTACCATTTCCTCTTGTATCGCTCTGCCTGCTCCTTTAAATCATAGTCATTCCTTCAGGCAGGGGTGGTCGCAGACGGCTGGCTCTGCTCCAAGAATCAGGAGCAGAGGCGACGGCCAGCTGGGAGCAGCCCAGGCTACGGGGGAGTTCAATCCTTCAGCCGCCCAAGCCATAAGCTCAGGCGGCCCTGGAGAACTCTACCCCTACCTGGGAGCTCGCCCCCTCCTCTTCTCCCGAGGAGGGGGCTTCGGATTCGCCCGAACAGCTGATCGGCGCTGTTTCGGGCGAAAAAAACAACAGCTGAGCCGCGGGCAGCCCGGGAAGGCTCCCTCCGTCGCCGCGGAGCCACCGGAAGTCCCTGTTAACACACATTTTTGATTTGGTACACACTGACATAGTGGGTCCTTTTGCACCAACAATTGGTGGTAAAAGATATTTCTTGACAATCGTTGATAATTATTCTAGATATGGCTATGTATTTCCTATGAGAGAATAATCTGAGACCTTTCAGATATTTAAAGACTTTGCCAATCTTGTCTATACCCAATTCGAAGTCAGCATTGCCAGAATTCAGAGTGATCGTGGTGCTGAATTCATGTCTCAGCATTTCCAGGACTGGATGCGTAAGAGTGGGATACTACACCAGACCTCAGCCCTTACACTCCAGCTCAGAATGGAGTGGCAGAACACAGAAATGGAGTTGCCTCCTTGAAGATGCTAACCTCAGTCTTCCACACTGGGGTGAAGCTATCAAATATGCTAACCATATCATCAACCACACTTGGAGTAGTGTGATAAATCAGACCCCTTATTTCATGTTATATGGACACATCCCTGACCTCTCACGTCTCCATATTTTTGGTTCCTATGCTATGGTTATTATTCCTTTAGCCCAAAGAAAGAAAGGGGGTCCTGCAGCAAAAAGGATGAGATTTATGGGCATTGATGATAATTCAAAATGGAGCAAATACATGGACTCTCATCATGTTGTAGTCATTTCACAATCTGCTATTTTTGAGGAAGATGCTGACTGGTCCAGGATTCATTCTAATGATCCTGGAGTTTATTTTCCTAGAGATGATGATGCTGATGCCACGCAGCCTGATGGTCAAGATGCACAGGCGAATGTTCCTTCCACGAGTTCTTCTTAACCCACTGTTCCGTCTCCACAAGCCGCCAATGCTGCTGGCACTGAAGACGAGGACGAAACGGAAGAAGAATGGACAGTTGTTCCGAGACGTTCCAAGAGGACCACAAAGGGAGTTCCACCAAAATGGTATTCGTGGCAAGTAACGAAAGCACCTTTACCTTTGATTTGTAATGTTACACTTCCTCCTGAGACGTTCACACAAATCAAACATCTTCCTGAATCAGAGCAAGATAAATGGTTTGAGGCAATGCAGGCTGAAATGGACAGTCTAAAGAAACTTCAGGTGTTTACACCTGCAAGCCCTCCAGCAAACAAGAAAGTTATTGGCACTCGATGGGTCTACAGAATTAAAAAGAAGCCAAATGGTGAGTCGTTGTACAAGGCCAGACTTGTAGCCCAGGGTTTCGCTCAACGTTATCCTGAGGACTATACAAATACTTATTCACTCACAGTGCGGGCTGAGAGTGTGAAAATCGCCTTAGCCACTGCAACTATCCTTGGCCTAGAGGTTTTCCAGTTTGATGTTGAAACAGCTTATCTACACGCTGATCTTGATGAAGAAATTTATGTCAAAGGTCCTCCAGGTTTCCGGCAGCAAGAAGGGGATACTTGGTTTCTACACAAAAGTCTTTATGGACTGAAACAGTCTGGTTTAATGTGGTACTTATGTCTTTCTTGCAAACTAAATTCAATGGGCTTTATTAAGTCCGAAACAGATGAATGCGTGTTTACAAAAAGATCTGATAATAGGTATGAGATAATTCTTGTTTATGTTGATGATATTGTTTATATTGGTCCAAATAAGCAGATGAGTGAATGTTTTGTTAACGCTTTACAACAGTTTTTCACATTGAGGTCTTTAGGACATATTAACACTTATTTAGGTGTTCAAGTTACCAAAACTCAGAAGGGGTTCAGTCTTACACAGGAAGATAAGATTGAACAACTATTGCATCATTGCAACATGAAGGATGCTAAACCTGTGAGTATACCCATGCAAACTGACTTTCACAACTTGACACATGAATCGAGTCCTGAGTTCGAGGATCAAACACTTTATCGCTCAGTCATTGGGTCGCTGCTATATATTAGTAGTTGGACTAGACCTGACATTGCACTTAGTGTTAATCTCCTATCACGACATGTAGGAAAGGCAAAACAGTTTCATTGGACATGTGTTAAGAAATTATTGAGATACCTAAAACACACCAAAGACATGAAGTTGTTGTTAGAACCCACACATACTGACTATGCAGAGTTATGTTGTTATGCAGATTCAGATTGGGCAAGTGATAAGAAATCACGTAAAAGCACTTCAGGTTATATGATGTTTTTGAATGGATGTCCTGTTTACTGGCATGTGCGTAAACAGAATTTTGTTTCTTGTTCTTCTACAGAAGCTGAGTATGCTTGTGTTTCAGATGCATGTAATTCTCTAACGTGGTTTGATGCCTTAGTCACAGATATCTGGACACCTCCGATTCAACCGATCACTGTGATGGAGGACAACGAATCTGTGGACTATATATCTGAGAATCGCTTTACAGGTTCCAGGTCTAGACACATTGACATCCGTTACCAAAACAGAAGACAAGCAGTTAAACAAGGTTTTGTCAAATTGCTGTATGTGCCTACACATGACCAAATTGCTGATATGCTGAACAAACCACTTCCTATAGCCCAACACGAGTATCTGTGCAAGAAGATGTGCCTTATCTGATTTTCTGCTTCACTGACAAAAGAAGGGGATGTCACTGCGTGTTTTTTTTAGTTTTGCCAGCTTCACTCATTTCTAATTGTACATCTCTTTCTGCTCTGCACTGTGTATTATCTTATCTTGTAACCATAGTGACTCCAGCTATGTCCAGCCAATGTTTTGGTTTTAAACTGTTTTGTGCGCAGGCCTAAACAAGTTCTCACACTTTCTGTTTTACTTTCTCCTTCTGCTTGATGAGAGAATGCAGTCAGTTTAGGTCTTTTGTTTTCTCATTGAAAGTTTTACTATAGAATATGCCTTGGATTTCTTTTCTTTGATATTGACCATGCAAATGAACCATGGTCCATCCACCTCTGGTCGGACTGTTAATTGTTCCACGACACAGATAAGCTGAAAAACTTATATTTGTGTAAATAGCCCCAGTTCTCAATATACTGTACAATATTTATGTAAAATATTAATAATTGTATTACTTTTGGTTCCTATATGGAACATAGATATTTCTTTCTTTTTTAGTTTAGTTTTGTTTCCTTTTCCTCTTGTTAATTTTTCTTCTTTTGTATTTAATTAAAATATGAAAACAAAAAAATAAAAACCTTTCTCTTTTTTTAACTGCCAATCAAAACCTGGACAGAAAATTCAATTATTTTTCCTCTTAATTTGATTACTCATAAATAGTGTGAATTTAGGGAGTGTATTAACTCTTTGTTTAGATCACTTTCACAATTACAAACCAGGAAAAATACATTTTTAAAAAGCCACTTTACTGCAATATAAACTGAGAAGTGGAAGCAATTTAATCTTAGCTCTCAGATGCAACCTGCTATAGTAAAGAATAATCTCAAAGTGTGAGAATGATTCTATTTCAGAGATAAAGAGAAATCTGATCTTCTCTTTTTTTACATAAGGGAGATTCCTGTTATGCAAATTTTACCTGTATTAAATCCATATAATGCTTACATGCTTTATATATAAAGTTCTGGACTATAGGATTTGATGAATTGTGATTCAGTCATATATTGAAAGAGACGATTGAGAACAACTAACAAAAGGAACAGATGGAGACCATGTATCCCTCTAAAATGGAACAGGAGAAAGTAAAGGAAAATTCCTACTAAAGGAAGGTGAGACTTCTTAATAGATCTACATATATGACTTAATTTCATATCTTGTCCTGAATCATAAAGAAAATTACCAAGTGAGAAGTGGTAAAATAATATTTCACGATGACAGATATTTTAATTCTGTTTTATTATTAAAATATGTCTTTTCTTATAGTAACTAACAACCATAGCATAATAAGTAAAAAAGAACAAACTTAGAGCAAAAATTGTATTCTTATCCACTTCCTTCCTTATAAAAGAAATGGGAGGGAGAAGAGGGAGTCAAACTAGAGTCTTGGACTTTAAAAGAGCTAATTTCAATAAACTTAGAGAGACCTTGGGAAGAATTCATGGATGAGAATCCTAAAGGGGAAAACAACTCAAGAAGCTTGGGAAATTTTGAAAAGTGAGATAATAAAGGCCGAGTCTAGCACAATACCAACAAAGAAGAAAAATAACAGCTTTCAAAAGAAACCAGCATGGCTGCATAAAGAACTCTCTGATAAACTGAAAGATAAAAAGGACAAGTATAAGAAGTAGAAAGAGGGGCACATAACTAAGGCAGAATATCAGCAAACAGCCCGTGCCTGAAAAGATGAAGTGAGGGAAGCTATGGCTCAAAATGAACTAAGGCTTGCGACCAAAGTCAAAAATAACAAAACAAGCTTCTTTCAACATATAAGAAAAAAGAAAAAAGTTAAGGAAATGATTGGTCCATTAGTGGGGGAAAGTGGCAAGAAGGTGACAAGCAACAGGGAGAAAGCAGAACTATTTAACTCGTTTTTTGCATCTGTCTTTACACAAAGGGAAAAAAACAGTCCAACCTACGAAAACCAGTGCCATAAAAAAAAGAATAGAAACGCAAGTTAAGATAGGAAAGAAAATGGTAAGTGAGCACCTGTCCAGCCTAGACGAGTTCAAATCACCAGGACCAGATGGATTACACCCCAAGGTTCTCAAGGAACTGGCAGACGTGATCTCAGAACCCCTGAACTATATTTTTCAAAGATCCTGGAGCACTGGGGAACTACCAGAGGACTGGAAGAGAGCTGATGTAGTTCTCATCTTCAAAAAAGAGAAAAAAATAGATCCAGGAAACTACAGACCTATCAGCATGACCTCAATTCCTGGGAAGATTCTGGAAAAGATAATCAAACAACAAATCAGCGAACACCTTGATGTGAACAAAGTTATCACTAAAAGCCAACATGGGTTTGTCAAAAACAGATCATGCCAGACAAACCTTATTGCATTCTTTGACCAAGTGACAAAATTAGTGGACCAGAGGAATGCTGTAGATATAAATTACTTAACTTCAGTAAGGCATTTGATAAAGTAGATCACAACCTACTACTTGATAAGATAGAAAAATGTGGGTTAGATAGCATCTCCACCACATGGATTCATAGCTGGCTGACAGACCGTACTCAGTGTGGGGTCCTCAATGGAACCGCATCTACATGGAAGGAAGTGTGTAGTGGGGTGCCCCAGGGCTCAGTTCTGGGCCTAGTGCTCTTCAACATCTTCATCAACGATTTGGATGAGGGGATAGATGGGGAACTCATCAAATTTGCAGATGACACCAAGCTGGCAGGAATAGCCAATAGGCTTAAGATACAGGAGGATCTGGACAGACTCGAACACTGGGCACTATCTAACAAAATTAAATTCAATTGTGAAAAAAGTAAAGTTCTACATTTAGGCAGGAAAAATCAAATGCACAGGTATAGTATAGGTGGTACCTTGCTCGATAGTAGTAACTGTGAGAGAGATCTCGGAGTTTAGTGGACAATCAGTTAAATATGAGCCAGCAGTGTGCTGCAGCTGCCAAAAAAGCCAACACAGTGCTAGGCTTCATTAACAGAGGGATAGAATCAAGATCACGTGAAGTACTAATACCACTTTACAATGCTTGGTAAGGCCACACCTGGAATACTGCATCCAGTTTTGGTCACCACGATGTAAAAAAGATGTTGAGATTCTAAAAGAGTACAGAGAAGAGCAACAAAGATGATCGGGGAACCGGAGGCTAAAACATATAGGGATCGGTTGCTGGAATTGGGTATGTGTAGTTTAACGAAGAGAAGGGTGAGGGGTGACATGATAGCAGTGTTCCAATATCTCAGGGGCTGCCCCAAAGAAGAGGGAGTCAAGCTATTCTCCAAAGCACCTGAAAGCAGGACAAGAAGCAATGGATGGAAACTAGTCAAGGAGAGAAGCAACCTAGAACTAAGGAGAAACTTCCTGACAGTTAGAACAACTAACTAGTGGAACAACCTGCCTCCAGAAGTGGTGAATGCTCCAACACTGGAAGTTTTTAAGAAGAGACTGGACAGCTATTTTTCTGAAATGGTACAGGGTTTCCTGCCTTAGCAGGGGGTTGGACTAGATGACCTCCAAGGTCCCTTCCAACTTCCTATTATTATTATTATTATTATTATTATTATTATTATTATTATTATTATTATTATTATTATTATTATTATTATTATTATTATTATTATTATTATTATTATTATTATCCAAAGGATCTGAAAGTAAGACAAGAAGCAACAGATGGAAACTAACCAAAGAGAGAAGCAACCTAGAACTAAGGAGAAACTTCCTGACAGTTAGAACAATTAATCAATGGAACAACCTGCGTTCAGAGGCTGTGAATGCTCTAACACTGGAAGTTTTTAAGAAGAGATTAGACAACCATTTGTCTGAAACAACAGGGGGTTGGATTAGATGAATCCAAGGCACATACATCTTCTTCTTCTTCTTCTTCTTCTTCTTCTTCTTCTTCTTCTTCTTCTTCTTCTTCTTCTTCTACTTCTTCTTCTTCTTCTTCTTCTTCTTCTTCTTCTTCTTCTTCTTCTTCTTCTTCTTCTTCTTCTTCTTCTTCTTCTTCTTCTTCTTCTTCTTCTTCTTCTCACAGTCAGCCATATGTTCAGACTGGATTTGGCATTTTTGTTTACCTATTGAGTTCTTACCAAGGACCTGGGATAGGCAGATTTGGATGTTTGATGGTATTACAGATATTGTGGCAGGATGGAAGCAGTTCCTAGTAAGTCCACCTTTTGCAATTGACTAATGGCGAATTTGTCAATGCCAATGGTGTTCAAGTGATACTCCAGGTGTTTTGGAATTGCACTCTGGGTGCCTATTCCTACTGGTACTACCCTTGCTTGCTTTTGCCACAGTCTTTTATTTCTATTTTTTGTTGTTTGTATTTTGCTATCTTCTCCAGATCTTTCTCACCTATTCTCCTGTCTCTAGGCACTGCTACGTCCACTATCCAGACTGAAAATAATCCATGTAATCTGCTACATCCAAATCTTTTTGAAGCACTGGTTCAAACAATGCTAAAATCTTTTTCTCATTTAAAGAAGAAATATTTTCTTCCTAATACAGCCCATGAAAGTATTTACAATTGTAAGATCTATTGTGATCCCATTTTTTACATGCATTCTCCTGTGATATTTTTTTTCATATTCTCAAGTACTAATGTCATAGTTCCATCAGATGAAACTCTTCAAAAGAACTTTGAGGCATTGTTTTCCTTAAAAAAATCCTTTTATTTGAGAAACAAAGTATAGGCATTACGTAGTTAAAGACAAAAACTCATTTCCCCTCCCCTGGGCACAAAGTAGCAAAGAACAATTCCTGAATCCCATTAACAGTCATAAATCACATTCCCAAATTGGCTTGAAGAGCGGGCTTTCTCCCCAACTCTCCAGCCTGCCAAATCTTTATCAACGCTTTTTGCAATAACTTTGGATTTCCATGGCTGAGCTATTATTGTTATGACTAGCTGGACTCTCATCTACGTTCCCCCTCCCAACATCAACTAACTCTAAAGCAAAAGAGGAAAATGGCTGAATTTCCACCTGTTGTCAAATCAAGAACATCTGACGTTAGCCGCGTTGACAACTAAATTCACACACCTAGCTGATTTTTTTTTATCACCCTGTAATCCCTTCATTTCTGGTGTTGTCAGGACAACTGAATGGATATTTTGAATACTCCAGAATATTCTCATAGGGTGAGAATGATTCCATCTCAGAGATAAAAAGGAATCTGATCTTCTATTTTTTAACAAGGGACATTCCTTTACCTATGATAAATCCATTTCATAATTCCACAGTTTCCATATGAAGCACCTGACTCTTGGATTTGGTGAATTGTGATTCAATCAGATATTTAAAAAGACTACAGAAAACTATTAAGAAAAGGAAGAGATGGAGAGCATGTAAACATACAAAAACAAATTTGAAAACCTATTTTTTTTAATAATCCACATAAATAACTTCATTTCATATCTTCTCCTGACTCAAAAGGAAAATTGTCAAATTTAGATGGGTAAAATCCTTGGAATCATTATTCATGATAATAGATATATTAATTTTATTAAAATCTGTGTTTTGTTATAGTAACTAATAGCATAACAAATAAAAAGAACAAACTTTCTTTGCATTCTTATCCACTTTCTTCATTATAAAAGAAATATGTTTATTGACCTACTGAAACTAGAATTCACACATTTGAATTTTCCCTTTAAAAAATGATAATTGCTAATAGAAATCAGTTTTTTTCTGCTTTACCTAAAAACATATTACTATTCCGCACGATGTTCTGTGAGACCTCATTGAAAGTTGTGGGGGAAAAACATAATTAGAAAGAATTTTTCATAAATTCAGGTTTCAAAGCTACAAGTAAATAAAAATGCTAAACAATCTCTTCACACCTATAGGAATATTTTTAAAAGATTGGATTTTGACATTTCTCTTCTCAACTTAAAAACATTATCAAAAAGGTTTTTAACTATGTCTTCTTATCAGTTGATCCTTGTTGTTTAAATCAGGTCTAAATACTATAATGTAACATTTGGGGAAAAAGATGCATCCAAGAAGCCCAGCACCAGAGGACAAAATGGAGAATATCTCCACAGCCACCATGGCTTTTCCTCTGGTGCTCAGGTAGGTTGGAACAAAGGAGACCCACACACTGCAGAAAGCCAACATGCTGAAGGTGATGAACTTGGCTTCATTAAAGCTGTCAGGCAGTTTATGAGCCTGGAATGCCACAATGAAGCTGGCAAGCGAAAGGAGAGCCATATAGCTCAGAACACAATAAAACATAAAGACTGAGCCTTCATTGCATTGTAGAACCATTTCTTCAGTTGTTGAGTGCATGTCTAACTCTGGGAATGGGGGAGAGGTGGATAACCAAACAACACAGATGCTTGCTTGCAGTAGAGAGCAGAGCAGGACAATAGAAACAGCCAATCTTTTCCCCACCCATGTCCTTATCCGAGATCCTGGCTTGGTGGCCTTGAAGGCAAGAGAAACAAGGATGGTTTTGGCCAACACGCAAGAGATGGACAATGAGAAGGTGAGACCAAATGCAGACTGTCTGAGGAGACAGGTGACTCTCCCAGGTTGTCCAATAAAGAGCAAAGAACAGAAGAAGCAAAGGAGAAGGGAGATGAGGAGAGCGTAGGTGAGATCCTGGTTGTTGGCTTTGACGATAGGACTGTCTTTGTGCTTAATAAATATTCCGAACACCCATGCTGTAGTGAGAAAAAATAAAGTGGCAACAGTGGCTAAACTGAGTCCTAAAGGTTCTTCATAAGATAAGAAGCTAATTGTTTTCATGATGCATCCATCTTTCTTATGGTTTGCGTATTGATCATCAGGACATTGAAAGCAAGCAACAGTGTCTAAAAGGAAAAAAAATGGCAAGGCAGATTGATAAGAATGATCATTGTTAAATTCCATATTTATCCACTCTGATGTTTATGTCCTTGTATAAATAATAGAATTTACAATATGAAAATCTGAACATCTCTCTGTGTATTTTGTGTGCTGTCGTATTAAGTTGATGATTGCTTTGATTATACACCAGTAAATTTCACAATATCAATGAAAATCAGTTTATCTTGATTTGCTTTCTCATAATAAAGGAGTGCTCCAATAAAGATTCATGAATACCTGAAGGGATCATTTTCATATTTGAAACCATATTGACTTATTGAATATTGAACCATATTTAAATTATGGTATATAAGTATAGTAGTTTCACCAAATTCAAAGGGACAGATGAAAGATAATGTTTCAGGGAGCAAGTGGAAAAAAGGTTAGTAATTACATATTTGAATAGAAAATTATAAAAGAAAAGTTATTTTCTTTTCGTATAAGAGAAGTATATATCCCTTTTTTATTTAATATCACTATTTTAGTTTTCTTTCTATGGATCAGTCTTTATTAGGTATAAAGTAATTAGATACTACATACCCAAGAGAGCTACACACTGTAGAGAAAATATGAAGAAGTATTTCTCAAAGAAGCAAAAGTGTGCACAAATGGATGGATAAATAAATAAATAAATAAATAAATAAATAAATAAATAAATAAATAAATAAATAAATAAATAAAAAAGAAAGAAAGAAAGAAAGAAAGAAGAAATGAAAAAGAAAGAAAGAAAGAAAGAAAGAAAGAAAGAAAGAAAGAAAGAAAGAAAGAAAGAAAGAAAGAGAGAGAGAAAGAAAGTGACCAGTTGGAAAGGAAAAACTTATTACTATGTAAACTAGGGAGTTTTTTAATCATACTCCTCATTACATCTATAAGCTGCTTATTATGCTTAAGAAATATGTTTCATTAGTTTGTTTGCTAAGAAGTAAATACTCATTTCCTTAAATTTCAGAAATTCTTGTTTTCATTATTATATTTCAAGAGTGTCTGTCACTGCAAGTTTGTTTTTTTTTAGTTCATCCGAAAAGCTCAATTCTCATTGTACATTTCCTTCTGTTCTGCACCTGTGTTGATAACCTATCTGGTAACCATAGTGAATGTCATGTGGTCTAGATATGTTATAAGTTAGCATTGCTGTGTGCGCAAGTGTAAAAACTTTGTCTAGTTTTTGTCTTCACGTTTTCCTTTTACTGTCTGATGAGCGAGGATGTACTTGGTTAGCTTTCTTTGTTTATATTTTTTTTTTCTTTTGTGATTAAAGGTTTTAAATGGAATATGCATCAGGCTTTACTTCCTTCACCAACATGCATTATGCATCATCTGAAGAACGGTCGATCGCCCTCTGATAGGAAGAATTATTCCTTCACAGTGTCCCTATTTAGTTAGTGCACATTTGAGATTTTTGGATTCCATCAATTCTGAATTCCTTCCTTCTTTCTGCTCCACCTTCACAGTCATTGTTTTATATGTAGTTTTTAAATTGCACAATCATGTTTTTGTGATTTCTTATTTCTCATCTTAAAAAAACAAACCCTGAAATAATTATTATTGTTTCCGTATGCATAGATGCTCTTCAGTAAAAATGTTTCTGAATCTCTACTGTGATGCTTGCTTGGTTATAACTTATTCCTGGATTTCTTTAATTAATTAATTGAAACATTGTTGTGACTGTTATCAACCCTTGCAATTCCATTGTAAGAACTTATAAATTTTCATGCATTAATGAATTTGGTTTCATTATCCCATTATCTTTTTAAAAAAATCCTTATTCATAAAAACCAGATAATTTATATAGGGAAAAGTGTTTAGCACATTAGATAGTATAACAATAAAAATGAATGATTTGTTATCTTACCAGTCTTGTTAGAGATTTTTCCCTCTGGACATTCAACACAATCATAACAGCAGAATTTCTTTCCTTCATTGTTCCTCTTTTGATAACCAGGGGGACAATGTTCATTGCAAAGAGAAATGGGAAGGACCTATTTATCAATATTAAAATGATGGAAGATGAACATTTATTGTTTTAAAGAAAATTTTGCTGTTACACTGAAAATGAAATGTGAAGTTCGATTAAAAGAAAAGTCGCAACTAAGGGTTGTATGATTTATTTCAAACACAATTAAGAATATTTCAATTTGGCCTCTGATTTCATTTTCTGAGCACAACTGATCCAACTGATCTGGATTTCCAATTTTTCTTAGGTTGAAATTCTCATATCAATTTAATTAAAGTTTTTATTAATTCAAATCATCAGATTGACCAGAAACATTGTGTCAATTAGTCACTGATTTGAACACAGATTTGATAAAGCTTCATTCAATAGAGAAATATAGTCCCTTAAAAGCAGTTTTTTTTCTTTCTCCTTTACACTTCAATAAATGAGGAGGGTCTAATAAATACAGTGCACGATACCAGATATTTTTCCCTTTAATAATGAAAGAGGAAAAAGGGTTATTTCTTAATCTGGTTACCTTCATGGATTTCCAAGAAGGATAAAAGTGAATATGCAAATCTAACGAACCCATATTTGAATGATCAGAGAAAATATTGTTGAAACCATACCTGCTTAAATGATCTATGCCAAACAATCATATCCTCATTAATGACTAATTCCCTTCCTTTTAAAGCATCGGGATCCACTTTCCCAATCTTGTGTCTCTGGAAGGTGGAATTGGGAAAGACTACAATGTTTATGATATCAAATCCACCTTCCATCTTCTTTTGATCATAAAAAGTCAAAGTTTCTCCAAGAGAATTGTTGAATTTCATGCCTTTCAGAAATTGGTGGAGCTATATGATTGGGAATAATAAAACAGGTAAGTACAAAAATAGAATTAAGGAGATACTTGTCTGAAATGGTATAGGTTCTCCTGCTGGTGCAGGTGGTTGAACCAAAATTGCTCAAAGGTTCCTGTCAGATTCCTCTTCTCTTCTCTTCTCTTCTCTTCTCTTCTCTTCTCTTCTCTTCTCTTCTCTTCTCTTCTCTTCTCTTCTCTTCTCTTCTCTTCTCTTCTCTTCTCTTCTCTTCTCTTCTCTTCTCCTCTTCTCTTCTCTTCTCTTCTCTTCTCTTCTCTTCCCTTCCCTTCCCTTCCCTTCCCTTCCCTTCCATTACATTCTATTCTAGTAAAAAAAAATGAAGCCAGAATTCAATTTTTTTCTTTGCTTACACAATGTAGGTAAAATCTTTCCATATTAAATACCCTGAGAGATATACCCTGAGAGAATCTAGGGTGTGGCTATGATAACTCTCTTCCTCTGTCAACACAGAATTTCATGCTGTACTGCCTCTTCTCTCCCCCACAAACAATGATTGAAATGTGCTCCCTCCTTCAAAGAAAACTGCCATTTACTATAGTCCATCACATCAGCTCCCCTTTACATGCACCATTTCCCAGAATTACAGAGATGAAAATAAAGGGATGCAAATAAATATCATCAATAGAGAAATGTTCAAATCCATTATTCTCTGCTAGAATCGTACACCCTAACTTTGTACTTTGCTATTATCTAGTCCAAACTATTTTTAGCACACAAATCACCTGCCATGGTTGTGAATCTTCATATTCTGATAATTTGTGTCTTATAAAATGCCTGCGATTTGATTGAAGTATGAATTGAGCATGTAAAGCTTGAGCCAATACAGAGGCAGCGTTGTAGATACTATAGCTGTGCCCAGACATCTGTACCTCAAAAAGAGCCCCAGGAATGTCCTCTAGCCTTTCCTCTCCAGTACAAAAGGGATTGACCAGTTTCCTCAAAGAAGGGGATGGTAATGAACAATCAAATACTTGTTCCCAGAAAAGTGGAAAAAATCCATCTCCTTGAATCCAAGGAGGTTTTATCAACTTCAAGAATTCCTTGAACCCTGGAACTTTTTTTGAGTGAACTTTAAAGAGAATGGCACCATCAAAGAACTGCCGATCCCATTTTTTATTCATTCCTGATAACGCGTAATCCACCTGGGTAGTCGTGATCCATACCTTTCCCAAAGAACTCTGCTCATGTCCAGGATCAAGCAAAAAAATTACAACTATTAACCATGCAGTTGTCAAAGATTCTCCACAGATGATAAAGGTGTTGGTCTTCTCATCAATGATATTGTGGTAAATAGTTTCCCCTTTCTGTACCATTTCAAACATCTTGTCCCAGAAAACTAGCATTGGGATTCTTTCTGTAGAAGAAGAGCATATTCCATGCTGGGAGAAGAGGGACTCCATGCTTTGCAGAAAATGGTCTCCTTGACTGTTATCAATAGCAAAGAGCCCAACCCATCTCCACCCAAAATGTTGAAGCAGTCGGATAATCCCAATGTACTGTGAGGACTCATTTGGAACCATGGAGTAGTAGAATGGAATCTCAGCGCTATGAACATCTTGTGGGGTGAATGACCCATATGTGAGCTAAAAGAAACATGTATTATGGAAATAGATTGAGATTGAGATTTATTAAATTTATATGCCGCCCTTCTCCCAAAGGACTCAGAGTGGCTCACAACAATAAAAAATTAAAATACATAAAGTACAAAATTTAAAAAAGAATTAAACAATGGATGTAATAAATAAATGACAATTTAACCCAATAAAAAACAAATTTAAATCATCATCAGTTTCTGATCATCATCAGATCGTCATCAGTATCTTTTTCTTCCTATTTTCTAATAAATATGGTCAGATTGTTGAATAATGTGTCAAAGAATAACCTTTTTTTAATAAGCCCAGTTTGGAAAAAAGAAAATGTAGGGGAATTTTCAGGCCTCTCTTCCCAAAGACCGTACCTGTGGAATCTTGTAAAATTTTACAAGGTCTGCAATATAGGAGGAAGTTACAAAGCTGAGCCCTCCTATGATAGAAATGAGATTTCTCCTGGTGTCACATTTGTAGTTGGGGATAAATCTCTCTGATCTGAAGAGCAGGTCCAGGGTTGTCCGATAGGTCATTATTGCATTGTAGTAGCTATCATGAATATGGAAGCCAAGAGTGACATTGGACAAGATTTCTGGATTCTCATTGATCTCCTTCACAGCAAAGACCAAGGAAAGGATATTTTGGTAAAACTTTGTTAGCACGCTGAAAACAGGATGAATGTACATGTATCATTAAACATTTCCTTATTATTTTCCTGGCACCCCAGAGAGGTGCTTTACCTTATATATATGAAAAATTGGGGAATGACCAATTGAACTCTATTTACAATTCAACTACACTAAGCTATATTTATTGTTGCAGACTGAATAAAAAAATACGATTCCCTTCATTCATTGTAATTCCTCTAATTAGAGATGACACAAAGGTGAATCATAAGAATTGATTTCCTAATCTAAGATTTTTCCAATATAAAATTTTGTTGCATTAAAAACAAACAATGCCTTTATAAAATTCTTATAATGTATCTTTTATTAGAAAGCATTCTGATTTATAAATGAAGCAATCTTCTGATGCCACAAAGATAAAAGATACGAATTCCTTACTCCGGATGGCCAAAATACTCAAGTGAGGGATGGTGCTGAAATGAAACTTCATTAAAATGATAGGTAGCCATAGATACCATCCCTCCAATGACAAAATCCCCTGGCTTGTACCATTCATTTGGAACAGGTATGGGTTCACCTAGATGACACGGCAGAGACTTCATTCTGAAGAGTGCAAATAGGAGAAAAAAGAACATTCTGGGGGAAAAAGGCTCTCTAAGTATAGATGTTCCACCAGGAGCAGCTTTCCATGTTAAACTGCCTTCACCACCCTCAAAATTCTTGTTAAGAGCGTGGCTGAAGAGTAACCTTTAGCCGTGATTCTTCTTGCAATTAGTGATAATATTCAAAATAGTCTGAATGACAATGTAGAGTTCCAGCAATAGAAATTATTTTATGACATCTGAAATCATAGGACGTGTGTGTTCTTGTCTTCCACTCTAGAGTCTCGATGGGGCTTTCCTTTTGAATATTTTTCTTTTCTTTTTTTCTATAATGCCTTCTTGAATTGTTTACAGTTTTGATGAAGGGAGAAAATTAATATCATTGAAATAATTTCAAAGGGGAGATAATTATGCCTTCAACATTTTGTCTCCCATTGTTGACAATATGTGTTTATGTGTTTGTGTGTGTATGTATGTATGTATGTATGTGTGTGTGTATGTATGTATATATATATATATATATATATATATATATATATATATATATATATATATATATATATATATATATATATATATATATATATATATATATATATATATATATATATATATATATATATATATATATATATATATATATATATATATATATATATATATATATATATATATATATATATATTTTAAATTGCTAACAAACAATTAAAGGGAGACTGATATGCATTTCAAACGTATTTGTTCTCACCAGTCAGCCATACCCTTCTGAGATTCGGGAAAAAAAATACACAAATATGAGCTGTCACTGCTGTGAGTACTGCCTGTTAATTGCCTTGGGTTAGGCTCAAACAGGCAATAAGATTTGTTTCGGGCCTAGCAAGGTAATCTAAATACTTAACAAACATTACACACACACACACACACACACACACACACACACACACACACACTCACAGACAGACACACACACACACACACACACACACACACACACACACACACATATATATATATATATATATATATATATATATATATATATATATATATATATATATATGTGTGTTTTCTGAGGTTTTCGCGGGTGTTCGTATGTGGATCTTTGGTTATTCGGGTTTTTCCCCGCGTAGAACTAAAGGTGTAGGAGCTACGTTTTGACGGAATCCCATCCGTCATCATCAGGCTGGTGGCTTCTGCTTCCTTCTTCTGGGAGAAGCATGTGGCTGTTTGTTCCTCTTTTTTAAACTGCCAGAGGGGGTGTGTTCTGTGGGTGGAGGTGTGCTCTGATTGGGTGGGGGATTAAGTGTGTTCTGATTGGGTGGGAGTGTGTTTTGAATGGTGGGTGTGTTCTAATTGGGTGGGGGTGTGTTTTGAGTGGATGGGCTGGTCTCAGCTGCCAGCCTTAGACCTGAGCTGGTGAGTTGTGCTGCTTTTGTTCGGCTTCGTGTTTGTGGTGGTGCCATGTTTTTATAGTGGGTGTCAGTTTGCTTATTGTGTGGTTTGGAGGGGTTTAAAGTGGCTGATGTTGCAGCTGTAGTTAGGTTTCTGTTTTGTGGTTGTGCCTCGTTATCATTGTGGGTTCGGATTTGCTTTTTGAATGGTTGTGTGGTGGTGATGTCATGTGGTGTTATCATGAGTTTGGGTCTGGTATCATTCTTGGTGGTTGGGACTCGTCTGTCAATCAAGGCGGGTTTCCAAATGGTTGGTAGGCGAGAGGTATCATCTCGTTTGTTCATGCTGTGGGGGCGTTTTTCTATCTCAATGGCTTCCCTGATTATTCTGTTGTTAAAATGTTCAATTTTGGCGATAGTTTTGGTTTTTTTAAAATCAATTTCATGTCCCGTGGCTTCAAAGTGTTGGACCAGGGATGAAGTTTGTTCTCCCTTTCTGAGTGAGTTTTTGTGCTCTTCAATGCGTGCACTTATTCTTCTGTTGGTCTGTCCGATGTATGTGGTGGGGCAGGTGGTGCATGGGATTTCGTATACTCCTTGGTTTTCTAAGCCAATTATGTCCTTGGGGTTTCTTAGGATGGTGGATATTTTTCTGTCTGTGTAGAATGCTGTTTTGATGTTGTGTTTTTGGAGGACCTTGCTGATTCTGTCTGTGGTCCCTTTTAAGTATGGGAGGAGGGCTTTGCCATTTTCTTGTTCTCTGTCTTGGGTTTTTGTGGGTGTCTCTCTTCGGATTAAGTTGGTAATCGTGTTTCTTTGGAATCCATTGGCTGTTAGTACATTAGTGAGAGTGTGTAGTTCGGTTTTTTGGTGTTGTTCGTCAGCTAGGTGTTTTGTTCTGGAGATGAGTGTCTTGGCTACGGAGTTGATCTGTGCTGGGTGGTGGTGTGAGAGTGCGTTCAGATAGCGGTTTGTGTGTGTTTTTTTAAGGTAGATAGTGTGTCCTAGGGAGCCGTTGGATTTCTTGTAGACTAAGACATCAAGGAAGGGAAGTTGATTGTTAGCTTCTGTTTCCATGGTGAATTGTATTTTGGGGTGTATATAGACTTAACAAATATATATATATTTGTTAAGTCTTTTAGAATACCTTGCAAGGACCAAATACAGGCCAAATCGTATTGGCTGTATCAGCCTAACCTAAGGCCATCAACAATCTGTAGTCACAACTGTGACAACTCATTATCCAAAAAACTTTACACACACACACACAGAGACACAGACACACACACACACACACATATATATATATAATTTCCTAATTTGTTTTCTCTTTGTGTTGTAATGTAATAATTGGAAAAGTTCAGAGATAGACTTCAATTCATATCAAAGCTACACTTTGAATAATTAAACTTTGGTTATTTTGCACTTTTCAAACAAAATATTTTTCTGTTCTCATGTAAGATTCACTAGAAGCACTTTAACAAAGTGTATTTCTGTAATAAAATGAAGGATTGTTAACATCACTTCCCAGGATATTTTGGGAATAGAACATTGCTGCATTTGTAATTTGTACGCCTTGTTAGATTGTCACACAACAGATTGATTAGGTTAATCTGCACAACCTGATCCAAATCTATCTGGAGGGGATTTATAGTCAGGGCAAGGCAATTGTTCTGACTCGACTTGATACCTGGCACTTGTTTTTAGGAATCCCATCATATATTCATTGGAGAGCTGCTCAATGTCCCTCCACATGGAGAGGACCTCTACTCCTCTTTCTCTACCAAACATAATTGACCCTGAAGAAAGGAGGAAAAACAGAATTACACCATGCCACCCACCCCCAATCCTCTGAGCTGATCCAGAAGGACACTGTGATCAATTGGATTGAAAGCCACCAAGATGCCAAGTAGGAGAAGAATGGACGTACAACCCACATACCACCCATGCCAGACATCATCCAAAAATGCAATCAATACCATTTCTCTCCATACCTTGGCCTCAGTCCTGAGTGAAAACGATCCAGGTAATCTGCTTCTCCCAAGGCTTTTTGAATCAGTTGTGCAACCAAAGCTCAAACCTTTTTCTCCTTTAAAGAACATATATTTTAAAACAGTCTATGATTGTACTTACAGTTGTAACATCTATTGAGATCCCATTTTTACATGGATTCTTCTGTGACTAAAGTTTTAATATTCTCAAGTACTAAACTCACATACTGTAGCTTTGTGATTTTTTTCCTTCTTTTTATGACCTGGTTGTCCCTTTATTCTGGGTGGGGTTGGGACGACTGAATGGAGCTGAGAATTTACTGAATGGATGCCCTTCCTGACCCATATATGGAGTGCAAAGCAGATATTTTCTCTCTGCCGCTGCCTAAGATTGAAGCCTCAACATTCCGAGTGGGAGGTGAGCGTGTTTACCTCTAGGCTGCCATGGCACTCTCACATACCTATGTGAATATACCATTCAAAGAATTTCATGATAATTAAGAAATTAATTTAAAAAAATAGATTTTCCATTTCAGATAAGCTAAAAAACTTGTGTAAATAGCCCGTTCTCAATATACTGTACAATACTTATGTAAAACATTAATAATTGTATTCCTGTTGGTTCCTATATGGAACATAGATATTTCTTTCTATTTTAGTTTAGTTTTGTTTCATTTTCCTCTAGTTAATTTTTCTTCTTTTGTATTTAATTAAAAGATGAAAACAAAAAAAAATAAAGACCTTTCTCTTTTTTTAACTGCCCATCAAAACCTGGTCAGAAATTTCAATTATTTTTCCTCTTAATTTGATTATTTTATTTATTTTTATTTTATTTTTATTACATTTATATCCCGCCCTTCTCCGAAGACTCAGGGCGGCTTACAAGCTTAGCAGTAGCCTTCATTCTATGTATATGCCTGCTTGTTAGGGCTTTCACACACACCCCAAGCGGCATTATTACAAAGTCAGCTTAATTGCCCCCAACAATCTGGGTCCTCATTTTACCTACCTCGGAAGGTATAAATAGTGTGAATTTAGGGAGTGTATTAATTCTTTGTTTAGATCACTTTCACAATTACAAACCAGGAAAAATACATTTTTAAAAAGCCACATGACTGCAATATAAACTGAGAAGTGGAAGCAATTTAATCTTAGCTCTCAGATGCAAACTGCTATAGTAAAGAATATTCTCAAAGTGTGAGAATGATTCTATTTCAGAGATAAAGAGATCTCTTTTTTTACATAAGGGAGATTCCTGTTATGCAAATTTTACCTGTATTAAATCCATATAATGCTTACATGCTTTATATATAAAGTACTGGACTATAGGATTTGATGAATTGTGATTCAGTCAGATATTGAAAGAGACGATTGAGAACTACTAACAAAAGGAACAGATGGAGACCATGTATCCCTCTAAAATGGAACAGGAGAAAGTAAAGGAAAATTCCTACTAAAGGAAGGTGTGACTTCTTAATAGATCTACATATATGACTTAATTTCATATCTTGTCCTGAATCATAAAGAAAATTACCAAGTGAGATGTGGTAAAATAATATTTCACGATGACAGATATTTTAATTCTGTTTTATTATTAAGATATGTGTTTTCTTATAGTAACTAACAACCATAGCATAATAAGTAAAAAGAACAAACTTAGAGCAAAAATTGTACTCTTATCCACTTCCTTCCTTATAAAAGAAATGGGAGGGAGAAGAGGGAGTCAAGCTATTCTCCAAAGCACCTGAAAGTAAGACAAGAAGCAACGGATGGAAACTAAGCAAAGAGAGAAGCAACCTAGAACTAAGGAGAAACTTCCTGACAGTTAGAACAATTAATCAGTGGAACAACCTGCGTTCAGAGGCTGTGAATGCTCCAACACTGGACGTTTTTAAGAAGAGATTAGACAACCATTTGTCTGAAACAACAGGGGGTTGGATTAGATGAATCCAAGGCCCATACATCATCATCATCATCATCATCATCTTCTTCTTCTTCTTCTTCTTCTTCTTCTTCTTCTTCTTCTTCTTCTTCTTCTTCTTCTTCTTCTTCTTCTTCTTCTTCTTCTTCTTCTTCTTCTTCATCATCATTGCATAGTCAGCCATATGTTCAGACTGGATTTGGCATTTTTGTTTGCCTATTGAGTCCTCACAAAGGACCTGGGATAGGCAGATTTGGATGTTTGATGGTATTACAGATATTGTTGCATGATGGAAGAAGTTCCTAGTAAGGCCACCTTTTGCAATTAACTAATGGTGAATTTGTCAATGCCAATGGTGTTCAAGTGATACTCCAGGTGTTTTGGAATTGCACTCTGGGTGCCTATTACTAGTGGTACTACCCTTGCTTGTCTTTGCCACAGTCTTTCTATTTCTATTTGTAGGTGTTTGTATTTTGCTATCTTCTCCAGATCTTTCTCATCTATTCTGCTGTCTCTAGGCACTGCTATGTCAATTATCCAGACTGAATATGATCCAGGTAATCTGCTTCATCCAAGTCTTTTTGAAGCACTGGTGCAAACAATGCTCAAATCTTTTTCTCCTTTAAAGAAAAAATATTTTCTACCTAATACAGCCCATGAAAGTATTTACAATTGTAAGATCTATTGTGATCGCATTTTTTACGTGCATTCTCCTGTGAAAAAATTTTCATATTATCAAGTACTAATGTCATGGTTCCGACATATGAAACTCGTCAAAAGAACTTTGAGGCATTGTTTTCCTTAAAAAATCTTTTATTCGAGAAACAAAGTATCGGAACTAGGTACTTAAAACTAAAAACTGAATTCCCCTCCCCTGGGCCGAAAGTAGCAAAGCAGAATTCCTTAATCCAATTAACAGTCATAAATCACATTCCCAAATTGGCTTGAAGAGCGGGCTTTCTCCCCAGCTCTCCAGCCCACCAAATCTTTATCAACGCTTTGTGCAATAACTTTGGATTTCCATGGCTGAGTTATTATTGTTATGACTAGCTGGATTCTCATCCACATTCCCCCTCCCAGCATCAACTAACTCTAAAGCAAAAGAGGAAAATGGCTGAATTTCCACCTGTTGTCAAATCAAGAACATCTGACGTTAGCTGCGTTGACAACTAAATTCACATAGCTATCTGATTTTTTTATGACCCTGTAATCCCTTCATTTCTGGTGTTGTCAGGACAACTGAATGGATATTTTGAATACTCCAGAATATTCTCATAGGGTGAGAATGATTCCATCTCAGAGATAAAAAGGAATCTGATCTTCTATTTTTTAATAAGGGAGATTCCTGTTATGCAAATTTTACCTATAATAAATCCATTTAATGCTTCCACAGTTTCCATATGAAGCACCTGACAATTGGATTTGGTGAATTGTGATTCAATCAGATATTAAAAGAGACTAGTGAAAAGTAGTAAGAAAAGGAAGAGATGGAGAGCATGTAAACCTGCAAAACCAAAGTGGAAATACTATTTTTCTTTAATAATCCACATATATAACTTCATTTCATTTTTTTATTGAAAAGTTTTAAAATACATTTTATCTTTAACAATCCCCCCTCCCCCTCCCCTACCTATCCCTCCCTACCCCTCCCCCCCTTTCCCCCCTCCCCCCCGACTTCCCAGAGCTAAGTACAGGGTATAAAAACAAAGAACAATCATAAACATCCATATGCTACCAACAATAAATTCTTAAATCTATCACTCTCTAGCTCATATAAGATAACTACAAACAATACTAATATTTCATATAGGAAAAAAAAAAGAAAATAGAAAGGAAGACTTATTCAAATGCTAAATGAAACTTTTTAGTCCCATATTTCTTCTGGATATATTCAATCCATTTTTTCCACTCCATAATATAGCGTTCTTGCGAATGATCTTTCAAATAAGCCGAGATCTTTGCCATTTCTGCCAGGTCAGAAACCTTTAAAGTCCATTCTTCTATAGTCGGCAGATCCTCCTTCTTCCAATACTGACCTATTAAAAGTCTTGCTGCTGTTATTAAATTTAACATCAACTTAGTGTCCACAACAGTAGCATCTGTAATTATACCCAACAAAAAGAATTGCGGACAAAACTTTATCTTTTGCTTGAAGATCTTCTGCATATTCCAGCAAATTTTTATCCAAAAAGCCTTGACCTTTTTACAAATCCACCATATGTGAAAATATGTTGCATCTTCACCACCACACCTCCAGCATTTTGGCTGATAGTTCGGATACATACTTGCAAGCTTTTTAGGATCTAAATGCCATCTATAAAACATTTTATAAAAGTTCTCTCTTAAGTTTTGAGCTTGTGTAAATTTTACGTTCCTCACCCAGATCTTTTCCCACGTGTCCATTGTAATAACTTCTTGGATGTTCTGGGCCCATTTTATCATACAATCTTTAACCAGTTCTGTTTCTGAATCAATTTCTATCAATGCAAGATATATCCATTTAATATGTGCTGGACCCTGATTTCTAATTTGCTTTATCAAATTTTCATCAGTCATTGCAAAACCAGTTTTCTGATCTTCTTTCCACCTGGCCCGTAACTGAGTATATTGAAACCAGGTTTGAACAATCTTCTCATCTCGCAAGAGATTATACGATTTTAAACACCATACACTTCTTTCCAGGCTTAAAATCTCCTTATACGTGGTCACGTCATGTTTGAAGCCAACATTTATGTTTTCTATTGCGTGTTTTGGAATTGCCCACAATGGCATCTTACAGTCTAACTTGTATCTATACTTCTTCCAAACTCTCAACAATGCCTGTCTTAAAATATGCACTTTAAACACATTATCTACCTTCTTATCATACAACAAATATGCATGCCAGCCAAATAACAAGTCGTGGCCCTCAAGATTTAATAATCTCTCTTGTGTCAAATTAATCCAATCACTTATCCCTGCTAACGCTGCAGCTTCATAGTATAATTTAAGATTGGGCATTTTAAGACCACCTCTTTCACGAGTATCCTGCATAATCTTAAGTTTAACTCGTGGCCTTTTCCCTGCCCAAACAAATTTATTGATACCCCGTTGCCATTCTTCCAAATTAGAATCTTTCTTAAGAACCGGTATCATTTGAAATAAGAATAAAAATTTAGGCAGGACATTCATTTTCACTGCTGCGATTCTTCCCAACAAAGACAATTGCAATTTTTCCCAACTCTCCATTTCTTTTTGAATTTTTCCCCATAGTTTTTCATAGTTATTTTTGTATAACTTTGTATTAGAGGGTGACAAAAACACCCCCAAATATTTGACCCTTTTAGCAATCTCAAATCCAGTTAATCCTTCTAAAAGAGCCTTTTGCGATACTGTCATATTTTTGGCCAGAATTTTAGTTTTTTGTGCATTAACTTTAAATCCAGAAACCCTCCCATATTGCATTATTATCTCCATCAGGTCCACAACAGAATTTTCTGGCTGGGTCACTGTAACAACCAGATCGTCTGCGAACGCCCTCAATCTATAATCCTGATCTCTAATTTGTATACCCTTAATTCTTTCCGAACTCCGTATTTTTACTAGTAATATCTCCAATGTTAACACAAATAGTAAAGGCGATAACGGACACCCTTGCCTTGTGCCCTTCTCAATATTACATGCTTCAGTCAAACTATTGTTAACTATTATTCGGGCAGTTTGTTTTTGATATAATGCCCTAATTGGTTGCAAAAATTTATCCCCAAAATTCATTTTATCTAAAACTTTCATCAAAAATTGCCAATTCAATTGATCAAAAGCTTTTTCAGCATCTAAAAAAATTAGCGCCGCAGGGATCTGGTTGTTCCTTTCCAAAAACTCTAACACATCAACTATATGCCTCACATTATTTTTCATTTGCCTACCCCTAATAAACCCAGTCTGGTCCCCATGAATCACCTGTTGCAGAACCCTCATTAATCTGTTAGCCAACACCTTAGCAAATATTTTATAATCTGTATTTAAAAGTGATATCGGTCTATAATTTTTAACTTGAATAGCATCTTGATCTTCCTTCAGAATCAAAGAGATAAAAGCAGTTCTCCAAGACGGAGGCACCTTTCCCCCTCTCTGAATTGTCTGAAACAGTTCCTTTAACGGCTTTGTCAACTCCATTTGTAAATTTTTAAAGTAAACCGCAGTCAAACCATCCGTACCTGGCACTTTATCCAACTTCAATTCCTTAATTGCTATGAGAATTTCTTCTTCTGTTATCAACTGGTTAATCTCCTCTTTTTGTGCTTGCGTAAGAACCGGGATGCTAGCATTCTCCAAATATACATCAATGTCTTTTTCATTAATCTTCTCCTTAGCATATAATTTAGAATAAAAATCCACAAAGGCTTCCTTAATAAGATCCTGTTGAAACACAACCTTTCCCTTATGTTCAATTTTATCTATATTAGAAGCCCTTTGCTTTTTCCTTAATCTATAAGCTAGCCATCTACCTGGCTTATTAGCATTGCAAAAAGTATTATGCCTAGCAAACCGCAAGTTGGTTGCCACTTGATCAGCCATCAATTTATCAAATTGTCCTCTTAATAGCTTAATAACCTCCTTAGTCTTCACATCCGATGGGTTCAAAATTAAGACCTTTTCTTTTTCCCTAATTTCATTCTCCAATTCTTTCCTTCTGGCTTCCAAAGTACGTCTGTATTTATTATTCATATATATCAACACCCCTCTCATGTAGGCCTTGCTAGCATCCCAAACCATGTCCATAGAAGTATCCTTATTCATATTAATTTCAAAAAAATCCTTCATCCGCTGTTTACATTCTTCCACATTTCTCTGATTTCTAAACAAATTCTCATTTACGCGCCACGAGCGCCTATCCCTATTGTCCTTATTGATCTCTAACCAAACTGGACTATGATCCGAAATAGTTCTTGCACAAATCTTTACCTTCTTATCCTAGAAAAAAAATCATTAGTCAACAAAATAAAATCAATCCTAGAAAAAGATTGATGTCTATCAGAAAAAAAAGTATAATCCTTTTCATGTAGGTGTATGTCACGCCAAATATCTCGCAATTCCAAGTCATCCTTCATTTCAAAAAAAGATTTAGGCAATCTGGCATGACTCAGAGCACGCTTAAAAGAACCAGCCTTGTCCATCTGTACATCCAAAACACCATTCCAGTCCCCCATAAAAACAAATGATTTGTAATCCAATTGAGTAAGCTTTGTATGGAGTGAGCTAAAAAAATCAGCTTATTGTTGATTAGGAGCATACAGTCCAACTAAGAGCGTTTTTTTTACCTTCTAACAACAAATCTATCATAACATATCTTCCTTGCTTATCTGCTTCAATTAATTCCGCTGTTAGAGTACTTTTGACGTAGACAACCACTCCATTTTTCTTATTCATCGCAGAAACAACAAATTGCGTGCCCAACCTTGAGTTCGATAAATACTTTTGGTCCATAACCCTAATATGCGTTTCTTGCAAACATATAACATCAATCTTAAATTGTTTTAAATATTGAAAAACTTTCTTTCTCTTCTGTGGTGAGTTTAGTCCATTGACATTCCAGGTTAGAAATTTAGTCACCATGCGTGGCATCCCGAAGCTTTTGGAGCACATCTTTAATAGCCCCTATATTTTCTTTGGGCCGCGCTCCTCCCACAGCTTCACTATAAGTACGCTTTGAAAGTTCCATAAACTTCTACTGGTCTTGCTCTTGTACTTGTCTTGCTCGTTTTACAGCGGCGCGCGTCAACCTCTGCTCTCCAGCAGCAGCCGATGAAGCTGTAATTTGATCCCCTCCAGCACCATTCTCCTCTGTCTGTCCACCTTCAGCCTCTTGAGGTTTTCCCTCTCCAGATCCCTTTACATCTTCCATGAGTGATAGAGGGGTTGCTTTTAAAACATTATTGTAGAAATCACGTGCCTGAATCACAGTAATCAGACGATATCTTTTACCTTCGTGCATCACCACCAATCCAACTGGAATCTCCCATCTAAACTTAATATCACGTTGCTTAAGTTCCTGTACGAGAAATGCAAAATCCTTCCTTCTCCTTAAAATCTTTGGAGGAATTTCTTTTAAAACCAGCACTTCTTGCTCAGCAACCACAACTTTAGTATCATAAGCAGCTTGAATAACTTCATCTGTAGTTGCTCTCTTTGTAAAATAGACCACCACATCTCTAGGTAACTTCCTCTGCCTTGCAATCCATGAATTTACACGAAAAACTTTATCCATACATCCCTCTATTTCAGATGCTGGCTGGCCCAATACTGCTTCCAAAACCTCAGAAATCAGCTGCTTTAGGTCTTCTTTAGGATTCTCTTTTAAGCCCCTGATTCTAATAGCATATTGCATCTGATGATACTGGACAAGACTCAATTCTCCGTCCATTTTATCCCTTAAATTTTCATTCTCCAGTACCTTTACTTCTAATATAGTGTTCTTTTGACTAAGATCCTCCATTTTTTCTTCCAAACATTGCACACATTCAGCCACGCTTTCCACTGTAGACAAGATGTCTACCCTCATTGCACTAAACTTCTCGTTAAACTTCTCTTCCATCCTCTCCTCCAATTTCTCCAGTTTCTCCTCCAACTTTACCATCTTATCATCCAGCATTTCTGACATTACCTGGGATTGCTTTGCAAAGGCATCTTGTAAGTCCTTAAGCGTCAATGCCACAGGAGATGCAGGAGGAAGCAGAGCTTGCAACGATGTCTGTTGCACTGGGGAAGTTCCCGCACTCCGAAGAACTTTAGAGGAAGAGTTAGCCGCCATCTTTCTTCACTTTCACTTGTTGCGCACTTTCACTTTAAGTTTATAACGTCCATTAAGCTAGAGAGTAAGAATAAAAGTCCTCTTCACCTTAACCTCCTGTACCGCTCTGCCTGCTCCTTTTACTCCATAGTCTTTCCTTCTGGCAGGGGTGGTCGCAAACGCCTGGCTCCGCTCCAAAAATCCCGGAGCAGAGACGCTAAGCAGCTGGGAGCAACCCAGGCTACGGGGGAGTTCAATCCTTCAGCCGCCCAAGCTTTCAGCTCAGGCGGCCCCGGAGAACTCAACCCCTACCTGGGGCCTCACCCCCTCCTCTTCTCCCGAGGAGGGGGCTTCAAATCCACCTAAACAGCTGATCGGTGCTGTTTTAGGTGGAAAAACTCAGCTGTGAAGCGGACAGCCCGAAACGGCTATCTTCGGCGCCGCGCCGCCACCAGAAGTTCTTCATTTCATATCTTCTCCTGACTCAAAAGGAAAATTGTCAAATTTAGATGGGGCAAAATGCTTTGAATAATTATTCATGATAATAATATAATAACTAATAGCACAACAAATAAAAATAACAAACTTTAATTGCATTCTTATCCACTTTCTACATTATAAAAGAAATATGTTTATTGACCTATTGAAAATAGAATTCACACATTTCAATTTTCCATTTTAAAAACGAAAATTGCTAATAGAAATCAGGTATTTTTCCTCTGGTTTACCTCAAAACATATCACTATTCCGTACTTCGTTCTGTGAGACCTCTTTGAAAGTTGTGGGGGAAAAACATAATTTGACAGAATTTTTCATAAATTCAGGTTTCAAAGCTACAAGTAAATAAAAATGCTAAACAATCTCTTCACACCTATAAGAATATATTTAAAAGATTGGAATTTGACATTTCTCTTCTCAACTTAAAAACATAATCAAAAAGGCTTTTTAAACATGTCTTCTTATCAGTTGATCCTTGTTGTTTAAATCAGCTCTAAATACAATAATGTAACATTTGGGGAAAAAGATGCATCCGAGAAGCCCAGCACTAGAGGACAAAATGGAGAATATCTCCACAGCCACCATGGCTTTTCCTCTGGTGCTCAGGTAGGTTGGAACAAAGGAGACCCAGACACTGCAGAAAGCCAACATGCTGAAGGTGATGAACTTGGCTTCATTAAAGCTGTCAGGCAGTTTACGAGCCTGGAATGCCACAATGAAGCTGGCAAGCGAAAGGAGAGCCATATAGCTCAGAACACAATAAAACATAAAGACTGAGCCTTCATTGCATTGTAGAACCATTTCTTCAGTTGTTGAGTGCATGTCTAACTCTGGGAATGGGGGAGAGGTGGATAACCAAACAACACAGATGCTTGCTTGGAGTAGAGAGCAGAGCAGGACAATAGAAACAGCCAATCTTTTCCCCACCCATGTCCTTATCCGAGATCCTGGCTTGGTGGCCTTGAAGGCAAGAGAAACAAGGATGGTTTTGGCCAACACACAAGAGATGGACAATGAAAAGGTGAGACCAAATGCAGACTGTCTGAGGAGACAGGTGACTCTCCCAGGTTGTCCAATAAAGAGCAAAGAACAGAAGAAGCAAAGGAGAAGGGAGATGAGGAGAGTGTAGGTGAGATCCCGGTTGTTGGCTTTGACGATAGGACTGTCTTTGTGCTTAATAAATATTCCCAACACCCATGTTGTAATGAGGAAAAATAAAGTAGCAACAGTGGCTAAACTGAGTCCTAAAGGTTCTTCATAAGATAAGAAGCTAATTGTTTTCATGATGCATCCATCTTTCTTATGGTTTGCATATTGATCATCAGGACATTGAAAGCAAGCAACAGTGTCTAAAAGGAAAAAAAATGGGAAGGCAGATTGATAAGTATGATCATTGTTAAATTCCATATTTATCCACTCTGATGTTTATGTCCTTGGTATAAATAATAGAATCTACAATATGAAAATTTGAACATCTCTCTATGTATATTTTGTGTGCTGTGGTATTAAGTTGAACATTGCTTTGATTATACACAAGGAAATTTCACAATCTCCATGAAAATCCATTTTATCTTGATTTGCTTTCTCATAATAAAGGAGTGCTCCAATAAAGACTCATGAATACCTGAAGGGATCATTTTCATATTTGAAACCATATTGACTTATTGAATATTGAACCATATTCAAATTATGGTATATAAGTATAGTAGTTTCACCAAATTCAAAGGGACAGATGAAAGATAATGTTTCAGGGAGCAAGTGGAAAAAAGTTTAGTAATTACATATTTGAATAGAAAATTATAAAGGAAAATATATTTTCTTTTCATGTATGAGAAGTATTTATTTCTTTTTAGTTAATATCACTATTTTTGTTTCTTTCTATGGATCAGTCTGTATTAGGTGTAAAATAATTAGATATTACATATCCAAGAGAGCTACACACTGTAGAGAAAATATGAAAAACTATTTCTCAAAGAAGCAAAAGTGTGCACAAATGGATGGAAAGCAAGAAAGCAAGAAAGCAAGAAAGCAAGAAAGCAAGAAAGCAAGAAAGCAAGAAAGCAAGAAAGCAAGAAATAAAGAAAGAAAGAAAGAAAGAAAGAAAGAAAGAAAGAAAGAAAGAAAGAAAGAAAGAAAGAAAGAAAGAAAGAAAGAAAGTGACCAGTTGGAAAGGAAAAAGGTATTACTATGTAAACTAGGGAGTATCTTAATCATACTCCTCATTACATCTATAAGCTACTATTATTCTTAAGAAATATGTTTCATTAGTTTTTCCACTCTTCCTAAGAAGTAAATACTCATTTCCTTAAATTTCAGAAATTCTTGTTTTCATTATTATATTTGAAGAGTGTCCCTATTTAGTTAGTGCACATTTGAGATTTTTGGATTCCATCAATTCTGAATTCCTTCCTTCCTTCCTTTTTCTCCACCTTCACAATCATTGTTTTTTATGTAGTTTTTAAATTGCACAATCATGTTTTTGTGCTTTCTTATTTCTCATCTTAAAAACCCCCCTGAAATAATTAATTTTTTTCCCCATGTGCATAGATGCTCTTCATTGAAAATGTTTCTGAATCTCTACTGTGATGCTTGCTTGGTTATAACTTATTCCTGGATTTGTTTAATTAATTAACTGAAACATTGTTGTGATTGTCATCAACCCTTGTAATTCCGTTGTAAGAACTTATAAATTTTCATGCATTAATGGATTTGGTTTCATTATCCCATTATCTTTTTAAAAAATCCTTATTCATAAAAACCAGATTATTTAATTAGGGAAAAGTGTTCAGCACATTAGATAGTATAACAATAAAAATGAATGATTTGTTAACTTACCAGTCTCGTTAGAGATTTTCCCCTCTGGACATTCAACACAATCATAACAGCAGAATTTCTTTCCTTCATTCTTCCTCTTTTGATAACCAGGGGGACAATGTTCATTGCAAAGAGAAATGGGAAGCACCTATTTATCAATATTAAAATGATGGAGATGAACATTTATTGTTTTAAAGAAAATTTTGCAGTTACACTGAAAATGAAATGTGCAGTTACATTAAAAGAAAAGTCCAATCTAAAGGTTGTATGATTGATTTCAAACACAATTTAGAATATTTTAGTTTGGACTCTGATTCCATTTGTGAGCACAACTGATCCAACTCATCTGGATTTCCAATTTTTGTTAGGTTGAAATTCTCATATCTATTTAACTAAAGTTTTTATTAATTCAAATCATCAGATTGACCAGAAACATTGTATCAATTAGTCACTAATTTGAACACAATTTTGTTAAAGCTTCAATCAACTAGAGAAATATAGTCCCTTAAAAGTAGGGTTTTTTTTCTTTCTCCTTTACACTTCAATAAATGAGGAGGGTCTAATAAATATAGTGCATGATACCAGATATTTTTCCCTTTAATAATGAAAGAGGAAAAAGCGTTATTTCTTAATCTGGTTATCTTCATGGATTTCCAAGAAGGATAAAAGTGAATATGCCAATCTAATGAATCCATATTTGAATGATCAGATAAAATATTGTTGAAACTATACCTGCTGAAATGATCTATGCCAAACAATCTTATCCTCATTAATGACTAATTCCCTTCCTTTTAAAGCATCGGGATCCACTTTCCCAATCTTGTGTCTCTGGAAGGTGGAATTGGGAAAGACTACAATGTTTATGATATCAAATCCACCTTCCATCTTCTTTAGATCATAAAAAGTCAAGGTTTCTCCAAGAGAATTGTTGAATTTCATGCCTTTCAGAAATTGGTGGAGCTATATGATTGGGAATAATAAAAAAGGTAAGTACAAAAATAGAATTAAGGAGATATGTGTCTGAAATGGTGTAGGTTCTCCTGCTTGTGCAGGTGGTTGAACCAAGATTGCTCAAAGGTCCCTGCCAGATTTCTCTTCTCTTCTCTTCTCTTCTCTTCTCTTCTCTTCTCTTCTCTTCTCTTCTCTTCTCTTCTCTTCTCTTCTCTTCTCTTCTCTTCTCTTCTCTTCTCTGTTCTTCTCTTCTCTTCTCTTTTCTTCTCTTCTCTTCTCTTCTGTTCTATTCTATTCTATTCTATTCTATTCTATTCTATTCTATTCTATTCTATTCTATTCTATTCTATTCTATTCTATTCTATTCTAAAAAATAAAGGCAGAATTCATTTTTTTTTATTTGCTTACACACTGTAGGTAAAATCTTTCCCTATTAAATACCCTGACAAATATACCGTGAGAGAATCTAGGATGTGGCTATTCTAACTCTCTTCCACTGTCACCCCAGAGTTTCCCGCTGTACTGCCTCTTCTCTCCCCACAAAACATGATTGAAATGTGTTCCTTCCTACCAAGAAAACTGCCACTTCACTATAGGCCATCACATCAGCTGCCCCTTTACATGCACCATTTCCCAGAATTAGAGGGATGAAAATAAAGGCATGCAAAAAAATATCATCAGTAGACAAATGTTCAAATCCATTATTCTCTGCTGTAATCAGAGAATAATGGATTTGAACATTTGTACTTTGCTATTATCTAGTATAAAATATTTTTAGCACACAAATCACCTGCCATGGTTGTGATCCTTCATATTCTGATAATTTGTGCTTCAAAAAATGCCTGCGATTAGATCGAAGTATGAATTGAGCATGTAAAGCTTGAGCCAATAGAGAGGCAGCGTTGTAGATAGTATAGCTGTGCCCAGACATCTGTACCTCAAAAACAGCCCCAGGAATGTCCTCTAGTCTCTCCTCTCCAGTACAAAAGGGATTGACCAGTTTGCTCAAAGAAAGGGATGGTAATGAACAATCAAATACTTGTTCCCAGAAAAGTGGAAAAAATCCATCTCCTTGAATCCAAGGAGGTTTTATCAATGTCAAGAATTCCTTGAACCCTGGAATTTCTTTTGAGTGAACTTTAAACCGAATGGCACTATCAAAGAACTGCCGATCCCATTTTTTATTCATTCCTGTTAATACGTAATCCACCTGGGTAGTCATGATCCATACCTTTCCCAAGGAACTCTGCTCATGTCCAGCATCAAGCCAAAAAATTATATCTGTTAACCATCCAATTGTCAAAGATTCTCCACAGATGATAAAGGTGTTGGTCTTCTCATCAATGATATTCTGATATATAGTTTCCCCTTTCTGTACCATTTCAAACATCTTGTCCCAGAAAACTAGTATTGGGATTCTTTCTGTAGAAGAAGAGCAGATTCCATGCTGGGAGAAGAGGGACTCCATGCTTTGCAGAAAATGGTCTCCTTGACTGTTATCAATAGCAAAGAGCCCAACCCATCTCCACCCAAAATGTTGAAGCTGTCGGATAATCCCAATGTACTGTGAGGACTCATTTGGAACCATGGAGTAGTAGAATGGAATCTCAGTGCTGTGAACATCTTGTGGTGTGAATGACCCATATGTGAGCTTAAAGAAACACATATTATGGAAATAGATTGCGATTGAGATTTATTAAATTTATATGCCGCCCTTCTCCCCAAGGACTCAGAGCGGCTCACACCAATAAAAAGTTAAAAAACATAAAGTACAAAATTAAAAAAAAACAATTAAACAATGGATGTAATAAATAATTGACAATTTAACCCATTAAGAACCAAATTTAAATCATCATCAGTATCTGATCATCATCAGATCATCATCAGTATCTTTTTCTTCCTAATTTCAAATAAATATGGTCAGATTGTTGAATAATTTGCCAAAGAATAACATTTTTTTAATAAGCCCAGTTTGGAAAAAAGAAAAGGTGGGGGAATTTTCAGGCCTCTTTTCCCAAAGACCCTACCTGTGGAATCTTGTAAAACTTTACAAGGTCTGCAATATAAGAGGAAGTTACAAAGCTGAGCCCTCCTATGATAGAAATGAGATTTTTCCTGGTGTCACATTTGTAGTTGGGGATAAATCTCTCTGATCTGAAGAGCAGGTCCAGGGTGGTCCGATAGGTCATTATTGCATTGTAGTAGCTATCATGAATATGGAAGCCAAGAGTGACATTGGACAAGATTTCTGGATTCTCATTGATCTCCTTCACAGCAAAGACCAAGGAAAGGATATGTTGGTAAAACTTTGTTACCATGCTGAAAAAAGGATGAATGTACATGTATTGTTAAATATTTCCTTATTATTTTCCTGGCACCCCAGAGAGGTGCTTTACCTTATATACATGAAAAATTGGGGAATGACCAATTGAACTGTATTTCCAATTCAACTACACTAAGCTATTTCTATTGTTGCAGACTGAATAAAAAAATACCATTCCCTTCATTCATTGCAATTCCTCTAATTAGAGATGACACAAAGCTGAATGATAAGAAATGATTTCCTAATCTAAAGTTTTTCCAATATAAAATTTTGATGCATTAAAAACAAACAATGACTTTATAAAATTCTTATAATGTATCTTTTATTAGAAAGCATTCTGATTTATAAATGAAGCAAACTTCTGATGCCACAAAGATAAAAGATAAGAGTTCCTTACTCTGGATTGACAAAATGCTCAAGAGAGGGATGCTGCTGAAACAAAACTAGATTAAAATGATAGGTAGCCATAGATACCATCCCTCCAATGACAAAGTCCCCTTGCTGGTACCATTCATTTGGAACAGGTATGGGTTCACCTAGATGACACGGCAGAGACTTAATTCTGAAGAGTGCAAATAGGAGAAAAAAGAACATTCTGGGCAACAAATGCTCTCTAACTATAGATGATCCACCAGGAGCAGCTTTCCATGTTAAACTGCCTTCACCACCCTCAAAATTCTTGTTAAGAGCGTGGCTGAAGAGTAACCTTTAGCCGTGATTCTTCTTGCAATTAGTGATAATATTCAAAATAGTCTGAATGACAATGTAGAGTTCCAGCAATAGAAATTATTTTATGTCATCTGAAATCATAGGACGTGTGTGTTCTTGTCTTCCACTCTACAGTCTCGATGGGGTTTTCCTTTTGAATATTTTTCTTTTCTTTTCTATAATGCCTTCTTGAATTGTTTACAGTTTTGATGAAGGGAGAAAATTAATATCATTGAAATAATTTCAATGGGGAGATAATTATGCTTTCAGCATTTTGTCTCCCATTGTTGACAATATGTGTTTATATGTGTGTGTGTGTATGTATGTGTGTGTATATATATATACACAGGTTCGAATCTCAGAAGGGTATGGCTGACTGATGAAAACTAATAAGTTTGAAATGCATATCAGTCTCCCTTAATTCTTTGTTAGCAATTTAAAATTTACACAAATATGAGCTGTCACCAGTGTGAATACTGCCTGTCGGTGGCCTTCAGGTTAGGCTGAAACAGGAAATAAAGATTTGTCCCATGTTTGGGGCTTAGCAAGGTAATCTAAAATAGTTAACAAGCATTTGAGACACACACACATATATATATATATATATATATATATATATATATATATATATATATATATATATATATATATTATGTCTATATACATATATATATATATATATATATATATATATATATATATGTTTTCTGAGGTTTTCGTGGGTGTTCGTATGTGGATCTTTGGTTATTCGGGTTTTTCCCCGCATAGAACTAAAGGTGTAGGGGCGACGTTTCGACGGAATCCCATCCGTCATCATCAGGCTGGTGGCTTCTGCTTCCTTCTTCCCAGAAGAAGGAAGCAGAAGCCACCAGCCTGATGATGACGGATGGGATTCCGTCGAAACGTCGCCCCTGCACCTTTAGTTCTACGCGGGGAAAAACCCGAATAACCAAAGATCCATATATATATATATATATATATATTATATATATATATAATTGCTAACAAAGAATTAAAGGGAGACTGATAGGCATTTCAAACTTATTTGTTCTCATCAGTCAGCCATCCCCTTCTGAGATTCGGAAAAAAAATTACACAAATGTGAGCTGTCACTGTGTGATTACTGCCTGTTTATGGCCTTAGGTTAGGCTAAAACGGTAAATAAAATTTGTCCCATGTTTGGGGCCTAGCAAGGTAATCTAAATACTTAACAAACATTTGTATATACATATACATATAATAATAATAATAATAATAATAATAATAATAATAATAATAATAATAATAATAATAATAATAATAATAATAATTTATTTATTTATTTATTTATTAGTTTTTATAAACCGCCCTTCTCCCGAGGGACTCGGGGCGGTGTACAGAGGAAGGAAGGTATACAGACCGAACAATAAAATAATAAGAAACACTAATGAACACAAACTGGGACCCCAATTAACGTTATCATGCCAGGCCAGCCTGCTGGAATAGGAAAGTTTTTAAGTCGCGACGGAAGGTACGGAGGTCAGGGGCCATCCGGATTTCGGTTGGTAAGGTGTTCCAGAGGGCTGGCGCACCCACTGAGAATGCTCTCCCCCTGGGGGCCATCAGCCGACATTCCTTGAGCGGTGGCACCCTGAGGAGGCCCTCTCTGTGGGAGCGCACAGGACGGTGGGGTGCTGACATCGGCAGAAGGTGCTCCCGTAGGTAGTCCGGACCCATGCCATGTAGGGCTTTGAATGTCATTGTTAGCACCTTGAACTTCACACGGAAGGCAACCGGAAGCCAGTGCAGCGCACGGAGGAGAGGTGTGATATGGGAGTATCGGGAGGCTCCCAAGAGTGTCCGTGCCGCTGCACTTTGCACCAGTTGAAGCTTCCGAGTGGATCTCAAGGGCAGCCCCATGTAGAGAGCGTTACAATAGTCTAGGCGAGATGTCACAAGGGCATGGGTGACTGTACGTAAGGAATCCAGGTCCAGATAAGGCCGTAGTTGGCGAACTAGCCGAACCCGGGAGAAGGCCCCCTTGGTCACAGCTCCAATGTGGTCTTCCAGGGAGAGCTGCGAGTCTAGGAGGACACCCAGGTTGCGGGCCCTATCAACAGGGGGAAGTAACTTGTCCCCAATGTTAAGCAGTGGGATGTTCTGAATCTCCTGGCTTGCCGGTACGTACAGCCATTCAGTCTTGTCCGGGTTCAGTTGAAGCCTGTTTCTCCCCATCCATTCCCGGACCGCTTTCAGGCAGCGGGACATCACGTCTAGGGCATCACTGATATTGTTAGGAGTTGAGATAAAAAGCTGGGTGTCATCAGCATACTGATGGTACCCTACTCCAAAACTGCGAATGATCTCACCCAGCGGTTTCATGTAGATGTTGAACAGGAGAGGCGAGAGGACCGACCCCTGAGGGACTCCGCAAGCGAGAGGCCTCGGGGTCGACCTCTGTCCCCCTGTCAGCACCGACTGCGAGCGACCCTGGAGAAAGGAGGAGAACCAACGCAGAACCGTGCCTCCCACTCCCAGTCCCCTGAGGCGTCGCAGCAAGATACCATGGTCGATGGTATCGAAAGCCGCCGAGAGGTCTAATAAGACTAGGACAGAGGAATGGCCCCTGTCCCGGGCTCTCCAGAGATCATTCATCAGAGCGACCAATGCCGTCTCCGTGCTGTAGCCCGGCCTGAAACCCGATTGGTACGGGTCTAGATAAACCGCTTCATCCAGGATCTGAGGAAGTTGGTGCGCCACCACGCTCTCAACAACCTTCGCAAGGAAGCGAAGATTGGAGACTGGACGAAAGTTATTCAAAGAGGATGGGTCCAAGGTGGGCTTCTTGAGGAGAGGTCTCACCACCGCCTCCTTCAAGGCGGTGGGGAAGTGACCCTCACTCAGAGAAGCAGAGATGACCGCTAGGAACCAGCCTCGTGTTGCCTCTCGAGCTGCATAGGCCAGCCAGGAAGGGCACGGGTCCAGTAAGCATGTGGAGGAGCTCAACCTTCTCATAATCCTGTCCACTTCCTTAGGAGTTACAGGATCAAATTCTTCCCAGATGACGTCGACAAGACTGTCCAAGTCTTGTTCTTCCATCTCAGCCCAGTTGGAGTCCAGACCAGTTCGGATCCGAGCGATTTTATCCAGCAGATATTGACCAAATTCCTCGGCTCGACCCTGCAAGGGTTCCTCCCTCACCTCTTGGTTTAATAGGGAGCGAGTCACCCTGAACAAGGCAGCCGGGCGATTATCTGCGGACGCGATGAGGGTGGAAAAGTAGTTGGATTTTGCCACCCTTATCGCAGCGAGATAAGACCTGGTGAGGGTTCTTAGTCGCAATCGGTCGGATTCGGATCGACTGGACCTCCAACGGCTCTCTAGGCCCCGTCTCCGACGCTTCATCTCCCGGAGCTCCTCGGTGAACCATGGGGCTCGCTGGGATCTGCGTCGGGTCAGAGGCCGCAAGGGTACAACTCGGTCCAGAGCCTCCGTGGCTGCCTTTTCCCAGGCTTCCACTAAGGCTTCCACCGAGCTGTGAGCAGGGGGTGCATGCGAGTCCCTAAGCGCTGCCTGGAACTTATCAGGGTCCATTAGGCGCCTAGGGCGGTACCATCTGACTGGCACCGTGCACCCACGGTGGGGGGTGGCAAGGGGGAAGTCTAGCCGCAGGAGGTGGTGATCGGTCCATGACAGGGGCGTAATAGTTGTGGCACCCCCACCGACATCATCGCGCCACCATCCAGACAAGAACACCAAGTCTGGGTTGTGGCCTCTCTCATGAGTCGGTCCAGAAATTATTTGCGACAGGTCCATGGCCGCCATGGAAGCCATGAACTCCCGAGCCAGTTCGGACGATCCTCCCAGGGACGGTAGATTAAAGTCGCCCAAGACCATGAGTCTTGGGAATTCAACCACCAACCCTGAGAGGACATCGAGTAGCTCTGGTAGGGCCGCCGCTGCACGATTAGGTGGTAGGTACGCCAGCAGCAGACCCAACTGCGCCCCTGGGCCGAATCTCAGTAGGAGAGACTCACACCCGACCATCTGAGGGACGGTGGTCTCTCGCGGGCTAAGGGATTCCCTGATGATAACTGCCACTCCCCCGCCCCTCCCATGAGCCCGGGGCTGGTGCAGTACCTGGAAACCTGGCGGGCAGAGGTCAACCAGAGGAACACCCCCCTCTGGGCCCAGCCAGGTTTCCGTGATGCAGGCCAGGTCCGCATGCTCACTCTCCACTAGGTCACGAATGAGGTGAGCTTTGTTAGCTGCGGACCTTGCATTCAGGTAGACCAGCCTTAGCATGGGAGGGTGCGCACCTTTGCTCCCGGGTCCTCCGGGGGAGAACAGAGGGTCGGAGCGTCTCACCGCCTGTATAGGGCGGAGATGACACTCCCGGTGACGATACGGCCCTCTGTCTGTGCACCTTCTGTATATAATTTTATTTATATACCACCCTTCTCCCGAAGGACTCAGGGCGGTGAACAGGGCAGACATATAAAAATACAAAAAATACAAAAGTTAAAAAAGAATTAAACAATGCCCAAGCTAAAAACAGTAAATACATATATTAGAAACAACAGTAAAAAACCCAACCCATCCCCCATCAGGCCAAGCCGGCTTGTTCAAATAAATGTGTCTTCAGATCGCGCCGGAAGGAGCGAAGGTCAGGCGCCATCCGGAGCTCGACCGGCAACCGATTCCATAAATCCGGGGCGCCCACAGAGAAGGACCTCCCCCTGGGGGCCACCAAATGACATTCTCTGATCGGTGGCACCCTGAGGAGGCCCTATCTGTGGGAGCGCACAGGGCAGAGGGAAGTTGATGCCGGTAGCAGGTGCTCCCTAAGGTACTCCGGACCCATGCCATGTAGGGCCTTGTACACCATTACCAGTACCTTGAATCTCACCCGGAAGACAACTGGGAGCCAATGCAGCTCAGGGAGCAGAGGTGTAACATGGGAGTATCGGGAGACTCGCAACACAACTCTCGCGGCTGAATTCTGTACCAGTTGGAGCCTCCGAGTGGTCCTCAAGGGCAGCCCCATGTAGAGAGCATTGCAGTAGTCCAAACGAGAGGTCACGAGCGCATGAGTGACCGTACATAGGGCATCCCGGTCTAGATAGGGCCGCAACTGGCGCACCAGGCGAACCTGGGCGAAGGCCCCCCTAGTCACGGCCACCATGTGCTCTTCCAAAGTAAGCCGTGAATCTAGGAGGACTCCCAAGTTGCAAGCCCTATCTATGGGGGGTAATAGCTCACCCCCATAGAAAGAGATGTTATATTCTGAATATCCCGGTATGCCGGTATGCACAGCCACTCAGTCTTGTCAGGGTTGAGTTGAAGTCTGTTCCTCCCCATCCAGACCCGAACCGCTTCCAGGCAATGGGACATCACGTCGAGGGCATCACTGGGGTGGTTTGGGGTCGAAATAAAAAGTTGGGTATCATCAGCATACTGATGATACCCAACTCCAAAACCACAAATGATCTCACCCAGCGGTTTCATGTAGATGTTGAACAGGAGAGGCGAGAGGACCGACCCCTGAGGAACTCCACAAACGAGAGACCTCGAGGTCGACCTCTGCCCCCCTGCCAACACCGACTGCGATCATCCCAGGAGATAGGAGGAGAACCACTGCAAAACTGTGCCTCCCACTCCCAATCCCCTGAGACGCCGCAGCAGAATACCATGGTCGATGGTATCGAACGCCGCTGAGAGGTCTAATAGGACTAGGACAGAGGAATGTCCCCTGTCCCGAGCCCTCCAGAGATCATTCACCAGAGCGACCAATGCCGTCTCCGTGCTGTACCCGGGCCTGAAACCTGATTGGTACGGGTCTACATAATCCGCTTCATCCAGGACCAGAGGGAGCTGATGCGCCACCACACTCTCAACAACCTTCGCAAGAAAGCGAAGGTTGGAGACCAGACGAAAGTTATTTAACACAGCTGGGTCCAAGGCAGGCTTCTTGAGGAGAGGTCTCACCACCGCCTCCTTCAAGACGGCGGGGAAACTACCCTCACTCAAAGAGGCAGATATAACCGCCTGGAACCAGCCTCGTGTCCCCTCCCGAGCCGCATAAACCAGCCAGGAAGGGCACGGGTCCAATAAACATGTGGTGGAGCTCAGCCTCCCCATAATCCTGTCCACTTCCTCCGGAGTCACAGAATCAAACTCCTCCCAGGTAATATCGACAAGACCGCCCGCGTCCTCATCGTCAGACTCTGCCCAGTCAGAGTCCAGACTGGTCCGAATCCGAGCAATTTTGACCGACAGATGTTGACTAAACTCCTCGGCACGACCCTGCAAGGGTTCCTCCCTCACCTCCTGGTTAAGGAGGGAGTGGGTCACCCTAAACAGGGCAGCCGGGCGGTTATCTGCGGATGCAATAAGGATAGTGAAGTGATTAGACCTCGCCACCCTTATCGCTGCGAGATAAGACCTAATATAGGTTCTTAGTCACAATCGGTCGGATTCGGATCGGCTGGATCTCCAACAGCTCTCTAGGCCCTGTCTCCGATGCTTCATCTCCTGAAGCTCCACGGAGAATCATGGAGCTCGCTGGGATCTGCACCGGGTCAGGGGCCGCAAGGGTACAACTCGGTCAAGTGCCTCCGTGGCTGCCCTTTCCCAGGCTTCCACTAAGGCATCCGCTGAGTTGTGAGCGAAGGAGGCAGGTGGGGACCCCAGCGCTGCCTGGAACCCATCAGTGTCCATTAAGCGCCTGGGGCGGTACCATCTAATTGGCTCCACACACCCACGGCAGGGAGTGGAAAAACGGAAGACCAGCCGCAGGAGATGATGATCGGTCCATGACAGGGGCATAACAATTGGGGAGCCCCCACCAAGATCATCTAACCACCGTCCAGATAAGAAAACCAAGTCAAGGGTGTGGCCTCCCACATGAGTCGGTCCATAAATTACTTGCGTCAGGTCCATGGCCGTCATGGAAGCCATGAACTCCCGAGCTAACTCAGATGATCTTCCCAGGGATGGTAGATTGAAGTCACCCAAAACTATAAGTTTGGGGAACTCAATCACCAACCCCGAGAGGATGTCAAGAAGCTCAGGCAGGGCTGCTGCTGCGTGACTAGGCGAAAGGTACACCAGCAGCAAGCCCAACTTCGCACCAGGCCCACATCTCAAGAAGAGAGACTCACACCCGACTATCTGGGGAACAGTGGCCTCCCACGGACCCAAGGTCTCCCTCATGACAACTGCCACTCCCCCGCCCCTACCCTGAGCCCGAGGCCGGTGTAGAACCCGGAAACCTGGTGGGCAAAGATCAACCAGAGGAATACCGCCCTCTGGGCCCAACCAAGTCTCTGTAATGCAAGCCAGGTCCGCATGCTCACCCTCGACCCGATCCCGGACAAGAGGAGCCTTATTAACAACGGACCTGGCATTCAAGTACACCAACCGGAGCTCAGGTGGCTGTACATCCTCGCTCCCGGGACCTCGGGGCAGAAGCAGAGGGTCAGAGCACCTCACCGCTTGTAAACAGCGGAGATGCCCTCCAAGGTGTCGATACGGCCCTCTGTTCGTACACCTGCTGCCATTCCCTAACGTCGTGGGAATAGGTAATCCCACGACCCACTCCAGAGCTCCGGAGGCAGCTAATCCCGGCTCCCCCCTACGCGATCAATCCCGGACCTGGCCCTCCCCCTTAACCCCTTAAAATTTTTTGCTAAAAAACAGATCAGGGGTCTCTTCCTAACAATAAACCGGAGACCCCAATCCATACCTGACCATCTCTCAGGGTCCCAACAATTGGGCCCGTCATCAAGAGGAAAGGTAAAAAAGAAGGCGGGACGTACCCAGGAGGGGGGAGTACCCCTGAGGGCGTATAAGTCCATGCCAGAATAACGTAAGTGTGCCATGACTGGCCATGTGAGTTCGGGAAGTGGCAGTCAGATGTTGAAAGATGATGTCATATCAGGAGGAGTATATGAGTCTTAAACCACCAGTCCAGCACAACTCTCACTTGTGCTGGGTACCCCAGAAACAGTCAGCAGTCGATCTCTCACCCCGACCTCGAGGCTGATCTGGGAGGCAGATGGAAACCCCATCCAGGGAGAAAGAATATACCCTCACGGATCTCTCACATCCGGAGAGGTTGTAGATGAAAAGAAACTGAGCCGCCCTCTCACAGCGACTCTTCACCCCGGGTCCTCCTGATTCTATGGGGGACAAGAGAAACAGCATGCAAGAGTCCAACTCCATATGGGTGATAGGCAAGCCCAGCCCAACTTGGAAGCCGTAACTCCAGGCAAAGCTGCCTCAGATCTCTTAAGGCAGCAGATCTTAATCAACATAGGAGACCCACACAGTCCTGATCTTTTTCTCGGTGAACTCCAGTGGCTGCTTTAACCAGCGGGGGGTAGATAGCAGCAGGTAGCAGATAGGAGCAAGCGAGGAGTCGATAGAAATATCCCAGCTCCTCCAGCAGCATTCACCCATGCCGCGGTTTCTCCAGTTAATCCAGCCATTCGGAGCCGTGGCTCTATCTGCCCCAAAACTGGGGCGTTTCAAGCCGTGACTCCTCCGGCAGCATTCACTTAAGCTACAGTTCATCCGGTTCCTCCAGCCATTCCAAATATTCCAGGCTGGAGGATTCACTCCCTCCGCAGTTCCTCCAGCCATTACAAGCCATTTCTGGTTAAGTTCAAACAAATACAAGCAATTCAAGCCGCGGCTCTTTCCGCCCCGAAAATCAGCTGATCGGGCGTTTCAAGATGCGGCATTTCAAAACGGCCATGATCTCCCGGCCAGACCTCCAGCTACCTCTCGCCGATATGGAGGGCACCGACGCCCAAAAAAACAGGGATGACAAGGCAGTCTGATCATCCAGCGCTAACCTGGAGGCATTATGCACTCCAAGGGCGCCCCCAAGACCATCAAACCACACCAAACTCACGGAGCTCACGGAGCTCAGCTCGACACGTCCGACATCTTAGTTTCTTAGATAATCATCATATACATATACATATACATATACATATACATATACATATACATATACATATACATATACATATACATATACATATACATATACATATACATATACATATACATATACATATACATATACATATACATATACATATACATATACATATACATATACATATACATATACATATAAAGGTAAAGGTAAAGGTTCCCCCGCACATGCGTGCTAGTCGTTTCCGACTCTAGGGGCCGGTGCTCATCTCCGTTTCAAAGCCGAAGAGCCAGCGCTTGTCCGAGGACGTCTCCGTGGTCATGTGGCCGGCATGACTGGACGCCAAAGGCGCACGGAGCGCTGTTACCTTCCCACCGTAGTGGTCCCTATTTTTCTACTTGCATTTTTACGTGCTTTCGAACTGCTAGGTGGGCAGAAGCTGGGACGAGTAACAGGCGCTCACTCTGTTACGCGGCACTCGGGATTCGACCCGCCAAACTGCCGACCTTCTGATCGACAAGCTCAGCGTCTTAACCCACTGAGCCACCGCGTCCCTACATATACATATACATATACATATACATATACATATACATATACATATACATATACATATACATATACATATACATATGTGTGTGTAAATTATTTTGGCTTGCTAACAAAGAATAAAGGGAGACCGATATGATCATTTCAAACTTATTTGTTCTCGTCAGTCAGCCATACCCTTCTGAGATTCGAACCTGGGCCGACTGCGTCTTAAGCAGTTGTTTTAACCGCTAGGCCACAGGCTCTCTCTCTCTCTCTCTCTCTCTCTCTCTCTCTCTCTCTCTCTCTCTCTCTCTCTCTCTCTCTCTCTCTCTCTCTCTCTCTCTCTCTCTCTCTCTCTCTCTCTCTCTCTCTCTCTCTCTCTCTTAGCTGAGAAGCAAGGAAGATATGTGTTAAATGTTTGTTAAGCATTCAGAATACACTTGCTTAGTCCCAGACATGGGACAAATCTTATTTCCTGTTTCAGCCTAGCCCTAGGCCATCTACAAGCAGTAGCCACAGCAGTGGCAGCTCATATTTGTGTAATTTTTTTGGATTGCTAATAAAAAATAAAGGGAGACTGATATGATCATTTCAAACTTATTTGTTCTCATCAGTCAGCCATACCCTTCTGAGATTCGAACCTGGGCAAACTGCATCTTAAGCAGGGCAAGGCAATTGTTCTGACTCAACTTGATACCTGGCACTTGTTTTTAGGAATCCCATCATATATCCATTGGAAAGGATCCAGGTAATCTGCTTCACCCAAGGCTATTTGAATCAGTTGTGCAATCAAAGCTCAAACCTTCTTCTCCTTTAAAGAACATATATTTTCTACCTAATACAGTCCATGATTGTACCGTATTTCCAATTGTAACATCTATTGAGATCCCATTTTTACATGGATTCTCCTGTGACTAAAGTTTTAATATTCTCAAGTACTAAACTTACATACTGTACCTATGTGATTTTTTTCTTCTTTTTATGACCTACTAACAAAGGGAACAGATGGAGAACACATATCCCTGTAAAATGGAACAGGAGAAACTAAAGGAAAATTCCTACTAAAGGAAGGTGTGACTTCTTAATACATCTACATATATGACTTAATTTCATATCTTGTCCTGAATCATAAAGAAAATTACCAAGTGAGATGTGGTAAAATAATATTTCATGATGACAGATATTTTAATTCTGTTTTATTATTAAAATATGTGTTTTCTTATAGTAACTAACAACCATAGCATAATAATTAAAAAGAACAAACTTAGAGGAAAAATTGTATTCTTATCCACTTCCTTCCTTATAAAAGAAATGGGAGGGAGAAGAGGGAGTCAAGCTATTCTCCAAAGCACCTGAAAGTAAGACAAGAAGCAATGGATAGAAACTAAGCAAAGAGAGAAGCAACCTAGAACTAAGGAGAAACTTCCTGACAGTTAGAACAATTAATCAATGGAACAAGATGCCTCCACAAGCTGTGAATGCTCCAACACTGGACTTTTTTAAGAAGGGATTAGATAGCCATTTGACTGAAACAACAGGGGGTTGGACTAGATGACATACAAGGTCCCATACAACTTATTGTTATTGTTATTGTTGTTGTTATTATTATTATTATTATTATTATTGTTGTTGTTGTTGTTGTTGTTGTTGTTGTTGTTGTTGTTGCTGTTGTTGTTGTTCAGCCAGATGTTCAGACTGGATTTGGTATTTTTGTTTACCTATTGAGTCCTTACCAAGGAACTGGGATACGCAGATGTGGATGTTTGATGGTATTACAGATATTGTTGCAGGATGGAAGCAGTTCCTAGTAAGGCCACCTTTTGCATTTGACTAATGGCAAATTTGTCAATGCCAATGGTGTTCAAGTGATACTCCAGGTGTTTTGGAATTGCACTCAAGGTGCCTATTCCTATTGGTACTAATCTTGCTTGCCTTTGCCACAGTCTTTCTATTTCTATTTGTAGGTGTTTGTATTTTGCTATCTTCTCTAGATCTTTCTCGTCTATTCTGCTGTCTCTAGGCACTGCTACATCCACTGTCCAGACTGAAAATTATCCAGGTAATCTGCTTCATCCAAATCTTTTTGAAGCACTGGTGCAAACAATGCTCAAATATTTTTCTCCTTTAAAAAGAAATATTTTCTACCTAATACAGCCCATGAAAGTATTTACAAATGTAACATCTATTGTGATCCCATTTTTTACGTGCATTCTCCTGTGATAACTTTTTCATATTCTCAAGTACTAATGTCATGGTTCCGTCAGATGAAACTCTTCAAAAGAACTTTGAGGCATTGTTTTCCTTAAAGAATCTTTTTTTCGAGAAACAAAGTATCGGCACTACGTAGTTAAAGCCAAAAACTGAATTCCTGTCCCCTGGGCCGAAAGTAGCAAAGCAGAATTCCTTAATCCAATTAAAAATTATAAATCACATTCCCAAATTGGCTTGAAGCGCAGGCTTTCTCCCCAGCTCTCCAGCTCGCCAAATCTTTATCAACGCTTTGTGCTTTAACTTTGGATTTCCATGGCTGAGTTATTATTGTTATGACTAGCTGGACTCTCATCCACATTCCCCCTCCCAGCATCAACTAACTCTAAAGCAAAAGAGGAAAATGGCTGAATTTCTATCTCTTGTTAAAGTAAGAACATCTGACGTTAGCCGCGTTGACAACTAAATTCACATAGCTATCTGATTTTATTTTCTTTTTATGACCCTGTAATCCCTTCATTTCTGGTGTTGTCAGGACAACTGAATGGATATTTTGAATACTCCAGAATATTCTCAAAGGGTGAGAATGATTCCATCTCAGAGATAAAAAGGAATCTGATCTTCTCTTTTTCAATAAGGGAGATTCCTGTTATGCAAATGTTATCTATAATAAATCTATTTAATGCTTCCACAGTTTCCATATGAAGCACCTGACTCTTGGATTTGGTGAATTGTGATTCAATCAGATATTAAAAGAGACTACAGAAAACTACTAAGAAATGGAAGAGATGGAGAGCATGTACCACTATAAAAAGGAAGCAGAAAAACTAAAAGAAAATTCTTAATTATATCCACATATGTGACTTAATTTCATATCTTTTTCTGACTCAAAAAGAAAATTGTCAAGTTACATGGAGTAAAATCCTTGGAATAATTATTCACAATGATAGATATATTAATTTTTATTAAAATGTGTGTTTTCTTCTAATAACTAAATAGCATAATAAATAAAAAGAACAAACTTAGAGAAAAAATGTATTCTTATCCACTTTCTTTATTATAAAGAAATATGTTTATTGACCTACTGAAAGTAGAATTCACACATTTGAATTTTCCATTTTAAAAGAGAAAATTGCTATTAGTTTCATCTGACGGAATCAGGTTTTTTTCTGATTTACCAGAAAAGATATCAGTATACCTGACTATGTTTTGTCAGGCTTCTTTCAAAGTTTTGAGGAAAAACCATAGAGAAAAATTTTCACAAATTCAACTTTCAAAGCTACAAATAAATCAAAATGCTAAACAATCTTTTCACATCTATAAGAATATATTTAAAAGACTGGATTTTGACATTTCTCTTCTCAACTTTAAAACATAATCAAAAAGGTTTTTAAACATGTCTTCTTATCAGTTGATCCTTGTTGTTTAAATCAGGTCTAAATACAATAATGTAACATTTGGGGAAAAAGATGCATCCAAGAAGCCCAGCACCAGAGGACAAAATGGAGAATATCTCCACAGCCACCATGGCTTTTCCTCTGGTGCTCAGGTAGGTTGGAACAAAGGAGACCCACACACTGCAGAAAGCCAACATGCTGAAGGTGATGAACTTGGCTTCATTAAAGCTGTCAGGCAGTTTACGAGCCTGGAATGCCACAATGAAGCTGGCAAGCGAAAGGAGAGCCATATAGCTCAGAACACAATAAAACATAAAGACTGAGCCTTCATTGCATTGTAGAACCATTTCTTCAGTTGTTGAGCGCATGTCTAACTCTGGGAATGGGGGAGAGGTGGATAACCAAACAACACAGATGCTTGCTTGCAGTAGAGAGCAGAGCAGGACAATAGAAACAGCCAATCTTTTCCCCACCCATGTCCTTATCCGAGATCCTGGCTTGGTGGCCTTAAAGGCAAGAGAAACAAGGATGGTTTTGGCCAACACACAAGAGATGGACAATGAGAAGGTGAGACCAAATGCAGACTGTCTGAGGAGACAGGTGACTCTTCCAGGTTGTCCAATAAAGAGCAAAGAACAGAAGAAGCAAAGGAGAAGGGAGATGAGGAGAGTGTAGGTGAGATCCCGGTTGTTGGCTTTGATGATAGGACTGTCTTTGTGCTTAATAAATATTCCCAACACCCATGTCGTAGTGAGAAAAAATAAAGTAGCAACAGTGGCTAAACTGAGTCCTAAGGGTTCTTCATAAGATAAGAAGCTAATTGTTTTCATGATGCATCCATCTTTCTTATGGTTTGCGTATTGATAATCAGGACATTGAAAGCAAGCAACAGTGTCTAAAGGGAAAATAAAATGGGAAGGCAGATTGATAAGTATGATCATTGTTAAATTCCATACTTATCCACTCTGATGTTTATGTCCTTGGTATAAATAATAGAATCTACAATATGAAAATTTGAACATCTCTCTATGTATATTTTGTGTGCTGTGGTATTAAGTTGAAGATTGCTTTGATTAAACACAAGGAAATTTCACAATCTCCATGAAAATCCATTTTATCTTGATTTGCTTTCTCATGATAAAGGAGTCCTCCAATAAAGATTCATGAATACCTGAAGGGATCATTTTCATATTTGAAACCATATTGACTTATTGAATATTGAACCTTATTCAAATTATGGTATATAAAAATAGACGTTTCACCAAATTCAAAGGGACAGATGAAAGATGTTTCAGGGAGCAAGTGGAAAAAAGGTTAGTAATTACATATTTGAATAGAAAATTATAAAGGAAAAGATATTTTCTTTTCATGTAAGAGAAGTATTTATTCCTTTTTAGTTAATATCACTATTTTTGTTTCTTTCTATGGATCAGTCTGTATTAGGTGTAAAATAATTAGATATTACATATCCAAGAGAGCTACACACTGTAGAGAAAATATGAAGAAGTATTTCTCAAAGAAGCAAAAGTGTGCACAAGTGGATGGAGAAATAAATAGATAAATAAATAAATTTAATTTAATTTAATTTAATTTAATTTAATTTAATTTATTAATATTTCTATACCGCCCTTCTCCCGAAGGACTCAGGGCGGTGTACAGGGCAAGAATAAAACACAGAAGTTTACCAAAAATAAAAGATAATTAAATACATGCCCGAATAAAAATACAGTTAATACATGGTAAAAAAACCCAATAAAATAAATAAATAAATAAATAAATAAATAAATAAATAAATAAATAAATAAATAAATAAATAAATAAAAAAATAAATAAAGCAAGCAAGGAAGGAAGGAAGGAAGAAAGCAAGCAAGAAAGAAAGAAAGAAAGAAAGAAATCAAGAAAGAAAGAAAGAAATCAAGAAAGGAAGAAAATGAAAGAAAGAAAGAAAGAAAGAAAGAAAGAAAGAAAGAAAGAAAGAAAGAAAGAAAGAAATCAAGAAAGAAATCAAGAAAGAAAGAAAGAAAGAAAGTAAGTGACCAGTTGGAAAGGAAATAGTTATTATTATGTAAACTAGGGAGTTTTTTAATCATACTCCTCATTACATCTATAAGCTACTATTAAGAAATATGTTTCATTAGTTTTTCCACTCTTCCTAAGAAGTAAATACTCTTTTCCTTAAATTTCAGAAATTCTTGTTTTCATTATTATATTTGAAGAGTTTCCCTATTTAGTTAGTGCATGTTTGAGATTTTTGGATTCCATCAATTCTGAATTCCTTCCTTCCTTCCTTTTTCTCCACCTTCACAATCATTGTTTTTTATGTAGTTTTTAAATTGCACAATCATGTTTTTGTGCTTTCTTATTTCTCATCTTAAAAAAAACCTGAAATAATTATTATTTTTTTCTGTGTGCATAGATGCTCTTCAGTGAAAATGTTTCTGAATCTCTACTGTGATGCTTGCTTGTTTCTAACTTATTCCTGGATTTGTTTAATTAATTAACTGAAACATTGTTGTGATTGTGATCAACCCTTGTAATTCCGTTGTAAGAACTTATACATTTTCATGTATTAATGGGTTTGGTTTCATTATCCTATTATCTTTTTTAAAAATTCTTATTCATAAAAACCAGATTATTTAATTAGGGAAAAGTGTTCAGCACATTAGATAGTATAACAATAAAAATGAATGATTTGTTAACTTACCAGTCTCGTTAGAGATTTTCCCCTCTGGACATTCAACACAATCATAACAGCAGAATTTCTTCCCTTCATTCTTCCTCTTTTGATAACCAGGGGGACAATGTTCATTGCAAAGAGAAATGGGAAGCACCTATTTATCAATATTAAAATGATGGGAGATGAACATTTATTGTTTTAAAGAAAATTTTGCTGTTACACTGAAAATGAAATGTGCAGTTACATTAAAAGAAAAGTCCAATCTAAAGGTTGTATGATTGATTTCAAACACAATTAAGAATATTTCAGTTTGGACTCTGATTCCATTTGTGAGCACAACTGATCCAACTCATCTGGATTTCCAATTTTTGTTAGGTTGAAATTCTCATATCTACTTAACTAAAGTTTTTATTAATTCAAATCATCAGATTGACCAGAAACATTGTATCAATTAGTCACTGATTTGAACACAATTTTGTTAAAGCTTCAATCAACTAGGGAAATACAGTCCCTCACAAGCAGTTTTTTTTCTTTCTCCTTTACATTTCCATATATAAGGTGGGTCTAATAAATATAGTGCACGATACCAGATATTTTTCCCTTTAATAATGAAAGAGGAAAAAGCGTTATTTCTTAATCTGGTTATCTTCATGGATTTCCAAGAAGGATAAAAGTGAATATGCCAATCTAATGAATCCATATTTGAATGATCAGAGAAAATACTATTGAAACCATACCTGCTTGAATGATCTGTGCCAAACAATCTTATCCTCATTAATGACTAATTCCCTTCCTTTTAAAGCATCGGGATCCACTTTCCCAATCTTGTTTCTCTGGAACGTGGAATTGGGAAAGACTACAATGTTTATGATATCAAATCCACCTTCCATCTTCTTTTGATCATAAAAAGTCAAAGTTTCTCCAAGAGAATTGTTGAATTTCATGCCTTTCAGAAATTGATGGAGCAATATGATTGGGAATAATAAAACAGGTAAGTACAAAAATAGAATTAAGGAGATACTTGTCTGAAATGGTATAGGTTCTCCTGCTGGTGCAGGTGGTTGAACGAAAACTGCTCAAAGGTCCCTTTCTCTTCTCTTCTCTTCTCTTCTCTTCTCTTCTCTTCTCTTCTCTTCTCTTCTCTTCTCTTCTCTTCTCTTCTCTTCTCTTCTCTTCTCTTCTATTCTATTCTCTTCTCTTCTATTCTATTCTATTCTATTCTATTCTATTAAAAAATAGAGCCAGAATTCAATTTTTTTATTTGTGTACACACTGTAGGTAAAATCTTTCCATATTAAATACCCTGAGAGATATACCCTGAGAGAATCTATGGTGTGACTATTCTAACTCTCTTCCTCTGACACCCCAGAGTTTCCCGATGTCCTGCCTCTTCTCTTCCCACAAAGCATGATTGAAACAGGTTCACTCCTTCCAAGAAAACTGCAATTTCACTATAGTCCATCACATCAGCTCCCCTTTACATGCACCATTTCCCAGAATTACAGGGATGAAAATAAAGGCATGCAAATAAATATCATCAGTAGACAAATGTTCAAATCCATTATCCTCTGCTGGAATCGAACACCCTAACTTTGTACTTTGCTATTATCTAGTCCAAAATATTTGTAGCACACAAATCACCTGCCATGGTTGTGATCCTTCATATTCTGATAATTTGTTCTTCAAAAAATGCCTGCGATTAGATCGAAGTATGAATTGAGAATGTAAAGCTTGAGCCAATACAGAGGCAGCGTTGTAGATACTATAGCTGTGCCCAGACATCTGTACCTCAAAAAGAGCCCCAGGAATGTCCTCTAGTCTCTCCTCACCAGTACAAAAGGGATTGACCAGTTTGCTCAAAGAAAGGGATGGTAATGAACAATCAAATACTTGTTCCCAGAAAAGTGGAAAAAATCCATCTCCTTGAATCCAAGGAGGTTTTATCAACGTTAAGAATTCCTTGAACCCTGGAATTTCTTTTGAGTGAACTTTAAAGCGAATGGCACCATCAAAGATCTGCCGATCCCATTTTTTATTCATTCCTGTTAATAAGTAATCCACCTGGGTAGTCATGATCCATACCTTTCCCAAAGAACTCTGCTCATGTCCAGGATCAAGCAAAAAAAATATGTCTGTTAACCATCCAATTGTCAAAGATTCTCCGCAGATGATGAAGGTGTTGGTCTTCTCATCAATGATATTGTGGTAAATAGTTTCCCCTTTATCTATCATTTCAAACATCTTGTCCCAGAAAACTAGCATTGGGATTCTTTCTGTAGAAGAAGAGCAGATTCCATGCTGGGAGAAGAGGGACTCCATGCTTTTCAGGAAATGGTCTCCTTGACTGTTATCAATAGCAAGGAGCCCAACCCATCTCCACCCAAAATGTTGAAGCAGTCGGATAATCCCAATGTACTGTGAGGACTCATTTGGAACCATGGAGTAGTAGAATGGAATCTCAGTGCTATGAACATCTTGTGGTGTGAATGACCCATATGTGAGCTAAAAGAAACACATATTATGGAAATAGATTGAGATTGAGATTGAGATTTATTAAATTTATATGCCGCCCTTCTCCCCAAGGACTCAGAGCGGCTCACAACAATAAAAAAATAAAAAACATAAAGTACAAAATTTAAAAAAGAATTAAACAATGGATGTTAGAAATAAATGACAATTTAACCCAATAAAAACCAAATTTAAATCATCATCAGTTTCAGATCATCATCAGATCATCATAGGGTATCTTTTTCTTCCTATTTTCTAATAAATATGGTCAGATTGTTGAATAATGTGCCAAAGAATAACATTTTTTTTAATAAGCCCATTTTGCGAAAAAGAAAAGGTGGGGGAATTTTCAGGCCTCTCTTCCCAAAGACCCTACCTGTGGAATCCTGTGAAACTTTACAAGGTCTGCAATATAGGAGGAAGTTACAAAGTTGAGCCCTCCTATGATAGAAATGAGATTTCTCCTGGTGTCACATTTGTAGTTGGGGATAAATCTCTCTGATCTGAAGAGCAGGTCCAGGGTTGTCCGATAGGTCATTATTGCATTGTAGTAGCTATCATGAATATGGAAGCCAAGAGTGACATTGGACAAAATTTCTAGATTCTCATTGATCTCCTTCACAGCAAAGACCAATGAAAGGATATGTTGGTAAAACTTTGTTACCATGCTGAAAACAGAATGAATTTACATGTATCGTTAAATATTTCCTTATTATTTTCCTGGCACCCCAGAGAGGTGCTTTACCTTATATACATGAATAATTGGGTAATGACCAATTGAACTCTATTTCCAATTCAACTACATTTCTAATGTTGCAGACTGAACAAAAAAAAACACCATTCCCTTCATTCATTTCAATTCCTCTAATTAGAGATGACACAAAGGTGAATGATAAGAATTGATTTCCTAATCTAAAGTTTTTCCAATATAAAAATTTGTTGCATTAAAAACAAACAATGCCTTTATAAAATTCTTATAATATATCTTTTATTAGAAAGCATTCTGATTGATAAATGAAGCAATCTTCTGATGCCACAAAGATAAAAGATAAGAGTTCCTTACTCTGGATTGACAAAATGCTCAAGAGAGGGATGCTGCTGAAACAAAACTAGATTAAAATGATAGGTAGCCATAGATACCATCCCTCCAATGACAAAGTCCCCTTGCTGGTACCATTCATTTGGAACAGGTATGGGTTCACCTAGATGACATGGCAGAGACTTCACTGTGAAGTGTGGAAAAAAGAGAAGAAAGAACATTCTGGGCAACAAATCCTCTCTAAGTACAGATGTTCTGCCAGGAATAAAATACAAATTATTTTATGACATTTGAAATCATAGGACGTGTGTGTTCTTGTCTTCCACTCTACAGTCTCGATGGGGTTTTCCTTTTGAATATTTTTCTTTTCTTTTCTATAATGCCTTCTTGAATTGTTTACAGCTTTGAGGAAGGGAGAAAATTAATATCATTGAAATAATTTCAATGGGGAGATAATTATGCCTTCAGCATTTTGTCTCCATTTGTTGACAATATGCATTTATATGTTTTTCTATATGTATGTGTGTGCATGAGTGTGTGTGTGTGTGTGTGTATACACACACACACACACAGAGACACAGACACACACAGAGACACAGAGACACAGAGACACAGAGACACAGACACACAGACACACACAGACACAGACACAGACACAGACACAGACACAGACACACAGACACACAGACACACACACACACACACACACACACACACACACACACACACACACACACATATATATATATATATATATATATATATATATATATATATATATACACATATACATATATATATATATATATATATATATATATATATATATATATATACACACATATACATATATACCTTTACCTTTACCTTATATATGTATGTATGTATGTTAAGTATTTGTTAAGTATTTAAGAATACCTTGCAAGGCCCAAATACGGGCCAAATCTTATTGCCTGTATCAGCCTAACCTAAGGCCATCAACAAGCTGTAGTCTCAATTGTGACAACTCATTATTTGTGTATTTTTTTTGGGGGGATTGCTAACAAAGAATTAAAGGGAGACTGATATGGCCATTTCAAACTCATTTGTTCTCATCAGTCAGTATGGCTCCAGTGAGTCCTTCCTCCTCATTAGGTGGCCAAAGTATTTGAGTTTTAGCTTCAGGATCTGGCCTTCTAAAGAGCAGTCAAGGTTGATCTCGTCTATGACTGACCGGTTTCATCGCCTTGCAATCCAAGGGACTCGCAGGAGTCTTCTCCAGCACCACAGCTCAAAGGCCTCAATTCTTTGGCGCTCAGCTTTTTTTATGGTTCAACTTTCACTGCCATACATTGCAACTGGGAAGACCATAGCTTTGACTATACGCACATTGGTTGACAGGGTGATGTCTCTGCTTTTTAGTGTGCTGTCTAGATTTTCCATGACTTTCCTCCCCAGGAGCAAGTGTCTTTTAATTTCTTGGCTACAGTCCCCATCTGCAGTGATCTTGGAGCCCAGGAAAATAAAATCTGTCACTACCTCCTGTTCTTCCCTATCTATTTGCTAGAAATTGAGAGGGCCAGATGTCATGATCTTGGTTTTCTTAATGTTAAGTTTCAGGCCAACTTTTGCACTCTCCTTCTTCACTCGCAACAAGAGGCTCTTTAGTTCCTCTTCACTTTCTGCCATTAGAGTGGTATCATCCGCATATCTTAGGTTGTTGATATTTCTTCCAGCAATCTTAATTCCAACTTTTGATTCATCTAGCCCTGCCTTTCTCATGATGTGCTCTGCATATAACTTAAATAGGGAGGGCAACAGTATACTGCCTTGCCAGACTCCTTTCCCAATTTTGAACCAATCAGTGGTTCCATGTTCAGTTCTCACTGTTGCTTCTTGGCCCACATATAGGTTTCTCAAGACACAAATAAGATGGTCTGGTATGCCATCTCTTTAAGAACTTGTCACAGTTTGTTATGATCCACACAATCAAAGGCTTTAGCATAGTCAATGAAGCAGAAGTAGATGTTTTTCTGGAATTTTCTAGTTTTTTCTATGATCCAGTGTATGTTGGCAATTTGATCTCTGGTTCCTCTGCCTCTTTGAAATGCTGCCTATACTTCTGGTAGTTCTCGATCCAAACACTGCTGGAGTCTAGCTTGTAGAATTTTAAGTATAACTTTAGTAGCATGAGAAATGAGTGCAATAGTGTGATAGTTCGAACATTCTTTGGCACTGCCTTTCTTTGGAATTGGAATGTAAACTGATCTTTTCCAATCCTGTGGCCACTGTTGAGTTTTCCAAATCTGCTGGCAAATTGAGTGTAGCACTTTTACTGCATCGTCTTTTAAGATTTTGAATAGCTCAGCTGGAATACTGTCACCTCCACTAGCTTTGTTTTTGCTCAGCTTTTCTAAGGCCCACTTCACTTCACATTCTAGGATGTCTGGCTCAAGGTCAGTGACCACCTCATTGTGATTATCAGGGACATTATGCTCATTCTTGTATAGTTCTTAGGTGTAATTTTGCCACCTTCTTAATCTCTATTTCCTCTGTTAGGTACCTGCCATTTTGGTCCTTTATCATGCCCATTTTTGCATGAAACGTTCCCTTCATCTCTCCAATTTTCTTGAAAAGATCTCTGGTCCTCCCTATTCCATTGTTTTCTTCTATTTCTTTGCACTGTTCATTTAAGAAGGCATTCTCTTAAGAAGAGAGAGAAGGCATCTCTTCTAGCTATTCTCTGGATTTCTGCATTCAATTGGGCATATTTTCCTTTTTCTCCCTTGCCTTTGGCTTCTCTCCTTTCCTCAGCTGTTTGCAAAGCTTAAAACTTTGGTTATTTCCCACTTTTCAACCAAAATATTTTTCTGTGCTCATCTAAGATTCACTAGAAGCACTTTAACTAAGTGTATTTCTGTAATAAAATGAAGGATTTTTAACATCATTTCCCAGATATTTGGGAAATAGAACATTGCTGCATTTGTAATTTCTAGGCCTTGTTACATTGTCACACAACAGATTAATTAGGTTAATCTGCAGAACCTAATCCAAATCTATCTGGAGGGGATTTATAATCAGGGCAAGGCAATTGTTCTGACTTGACTTGATACCTGGCACTTGTTTTTTTTTTTTAATCCCATTTATATCCCGCTCTTCTCCCAAGACTCAGGGCGGCTTACAATTTAAAGCACAAATCAATGTGCTTAGCAATAGCCTTCATTCTATGTAAATGCCTGCTTATTAGGGCTTTCGTCCCCCCCAAGCGGCATTATTACAAAGTCAGCTTATTGCCCCCAACAATCTGGGTCCTCATTTTACCTACGTCGGAAGGATGAAAGGTTGAGTCAATCTTGAGCCTGGTGGGATGCGAACCTGCACTAATTGCAGGCCGCTGGTGTTACTTAAGGAGGCATTAGCCCACTGTTCCACCAAGGTTCTTTTTAGGAATCCCATCATATATCCATTGGAGAGCTGCTCATTGTCACTCCATATGCAGAGGACCTCTACTCCTCTTTCTCTACCAAACATAATTGACCCTGAAGAAAGGAGGAAAACCAGAATTACACCATGCCACCCACCCCCAATCCTCTGAGCTGATTCAGAAGGACACTGTGATCAATTGGACTGAAAGCCAACAAGCTGTCAAGTAGAACAAGAATGGACGTACAACCCACATTCCACCCATGCCAGACAATACCATTTCTCTCCATACCTTGGCCTCAGTCCTGACTGAAAAGTATCCAGGTAATCTGCTTCACCCCAGGCTTTTTGAATCAGTTGTGCAACCAAAGCTCAAACCTTTTTCTCCTTTAAAGAACATATATTTTCTACCTAATACAGTCCATGATTGTATTTACAGTTGTAACATCTATTGAGATCCCATTTTTACATGGATTGTACTGTGACTAAAGTTTTAATATTCTCAAGTACTAAACTCACATACTGTGCCTATGTGATTTTTTTTCTTCTATTTATGACCTGGTAGTCTTTTTATTCGGGGTGCGGTTGGGACAACTGAATGGAGCTGAGAATTTACTGAATGGATGCCCTTCCTGACCCATATATTTTCTCTCTGCCGCTGCCTAAGATTGAAGCCTCAACATTCTGAGTGGGAGGTGAGCGTGTTTACCTCTAGGCTGCCATGCCACTTTAGAAATGAATTTTAAAAATAGATTTTCCATTTCAGGCAAGCTAAAAAACTTATATTTGTGTAAATAGCCCCAGATTTGGCATTTTTGTTTACCTATTGAGTCCTTACCAAGGACCTGGGATAGGCAGATGTGGATGTTTGATGGTATTTCAGATATCTTCGCAGGATAGAAGCAGTTCCTAGTAAGGTCGCCTTTTGCAATTGACTAATAGTGAATTTGTCAATGCCAATGGTGTTCACATGATACTCCAGGTATTTTGGAATTGCACTCAAGGTGCCTATTACTACTGGTACTACCCTTGCTTGCCTTTTCCAGAATATTTCTATTTCTGTTTTTAGGTGTTTGTATTTTGTTATCTTCTCAAGTTCTTTCCCGTCTATTCTGCTGTCTCTAGGCACTGCCATATCCACTATCCAAACTTTTTTGTCTTTCTAATCGACAATTGTGAAGTCCGGGGTGTTATGTTGTAGGTGCTTCTCTGTTTGATGTTGTCGTTGTTGTTGTTGATGATGATGATTGTTGTTATTATTATTATTGTTATTATTATGGTCATCATCATCATTTAAAAATGCAATCAATACTGTTCCTCACCATACCTTGGCCTCAATCCTGACTGAAAGTGATCCAGGTAATCTGTTTTATCGAAGGCTTTTTATTTATTTATTTATTTATTTATTTATTTATTTGTTTTTATAAACCGCCCTTCTCCCGAGGGACTCGGGGCGGTGTACAGAGTAGGACAGGCAACAAAATGAAACAGTATTGAAAAACAATAATCAAAGCAAAACAAACTGGGACCCCAATTAGAGCTGTCAGAGCTATCAGGCCAGGCCGGACTGCTGGAATAGGTAAGTCTTTAAGTCGCGCCGGAAGGTGCGGAGGTCGGGGGCCATCCGGATTTCAGTTGGTAAGCAGTTCCAGAGGGCTGGTGCACCCACTGAGAATGCCCTCCCCCTGGGCGCCACCAGTCGACATTCCTTGAGCGGTGGTACCCTGAGGAGGCCCTCTCTGTGGGAGCGCACAGGGCGGTGGGGTGTTGACATCGGCAGAAGGTGCTCCCGTAGGTAGTCCGGACCCATGCCATGTAGGGCTTTGTATGTCATTGTTAGCACCTTGAACTTCACACGGAAGGCAACTGGAAGCCAGTGCAGCGCACGGAGGAGAGGTGTGATATGGGAGTATCGGGAGGCTCCCAAAAGTGTCCGTGCCGCTGCACTTTGCACCAGTTGAAGCTTCCGAGTGGATCTCAAGGGCAGCCCCATGTAGAGAGCGTTACAGTAGTCTAGGCGAGAGGTCACAAGGGCATGGGTGACTGTACGTAAGGCATCCAGGTCCAGATAAGGCTGTAGTTGGCGAACTAGTCGAACCCGGGAGAAGGCCCCCTTGGTCACAGCTCCTATGTGATCTTCCAGGGAGAGCTGTGAGTCTAGGAGGACACCCAGGTTGCGGGCCCTATCAACAGGGGGTAGTAACTTGTCCCCGATGTTAAGGGATGGGATGTTCTGAGTATCCTGGCTTGCCGGTACGTACATTCATTCAGTCTTGTCCGGGTTCAGTTGAAGCCTGTTCCTCCCCATCCATTCCCGGACCGCTTTCAGGCAGCGGGACATCACGTCGAGGGCATCACTGATGTTGTTTGGAGTTGAGATGAAAAGCTGGGTGTCATCAGCATACTGATGGTACCCTACTCCAAAGCTGCGAATGATCTCACCCAGCGGTTTCATGTAGATGTTGAACAGGAGAGGCGAGAGGACCGACCCCTGAGGGACTCCGCAAACGAGAGGCCTCGGGGTCGACCTCTGTCCCCATGCCAGCCCCGACTGCGAGCGACCCTGGAGAAAGGAGGAGAACCAACGCAGAACCGTGCCTCCCACTCCCAGTCCCCTGAGGCGTCGCAGCAAGATACCATGGTCGATGGTATCGAAAGCCGCCGAGAGGTCTAATAAGACTAGGACAGAGGAATGGCCCCTGTCCCGGGCTCTCCAGAGATCATTCATCAGAGCGACCAATGCCGTCTCCGTGCTGTAGCCCGGCCTGAAGCCCGATTGGTACGGGTCTAGATAAACCGCTTCATCCAGGATCTGAGGAAGTTGGTGCGCCACCACGCTCTCAACAACCTTCGCAAGGAAGCGAAGATTGGAGACTGGACGAAAGTTATTCAATGAGGATGGGTCCAAGGTGGGCTTCTTGAGGAGAGGTCTCACCACCGCCTCCTTCAAGGCGGTGGGGAAGTGACCCTCACTCAGAGAAGCAGAGATGACCGCCAGGAACCAGCCTCGTGTCCCCTCTCGAGCTGCATAAGCCAGCCAGGAAGGGCACGGGTCCAGTAAGCATGTGGAGGAGCTCAACTTCCTCATAATCCTGTCCACTTCCTTAGGAGTCACAGGATCAAATTCCTCCCAGATGACGTCGACAAGACTGTCCATGTCTTGTTCTTCCAACTCAGCCCAGTTGGAGTCCAGGCCGGTTCGAATCCGAGCAATTTTATCCAGCAGATATTGACCGAATTCCTCGGCTCGACCCTGCAAGGGTTCCTCCCTCACCTCTTGGTTCAGTAGGGAGCGAGTCACCCTGAACAAGGCAGCCGGGCGATTATCTGCGGACGCGATGAGGGTGGAAAAGTAGTTGGATTTTGCCACCCTTATCGCAGCGAGATAAGACCTGGTGAGGATTCTTAATCGCAATCGGTCGGATTCGGATCGACTGGATCTCCAACGGCTCTCTAGGCCCCGTCTCCGACGCTTCATCTCCCGGAGCTCCGCGGTGAACCATGGGGCTCGCTGGGATCTGCGCCGGGTCAGAGGCCGCAAGGGTACAACTCGGTCCAGAGCCTCCGTGGCTGCCTTTTCCCAGGCTTCCACTAAGGCATCCGCCGAGCTGTGAGCAGGGAGTGCATGTGCGTCCCCAAGCGCTGCCTGGAACCTATCAGGGTCCATTAGGCGCCTAGGGCGGTACCATCTGGTTGGCACCGTGCACCCACGGCGGGGGGTGGCAAAGGGGAAGTCTAGCCGCAGGAGGTGATGATCGGTCCATGACAGGGGCGTAACAGTCGTGGCACCCCCACCAATATCATCACGCCATCGTCCAGACAAGAACACCAAGTCTGGGGTGTGGCCTCTCTCATGAGTCGGTCCAGAAATTATTTGCGACAGGTCCATGGCCGCCATGGAAGCCATGAACTCCCGAGCCAGTTCGGACGATCCTCCCAGGGACGGGAGGTTAAAGTCGCCCAAGACCATGAGTTTTGGGAATTCAACCACCAACCCTGAGAGGACATCGAGTAGCTCGGGCAGGGCTGCCGCTGCACGATTAGGTGGTAGGTATGCCAGCAGCAGGCCCAACTGCGCCCCCGGGCCGTATCTCAGTAGGAGAGACTCACACCCGACCATCTGAGGGACGGTGGTCTCTCGCGGGCTAAGGGATTCCCTGATGATAACTGCCACTCCCCCGCCCCTCCCATGGGTCCGAGGCTGGTGAAGCACCTGGAAACCTGGCGGGCAGAGGTCAACCAGAGGGACACCACCCTCTGGGCCCAGCCAGGTTTCCGTGATGCAAGCCAGGTCCGCGTGCTCGATCTCCACTAGGTCACGAATGAGGTGAGCCTTGTTAGCTACGGACCTGGCATTCAGGTAGACCAGCCTTAGCATAGGAGGCTGCACACCTTCGCTCCCGGGTCCTCCGGGGAAGTACAGAGGGAACCACTGGTGCAAGCAATGCTCAAATATTTTTCTCCTTTAAAGAAGAAATATTGTCTACCTAATACAGCCCATGAAAGTATTTACAATTGTAAGATCTATTGTGATCCCATTTTTTACATGCATTCTCCTGTGATATTTTTTTTCATATTCTCAAGTACTAATTTCATGGTTCCGTCAGATGAAACTCTTCAAAAGAACTTTGAGGCATTGTTTTCCTTTAAGAATCTTTTATGCGACAAACAAATTATTGGCTCTTTGTAGTTAAAACCAAAAACTGAATTCCCCTTCCCTGGGCACAAAGTAGAAAATCACAGTTCCCTCCTGCAATTAACAGTCATAAATCACATTTCCGAATTAGCTTGAATTGTGGGCATTCTCCACAGCTCTCCTGCCCATCAAATCTTTATTAACTCTTTGCGCAATAACTTTGGATTCCCACGGTTGAGTTATTATTGTTATGACTAGCTGGACTCTCATCCACATTCCCCCTCTCAGCATTAACTAACTTTAAAGCAAAAGAAGAAAATGGCTGCATTTCCATCTGTTGTCAATGCAAGAACATCTGATGTTAGCCGCGTTGACAACTAAATTCACATAGCTATCAAGTTCCCTTCGTCCAGTGCGCTCCCACAGGGAGGGTCTCCTCAGGGTGCCGCCGGTTAAAGACTGCCGGCGGGTAACACCCAGGGGTAGGGCCTTCTCAGTGGGTGCACCTGCCCTGTGGAACCAGCTGCCTGCGGATCTTAGGACTGCCCCCAACCTCCGTTCATTCCGCCGGGACCCGAAGACCTGGCTCTTCGAGCTCTCTGGCCCATTCTGAGAATTTTTTAATCTTAATTTTAACTGGGTTTTAATTTTCTCAGGGTTCTATTTAATCTTTTTTAATTTGTTTTAACGTTTGTATTGACTTTCTTTTAAATGCCCTGTAAACTGCCCTGAGTCCTTCGGGAAAGGGCGGTATATAAATCTAAATAAACATAAATAAATATATCTGATTTTTTTTCTCTTTATGACCCTGTAATCCCATCATTTGTGGTGGAGTCAAACAACTGAATGGATATTTTGAATACTCCAGAATATTCTCATAGGGTGAGAATCATTCCATCTCAGAGGTAAAATGGAATCTGATCTTCTCTTTTTTAATAAGGGAGATTCCTGTTATGCAAATTTTATCGATAATAAATCCATATAATACTTCTGCAGCTTCCATATAAAGCACCTGACTATTGGATTTGGTGAATTGTGATTCAATCAGATATTAAAAGAGACTACAGAAAACTACTAAGAAAAGGAAGAGATGGAGAGCATGCACCACTGTAAAAAGAAACAGAAAAACTAAAACAAACTTCTTAATAGATCCACAAATGTAACTTAATTTCATATCTTGTCCTGATTCAAAAAGAATATTGTCAAGTTAAATAGGTTGAAATCCTTGGAATAATTATTCAGGATAATAGATATATTAATTTTATTAAAATGTATGTTTTCATATAATAACTAATAACATAATAAATAAAAAGAACAAACTTAGAGCAAAAAATTGTATTCTTATCCACCTTCTTTGTTATAAAAGAAATGTGTTTATTGACCTACTGAAACTAGAATTCACAAATTTGAATTTTCAGGTTTTCTCTCGTTTACCTCAAACCGTATTACTATACCCCAATACATTCTGTGAGCCTTCTTTGAAAGTTGTGGGGAAAAGCCATAATTTGACAGAATTTTTGATAAATTCAGGTTTTAGAGCTACAAGTAAATCAAAATGCTAAACAATCTCTTCACACCTAAAAAGGTAAAGTTAAAGGTTCCCCCACACATGCGTGCTAGTCGTTTCCAACTCTAGGGGCCGGTGCTCATCTCTGTTTCAAAGCCAAAGAGCCAGCGCTTGTCCGAGGACGTCTCCGTGGTCATGTGGCCGGCATGACTAGACGCCAAAGGCACACGGAACGCTGTTACCTTCCCACCGTAGTGGTCCCTATTTTTCTACTTGCATTTTTACGTGCTTTCGAACTGCTAGGTTGGCAGAAGCTGGGACGAGGAACAGGCACTCACTCTGTTACGCGGCACTAGGGATTCGACTTGCCAAACTGCCGACCTTCTGATCGACAAGCTCTGCATCCTAACACACCGCGTCTTTATTCCTCACACCTACAAGAATATATTTAAAAGATTGGATTTTGACATTTCTCCACTCAACATAAAAAATTAATCAAAAAAGCTTTTAAACATGTCTTTTTATCAATTGATCCCTGTTGTTTAAATCAGGTCTAAATACAATAATGTAACATTTGGGGAAAAAGATGCACCCTAGAAGCCCGGCACTAGACGACAAGATAGAGAATATCTCCACAGCCACCATGGCTTTTCCTCTGGTGCTCAGGTAGGTTGGAACAAAGGAAACCCACACACTGCAGAAGGCAAACATGCTGAAGGTGATGAACTTGGCTTCATTAAAGCTGTCAGGCAGTTTACGAGCCTGGAATGCCACAATGAAGCTGGCAAGCGAAAGGAGAGCCATATAGCTCAGAACACAATAAAACATAAAGACTGAGCCTTCATTGCATTGTAGAACCATTTCTTCAGTTGTTGAGTGCATGTCTAACTCTGGGAATGGGGGAGAGGTGGATAACCAAACAACACAGATGCTTGCTTGCAGTAGAGAGCAGAGCAGGACAATAGAAACAGCCAATCTTTTCCCCACCCATGTCCTTATCCGAGATCCTGGCTTGGTGGCCTTAAAGGCAAGAGAAACAAGGATGGTTTTGGCCAACACACAAGAGATGGACAATGAGAAGGTGAGACCAAATGCAGACTGTCTGAGGAGACAGGTGACTCTCCTAGGTTGTCCAATAAAGAGCAAAGAACAGAGGAAGCAAAGGAGAAGGGAGATGAGGAGAGTGTAGGTGAGATCCCGGTTGTTGGCTTTGACGATAGGACTGTCTTTGTGCTTAATAAATATTCCCAACACCCATGTCGTAGTGAGAAAAAATAAAGCAGCAACAGTGGCTAAACTGAGTCCTAAAGGTTCTTCATAAGATAAGAAGCTAATTGTTTTCATGATGCATCCATCTTTCTTATGGTTTGCATATTGATCATCAGGACATTGAAAGCAAGCAACAGTGTCTAAAAAGAAAATAAAATAGCAAGGCAGATTCATAAGTATGATCATTATTAATTTTCATTTTTATTCACACCCAGATGTTTATGTCCTTGGTACACATAATAGAAGCTAAAGTATTAAAATGCATTTGAACACCTCTCTATGTATATTTTGTGTGTTGTGTGTTGTGGTATTAAGTCAAATAATACACAAGGATGTTTCACAAATTCCATGAACATCCATTTTATCTTGATTTGCTTTCTTATGATAAAGGAGTGCTCCAATAAAGATTCATGAATACCTGAAGTGATCATTTTCATATTTATTTTAGTTTAGTTTATTAAATTGTATTTGAAACTATATTGACTTAATGAATATTGAACAGTATTCAAATTATGGTACATAAGTATAATAGTTTCATGAAAAACTAAATAATTTAATTAGCGGAAAGTGTTCAGCACACTAGACAGTATAACAACAAAATTTAATGATTTGTTAACTTACCAATGTCTTTAGAGATTTTCCCCTCTGGACATTCAACACAATCATAACAGCAGAATTTCTTTCCTTCATTCTTCCTCTTGTGATAACCAGGGGGACAATGTTCATTGCATAGAGAAATGGGAAGGACCTATTTATCAATATTAAAATTTTGGACGATGAGCATTTATTGTGTTAAAGAAAAGTTTGTTGTTACACTGAAAATGAAATGTGCAGTTACATTAAAAGAAAAGTCCCATCTAAAGGTTGTAAAACTAGAAATTGATTAGATGTGATGATTTATTTCAAAAACAATTAGGTATATTTTAGACTGGCCTCTGATTTGATTTTGTGAGCACAACTGATCTGGATTTCCAAGTTTTTGTTATGTTGAAATTCTCATGTGAATTTAATTAAAGTTTTATTTATTCAAATCATCAGATTGACCAGAAATATTGAGTCAATTAGTCACTGATTTTAATAATAATAATAATAATAATAATAATAATAATAATAATAATAATAATAATAATAATAATAATAATAATAATAATAATAATAATAATAATAATAATAATAATAATAATAATAAGAAGAAGAAGAAGAAGAAGAAGAAGAAGAAGAAGAAGAAGAAGAAGAAGAAGAAGAAGAAGAAGAAGAAGAAGAAGAAGAAGAAGAAGAAGAAGAAGAAGAAGAAGAAGTTGGAAGGGACCATGGAGGTCATCAGGCAAATGGCTGTCCAGTCACTTCTTAAAAACTTCCAGTGTTGGAGCATTCATCATTTCTGGAGGCAGGTTGTTCCACTGATTAATTGTTACAACTGTCAGGAGGTTTCTCCTTAGTTCTAGGCTGGTTCTCTCCTTGATTAGTTTCCATCCATTGCTTTTTGTCCTGCCTTCAGGTGCTTTGAAGAATAGCTTGACTGCCTTTTCTTTGGGGCAGCCCCTGAGATATTGGAACATTGCTATCAAGTCCCACCTCATTCAGCTAGAGAAATACAGTCCCTTAAAAGCATGTTTTCTTTTCCTTTCTGATTTACTTTTCAATATATGAGGGGAGATCAATCCTGACTGCTCTTTAGAAGGCCAGATCCTGAAGCTAAAACTCAAGTACTTTGGCCACCTAATGAGAAGGAAGGACTCACTGGAGAAGAGCCTAATGCTGGGAAAGATCGAGGGCAATAGAAGAAGGGGACGACAGAGAATGAGGTGGCTGGATGGAGTCACTGAAGCAGTAGGCGTGAGCTTAAATGGACTCCAGAAGATGGTAGAGGACAGGAAGGCCTGGAGGAATGTTGTCCATAGGGTCGCGATGGGTCGGACACGACTTCGCAGCTAACAACAACAACAACAACAACAACAATATGAGGGAAGTCTAATAAATATAGTGCACAATACCAGATATATTTAGCCTTTAATAATTAAAGAGGAAAAAAGGTTATTTCTTAATCTGGTTATCTTCATGGGTTGTCAAGAAGGAGAAAAATAAATATGCCAATCTAACGAATCCATATTTGAATGATCAGAGATAATTCTGTTGAAACCATACCTGGTTAAATGATCTATGCCAAACAATCATATCCTCATTAATGACTAATTCCCTTCCTTTTAAAGCATCGGGATCCACTTTCCCAATCTTGTGTCTCTGGAAAGTGGAATTGGGAAAGACAACAAGGTTTGTGATATCAAATCCACCTTCCATCTTCTTTTGATCATAAAAAGTCATAGTTTCTCCAAGAGAATTATTGTATTTCATGCCTTTCAGAAATTGGTGAAGCTATATGATTATGAATAATAAAACAGGTAACAACATAGAAATGTATGAGCAATTTTTATCAAAGTAGTACTATACTTTTAAGTGAAAAACTCTGAAAACATGTAAAGTCCATTTCTCCAGCCTCTTGAGAACTTGTTTCCTATTCTCTGCACATGGGGATAACAAGAAGGATCTGATATTCCAGTTTGAACATTAATAAAAAAATGTAAAGTGTATTTCTAGATTTCCATATGTTTTAGAACCCTGTCCTTCATGTTCACTAGGAAAAAAACATGAAAAACTAGAGAAACAATTTCTAGATTTGTTTTTGACATCACACCCATTTTTCTTTGCCTAACATTTTCACAGTTATATGCCTACTAAGGAAATGGTAAGGCTGAAAGATAGTTGGCTCAGCTAAGCAGCATTTCTCATGTGTTTTCAGAAAAAGATAAAATTACTAAAAAGCCATTTAAAGATTTGAAAACCAGGATTTGGATGTTAGTTCACTCAAACCTTAGTCCTTTCACCTCAACACGACTGAAGTTGATCAGGTAAACCACATTACAATGATGGAAATGAAGGTATACTATTATAATTTTCAATGGACTAATGTTCAAATTCATCTTAAAGATTTTTTCTTTCTCTTTTGGGTAATGCACTCTAAGTTTACTTTACTAGGCTCAGGAGCTAAAATAGAAAACATATTACTTTAAACGTAAGCCCAAGAATGATGACACTAAATTGGCAATTATAGCCAACCCCCCAGAAGAGAAGCTCAGGATTCAAAAAGATCTTGGAACAATGGGCCCTATCTAGCAAAATCAGTTTTAATTGGAAAAAAGTTTTCATTTAGGCAAGAAAAAATCAAATGTATAAGTACAGATTAGGTGAGACCTGGCTGAAAAACAGTAACTGTAAGAGGAACATTGCAGTCCTAGTGGATGATCTCATGACTATGAGCCAGCAATGTGCAGAAACAGCCAAAAAAGCTAATACAATCCTGGGTTGTATAAACAAAGGCATACAATCAGGATGACATGAAGTATTAGTACCGTTTTATAAAACCTTAGTAGGACCACACCTCGAATACTGCAACCAATTTTGGTCACCATACTAAAAAAAATTTGTTGTGATTTTGGAAAAAGTTCACAGAAGTGCAACTAAAATGATCAAGGGTCTGGAGACTAAAACATGAACAACAGTTGCAGGACTTGGGTTTGGCTAGTTTAAAGAAAAGAGGAAAATAATCAATAAAATGTGAATTAAAAAAAGAAAAAAGAAAAGAGGAAACAGGGGTGATATGACAGCAGTACTCCAGTATTTAAGAGGCTGCCATAAAGAAGAGTGGTAAAATTATTCTGCAAAGCACAAGATGGCAGGACAAGAAACAATGGTTGGAAACTGATGAAAGAAAGAAGCAACCTGGAATTAAGGAGTCACTTCCTAACAGACAGGACAATTGACCAGTGGAACAGCTTGCATCCAAAAATTGTGGGCGCCCCCTCACTGGAGATTTTTAAGAAGAGGCTACACATTCACCAGTCTGAGATGGTATAGGTTCTCCTGTTTGATCAGGGGGCTGGACCAGAAGACCTCCAAGGTCGCTCCCAGATTCTATTCTATTCTATTCTATTCTATTCTATTCTATTCTATTCTATTCTATTCTATTCTATTCTATTCTATTCTATTCTGTTCTGTTCTGTTCTGTTCTGTTCTGTTCTGTTCTGTTCCGTTCCGTTCCGTTCCGTTCCGTTCCGTTCCGTTCTGTTCTGTTCTATTCTATTCTATTCTTGTAGAAAAATTGAGCCAGAATTCAAGTTTTTAATTTGCTTACAAACTATAGGTAAAATCTTCCCATACTAAGTACGCTGAGAGATATATCCTGAGAAATTCTAGGGTGGGGCTAACTCTCTTCCTCTTTCAACTCAGAGTTTGAGGCTCTACAGTCTTTCTCTCCCCACAAACCATTCCTGAAATGTGCTTCCTCCTTCCAAGAAAACTGCCATTTCACTATAGTCCATCACATCAGCTCCCCTCTACATGCACCATTTACTAAAATAACAGGGATGAAAATAAAGGTATGCAAATAAATATCATCAATAAACAAATGTTCAAATCCATTTTAGTAGCTGCCACTTCCCTGCTGGAATCATACACCCTAACTTTGTACTTTGCTATTATCAAATACAAAATATTTGTAGCACACAAATCACCTGCCATGGTTGTGAATCTTCATATTCTGATAATATATGTCTCATAAAATGCCTGTGATTAGATCGAAGTAAGAAGAGAGCATGTAAAGCTTGAGCCACTAGAGAGGCAGCATTGTAGATACTATAGCTGTGCCCAGACATCTGTACCTCAAAAAGAGCCCCAGGAATGTCCTCTAGCCTCTCCTCTCCAGTACAAAAGTTATTGACCAGTTTCCTCAAAGAAAGGGATGGTAAGGAACAATCAAATACTTGTTCCCAGAAAAGTGGAAAAAAATCATCTCCTTGAATCCAAGGAGGTTTTATCAACTTCAAGAATTCTTCGAACCCTGGAATTACATTTGAGTGAACTTTAAAGCAAATGGCACCATCAAAGAACCGCCGATCCCATTTTTTATTCATTCCTGTTAATAAGTAATCCATTTGGGCAGTCATGATCCATACCTTTCCCAAGGAACTATGCTCATGTATAGGGCCAAGCCAAAAAATTATATCTGTTAACCATGCAATTGTCAATGATTCTCCACAAATGATAAAGGTGTTGGTCTTCTCATCAATTATGTGTTTATAAATATTTCTCCCTTTTTCGACCATTTCAAAAATCTTGTCCCAGCGGGTTAAAAATGGGATTCTTTCTGTAGAAGCAGAGCAGATTCCATGCTGGGAAAAGAGGGACTCCATGCTTTGCAGAAAATGGTCTCCTTGACTGTTATCAATAGCAAGGAGTCCAACCCATCTCCACCCGAAATGTTGAAGCAGTCGGATAATTCCAATGTACTGTGAGGACTCATTTGGAACCATGGAGAAATAGAATGGAATCACAGTGCTATGAATATCTTGTGGGGTAAATGACCCATATGTGAGCTAAAAGAAAGACATATTATGGGAATAAATCATCAACAGAATAATAATAATAATAATAATAATAATAATAATAATAATAATAATAATAATAATAATAATAATAATAATAATAATAACAACAACAACAACAACAACAACAACAACTTGGAAGGGACGTTGGAGGTCATCTAGTCCAACCCCCTGCTTAGGTAAGAAACCCTATACCATTTCAGGCAAATGGCTGTCCAGTCTCTTCTTAAAATCTTCCAGTGTTGGAGCATTTAGCACTTCTGGAGGCAGGTTGTTCCACTGGTTAATTGTTCTAACTGTCAGGAAGTTTCTCCTTAGTTCTAGGTTGCTTCTCTCCTTGACTAGTTTCCATCCATTGCTTCTTGTCCTGCTTTCAGGTGCTTTGGAGAATAGCTTGGCTCCCTCTTCTTTGTGGCAGCCCCTGAGATATTGGAACACTGCTATCATGTCACCCCTCACCCTTCTCTTCGTTAAACTACACATACCCAATTCCAGCAACCCTTCCCTATATGTTTTAGCCTCCAGTCACCCAATCATTCCCGTTGCTCTTCTCTGTACCCCTTCTACAGTCTCAACATCTTTTTTACATCGTGGTGACCAAAACTCGATGCAGTATTCCAGGTGTGGCCTTACCAAGGCATTGTAAAGTGGTATTAGTACTTCACGTGATCTTGATTCTATCCCTCTGTTAATGCAGCCTAGCACTGTGTTGGCTTTTTTGGCAGCTGCAGCACACTGCTGCCTCATATTTAAGTGATTGTCCACTAGGACTCCAAGATCCCTCTCACGGTTACTAATGTTGAGAATGGTACCATCTATAAAATACCTGTGCATTTGATTTTTCCTGCCTAAATGTAGAACATTACTTTTTTCACCATTGGAGTTCATTTTGTTAGGTAGCGCCCAGAGTTCGGGTCTGTCCAGATCCTCCTGTATTTTAAGCCTATCTTCTGGAGTATTGGCTATTCCTGCCAGCTCGGTGTTGTCTGCCAATTTAATGAGTTCCCCATCTATCCCCTCATCCAAATCATTGATGAAGATGTTGAAGACCACTGGGCCCAAAACAGAGCCCAGGGGCACCCCACTACACACTTCCTTCCATGTAGATGCAGTTCCTTTGAGGACAACACGCTGAGTACAGCCTGTCAGTCAGCTACGAATCCATCTGGTGGTGATGCTATTTAACCCACATTTTTCTATCTTATCAAGTAGTAGGTTGTGATCTACTTTATCAAATGCCTTACCGAAGTCCAAGTAATTTATATTTACAGCATTCCTCTGGTCCACTTTTACAGCATTCCTCTTTTTCTTCAGATTTTCCAACTAATTTGGTTAGATTGTTGAGTGATGTGCAAGAGAATAAGAATGTTTTAATAACTCCAGTTTGGAAAAAAGAAAAGATTGGGGAATTTTCAGGACTCCCTTCCTGAAAACCCTACCTGTGGAATCTTGTAAACCTTTACAAGGTCTGCAATATAGGAGGAAGTTCCAAAGCTGAGCCCTCCTATGATAGAAATGAGATTTCTCCTGCTGTCACATTTATAGTTGGGGACCAATCTCTGTGATCTGAAGAGCAGGTCCAGGGTCGTCCGATAGGTCATTATTGCATTGTAGTAGCTATCATGAATATGGAAGCCAAGAGTGACATTAGACAAGATTTCTGGATTCTCATTGATCTCCTTCACAGCAAAGACCAAGGAAAGGATATGTTGGTAAAACTTTGTTAGCACGCTGAAAATAGGATGAATTTACAAGTATCATTAAATATTTGCTTATTATTTTCCTGGAACCTCAGAGAGGTGCTTTACCATATAATCATGCATAATTGGGGAATGACCAATTGAACTCAATTTCCAATTCAACTACACTAAGCTATTTCCATTGCTGCAGATTGAATGAAATAAAATAATCTACCTTTCCCTTAATTCATTGCAGTTCTTCTAACTAGAGTTGACACAAAGGTGAATGATAAGAATTGTTTACCTAATCTAATGTTTTTCCAATATAAATTTTTGTTGTATTAAAACCAAGCAATGCCTTTATTCCCATTCTTAAAAGCTATCTTTTATTAGAAAGTATTCTCACTAATAAATGAAGCAATCTAGAAATGCCACAAAGATAAAAGATAAGAATTCCTTACTCTGGATGGCCAAAATACTCAAGAGAGGGGTGCGGCTGAAAAGAAATTTCATTAAATTGATAGCTAGCCATAGATACCATCCCACCAATGATAAAGTCCCCTGGCTGGTACCATTCATTTGGAACAGGTATGGGTTCACCTAGATGACAAGGCAAAGACTTCACTCTGAGGAGTTGAAATAGAAGAAAAAGGAACATTCTGGGCAACAACTGCTCTGTAAGTGTAGATATTCCACCAGGAGCAGCTTTCCATCTTAAACTTCATTCACAGCCTCAAAATTCTTGTTAAGAGGAAGGCTGAAGACTATCCTTTAGCCCTGATTCTTCTTGGAAACTGTGATAATATTGTAAAAGGTCTGAATGACAATGTAGAGTTCTAGTAATAGAACTTAATTTGTGGTAGTTGAAATCATAGGACGTGTTTGTTCTTGTCTTCTGCTCTCCAATCTCTATGGGGCAGTCCTTTTAAATATTTTTCTTTTCTTTTCTACAATGTCTTCTTGAATTGTTTACTATTTTGATGAAGGGAGAAAATTATTATCATTGTAATACTTTCAATGGTGTGATAATTATGTCTTCAACATTTTGTCTCCCTTTGTTGACAATGTGTGTGTGCGTCTGTGTATTCCTCTTTTTGACCTAATAATTGGAAAAGCTCACAGGTAAACTTTAATTCATATCAAAGCTACACTTTGAATAATAAAGCTTTGTTTATTTTCCACTTTTCAATCAAAATATGTTTCTCTGCTCATGTAAGATTCACTAGAAGCACTTTAACTAAGTGTAGTTCTGTAATAAAATGAAGGATTGTTAACATCACTTCCCAGGACATTTTGGGAATAGAACATTGCTCCATGTGTAATTTGTAGGGTTTTTTTTACCTTGTCATATGAATAACACAACAGATTAATTAGGTTAATCTGCAGAATTTGATGGAAATGTATCTGGAGGGAATGTGTAATCAGGGCAAGGCAATTGTTCTCATTGGACTTGATACCTGGTACTTTTTTTTAGGAATCCCATCATATATCCATTGGAGAGTTGCTCAATGTCCCTCCACATGGAGAGGACCTCTACTCCTCTTTCTCTACCAAACATAATTGACCCTGAAGAAAGGAGGAAAACCACAATTACACCATGCCACCCACCCCAACCCTCTGAGCTGATCCAGAAGGACACTGTGATCAATTGGACTGAAAGCCACCAAGATGTCAAGTAGGACAAGGATGGATGTACAACCCACATTCCACCCATGCCAGACATCATCCAAAAATGCAATCAATACCATTTCTCTCCATACCTTGGCCTCAGTCCTGACTAAAAAGGATCCAGGTAATCTGCTTCACCCCAGGCTTTTTGAAACAGTTGTGCAACCAAAGCTCAAACCTTTTTCTCCTTTAAAGAACATATATTTTAAAACAGTCCAGTACAGTTGTAACATCTATTGAGATCCCATTTTTACATGGATTCTCCTGTGACTAAAGTTTTAATATTCTCAAGTACTAAACTCACATACTGTATCTATGTGATTTTTTTCTTCTTTTTATGACCTGGTAGTCCCTTTATTCTGGGTGGGGTTGGGACGACTGAATGGAGCTGAGAATTTACTGAATGGATGCCCTTCCTGACCCATATATGGAGTGCACAGCAGATATTTTCTCTCTGCCGCTGCCTAAGACTGAAGCGTTAACATTCCTTGTGGGAGGTGAGCGTGTTTACCTCTAGGCTGCCATGGCACTCTCACATACCTATGTGAATTTCATGATAATTAAGAAATGAATTTAAAAAATAGATTTTCCATTTCAGATAAGCTGAAAAACTTATATTTGTGTAAATAGCCCCAGTTCTCAATATACTGTACAATACTTATGTAAAACATTAATAATTGTATTCCTGTTGGTTCCTATATGGAACATAGATATTTCTTTCTATTTTAGTTTAGTTTTGTTTCATTTTCCTCTTGTTAATTTTTCTTCTTTTGTATTTAATTAAAAGATGAAAACAAAAATAAAATAAAAACCTTTCTCTTTTTTTAACTGCCCGTCAAAACCTGGACAGAAAATTCAATTATTTTTCCTCTTAATTTGATTACTCATAAATAGTGTGAATTTAGGGAGTGTATTAATTCTTTGTTTACATCACTTTCACAATTACAAACCAGGAAAAATACATTTTTAAAAAGCCACTTGACTGCAATATAAACTGAGAAATGGAAGCAATTTAATCTTAGCTCTCAGAGGCAAACTGCTATAGAAAAGAATAATCTCAAAGTGTGAGAATGATTCTATTTCAGAGATAAAGGGGAATCTGATCTTCTCTTTTTGATATAAGGGAGATTCCTGTTATGCAATTTTTTCCTGTAATAAATACATATAATGCTTACATACTATATATGTAAAGTACTGGACTATAGGATTTGATGAATTGTGATTCAGTCAGATATTGAAAGATACGATTGAGAACAACTAACAAAGGAACAGATGGAGACCACGTATCCCTCTAAAATGGAACACGAGAGAGTAAAGGAAAATTCCTACTAAAGGAAGGTGTGACTTCTTAATAGATCTACATATATGACTTAATTTCATATCTTGTCCTGAATCATAAAGAAAATTACCAAGTGAGATGTGGCAAAATAATATTTCACGATGACAGATATTTTATTTCTGTTTTATTATTAAAATATGTGTTTTCTTCTTTTTATTAAATCGTTTTAAAATACATTTTTAAACATAAACCCCATCCCCCCTACCCCTACCCCTACCCCATACCCTAACCCACCCAATACCCCTACCACCGCCCCACACATACACCCCGACTTCCCAAAGCTGAATACAGGGTATTATTTTCCCAATCTTAATCTAAAATATACTAACTAACTATAATTACACTTTTAATCCTATCACGCTATAACTCTCCTTAAACATCACAATATATCTCCGTTACAAATATTCTTCTCATATTCCAAATTCTACCATTTCTACCTAATTCAAAACTTTCAAAATCCATTCTTCTATAATAAACAAATCAGCCTTCTTCCAATATAACAATTCCGTTTCCGAGTCCAGTTCGATTAAAACATTATATATCCTCTTTATATGTGCACGATTTAAATCTCTAATTTGTTTTACTAAATTTTCATCTATAATTGTGATGCCAACCTTCTGATCCAACTTCCACCTAGCTTTCAATTGAGTATATTGAAACCAAGAGTAACTTATGTTTTCTTGTCTTAACTCCTCTAATGATTTAAGTTGCCAATCATTCCCTTCCAATCTAAGTAATTCCTTATAGGAAAACATATCCAAACTCACTCCCATAGATACACCTTCTATTGCTTGTCCAGGAATTCCCCAAATCGGTATTTTATAATTTAACTTATAATAATACTTTTTCCAGACACGCAACAAGGCACTTCTAAGAATATGAGATTTAAAAGCCCTATCCACCTTCTTATCATAAAGCAAATATACATGCCAGCCATATACCAAATCCCAACCCTCAAGGTGAAGTATTCTTATTAGTTAAGTTAAGCCAATCACTAACCCATGTCAAAGCCACTGCATCATAATACAGTTTCAAATTTGGCGCCTTGAGTCCCCCTCTTTCCCTAGCATCTTGTAAAATCTTAAATTTAACTCTTGGTTTTTTTCCCCGCCCAAATAAATTTATTAATACCCTTCTGCTATTCATCAAGGTTGGCATCCTTTTTCAATATAGGTATCATTTGGAACAAAAAGAGAAATTTTGGCAGAACATTCATTTTAACAACTGCGATTCTTCCCAATAAAGATAATTGTAATTTTTTCCAATTATTTAAATCCCTTTGTACCTTCAACCATAATGTTTCATAATTATTCTTATATAATTTTACATTTGAAGCTGCAATATACACTCCTAAATACTTAACCTTTTTTACTATTTCAAAACCTGTTAGTTTAATTAACATTTCCCTTTTTTTATTGAAAAGTTTTTCAATACATTTTATCTTTAACAACCCCTCCCCACCCACCCCCTTCCCAGCCCTACCCAACCCTCCCCCCCTCCCCCCCTCCCCCCCTCCCCCCTCCCCTTCCCCCCTCCCCGTCCCCGACTTCCCAGAGCTAAATACAAGGTATAAAAGTAAAAACAATCATAAACAACAATGATCTATTAAATCTATCGCACTTTAGCTTTTATAGAGTGACTACAAGCAATACAAATATCACATTAATACTTATTCAAATGCTAAATGAAACTTTTTAGTCCCATATTTATTCTGGATATAATCAATCCATTTTTTCCACTCCGTAATATAACGTTGTTGTGAGTGGTCTTTCAAATACGCCGAGATCTTTGCCATTTCCGCCAGGTTAGACACTTTTAAAGTCCATTCTTCTATAGTCGGCAGTTCCTCCTTCTTCCAATATTGACCTACTAAAAGTCTTGCTGCCGTAATTAAATTCAACATCAACTTAGTGTCCACAACAGTAGTATCAGTAATTATACCCAGTAAAAATAATTGCGGACAAAACTTTATCCTTTTCTTAAATATCTTCTGCATGTTCCACCAGATTTTAATCCAAAACGCTTTAACCTTTTTACAGGTCCACCATATGTGAAAATACGTTGCGTCTTCGCCACCACACCTCCAACATTTAGGCTGATAGTTCGGATACATACTTGCAAGCTTTTTGGGATCTAAATGCCACCTATAAAACATTTTATAAAAGTTCTCTCTTAAATTTTGAGCTTGCATAAATTTTACGTTTCTCACCCAGATCTTTTCCCAAGTATCCATTGTAATAACTTCTTGAATATTCTGAGCCCATTTTATCATGCAATCTTTAACAAGTTCTGTTTCTGAGTCAATTTCTATCAATGCAAGATATATCCGTTTAATATGTGCTGGACCCTGATTTCTAATTTGCTTTACCAGATTTTCATCAGTCATTGAAAAACCAATTTTCTGATCTTCTTTCCACCTGGCCTGTAGTTGCCCATATTGAAACCAGGTTTGAACAATCTTCTCTTCTCTTAAAAAGTTATACGGCTTCAAACACCATACATTCCTCTCCAAACTTAAGATTTCCTTATACGTAGTCACATCATGTTTGAACCCAACATTTATGTTTTCTATTGCGTGTTTCGGTATTGCCCATAAAGGTATCTTGTAATTTAACTTATGTCTATACTTTTTCCAAACTCGCAACAAAGCATGTCTTAAAATATGCACCTTAAACACATTATCTACCTTCTTATCATACAATAAATATGCATGCCAGCCAAATAACAAGTCATGGCCTTCAAGATTTAATAATCTCCCTTGTGTTAAATTAATCCAATCACTTATCGCTGACAACGCAGCAGCTTCATAATATAGTTTAAAGTTGGGCATTCTAAGACCACCTCTTTCACGCGTATCCTGCATAATCTTAAATTTAACTCGTGGCCTTTTCCCTGCCCATACAAATTTATTGATACCCTTTTGCCATTCCTCCAAGTTTGAGTCCTTTTTAAGAATGGGTATCATTTGAAATAAGAACAGAAATTTCGGCAAAACATTCATTTTCACTGCTGCGATTCTTCCCAGTAATGACAATTGTAACTTTTTCCAGCTGTCCAATTCTTTTTGAACTTTACCCCATAGCTTTTGATAATTATTTTTATATAACTCTGCATTTGAGGGTGACAAATAAACCCCCAAATAATTAACCCTTTTGACAATTTCAAATCCAGTTAACCCTTCTAAAATAGCCTTTTGTAATACTGTCATGTTTTTAGCCAATATTTTAGTTTTTTGTATGTTAACCTTAAATCCAGAAACTTTCCCATATTGCATTATTATCTCCATCAGGTCCACAACAGAATTTTCCAATCCAGTTGGTCAAAGGCTTTTTCAGCGTCCAGAAAGATCAGCGCTGCAGGGATCTGGTTGTTCCTTTCCAAAAATTCCAACAAATCAACTATATGCCTCACGTTATTTTTCATTTGTCTACCACTAATAAACCCAGTTTGATCACCATGTATTATCTGTTGCAGTACCCTCATTAATCTGTTAGCTAAAACCTTAGCAAATATCTTGTAGTCCGTATTCAAAAGTGATATTGGTCTATAATTTCTAACATTTCCCTTTCACTCATAAATATATTCTTAGATAATATCTTAGCCTTATTACTATTCACCTTAAACCTAGAAACCTTACCATACTGAGTTATAATCAAACAACAAATCAGTGAACACCTTCATGTGAACAAAGTTATCACTAAAAGCCAACATGGGTTTGTCAAAAACAGATCGTGCCAGACAAACCTTATTGCATTCTTTGACCAAGTGACAAAATTAGTGGACCAGAGGAATGCTGTAGATATAATTTACTTGGACTTCAGTAAGACATTTGATAAAGTAGATGTGAAAAAAGTAAGGTTCTATATTTAGGCAGGAAAAATCAAATGCACAGGTATAGTATAGGTGGTACCTTGCTCGATAGTAGTAACTGTGAGAGAGATCTCGGAGTCCTAGTGAACAATCACTTAAATATGAGCCAGCAGTGTGCTGCAGCTGCCAAAAAAGCCAACACAGTGCTAGGCTGCATTAACAGAGGTATAGAAGCAAGATCACGTGAAGTACTAATACCACTTTACAATGCCTTGGTAAGGCCACACCTGGAATACTGCATCCAGTTTTGGTCACCATGATGTAAAAAAGATGTCGAGACTCTAGAAAGAGTACAGAGAAGAGCAACAAAGATGATTGGGGGATTGGAGGCTAAAACATATAGGGAACGGTTGCTGGAATTGGGTATGTGTAGTTTAATGAAGAGAAGAAGGGTGAGGGGTGACATGATAGCAGTGTTCCAATATCTCAGGGGCTGCCACAAAGAAGAGGGAGCCAAGCTATTCTCCAAAGCACCTGAAAGCAGGACAAGAAGCAATGGATGGAAACTAGTCAAGGAGAGAAGCAACCTAGAACTAAGGAGAAACTTCCTGACAGTTAGAACAATTAATCAATGGAACAACCTGCGTTCAGAGGCTGTGAATGCTCCAACACTAGAAGCTTTTAAGAAGAGATTAGACAACCATTTGTCTGAAACAACAGGGGGTTTGATTAGATGAATCCAAGGACCATACAACATCATCATCTTCTTCTTCTTCTTCTTCTTCCTCTTCTTCTTCTTCTTCTTCTTCTTCTTCTTCTTCTTCTTCTTCTTCTTCTTCTTCTTCTTCTTCTTCTTCTTCTTCTTCTTCTTCTTCTTCTTCATTATTGCACAGTCAGCCATATGTTCAGACAGGATTTGGCATTTTTGTTTACCTATTGAGTCCTTACCAAGGAACTGGGATAGACAGATTTGGATGTTTGATGGTATTACAGATATTGTGGCAGGATGGAAGCAGTTCCTAGTAAGGCCACCTTTTGCAATTGACTAATGGCGAATTTGTCAATGCCAATGGTGTTCAAGTGATACTCCAGGTGTTTTGGAATTGCACTCTGGGTGCCTATTCCTACTGGTACTACCCTTGTTTGCCTTTGCCACAGTATTTTATTTGTATTTGTAGGTGTTTGTATTTTGCTATCTTCTCCAGATCTTTCTCATCTATTCTCCTGTCTCTAGGTACTGCTACGTCCACTATCCAGACTGAAAATGATCCAGGTAATCTGCTACATCCATATCTTTTTGAAGCACTGGTGCAAACAATGCTAAAATCTTTTTCTCCTTTAAAGAAGAAATATTTTCTACCTAATACAGCCCATGAAAGTATTTACAATTGTAAGATCTATTGTGATCCCATTTTTTAATGTGCATTCTCCTGTGATAATTTTTTCATATTCTCAAGTACTAATGTCATGGTTCCGACAGATGAAACTCTTCAAAAGAACTTTGAGGCATTGTTTTCCTTAAAAAATCTTTTATTCAAGAAACAAAGTATCGGAACTACGTAGTTAAAACTAAAAACTCAATTCCCCTCCCCTGGGCACAAAGTAGCAAAGCACAATTCCTTAATCCAATTAACAGTCATAAATCATGTTCCCAAATTGGCTTGAAACGCAGGCTTTCTCCCCAGCTCTCCAGCCCGCCAAATCTTTATTAACTCTTTGCGCAATAAACTTGGATTCCCACGGTTGAGTTATTATTGTTGTGACTAGCTGGACTCTCATCCACATTCCCCCTCCCAGCATCAACTAACTCTAAAGCAAAAGAGGAAAATGGCTGAATTTCCACCTGTTGTCAAATCAAGAACATCTGACGTTAGCCACGTTGACAACTAAATTCACATAACTATCAGATTTTTTTTCTTTTTATGACCCTGTAATCCCTTCATTGGTGGTGGAGTCTGGACAACTGAATGGATATTTTGAATACTGCAGAATATTCTCATAGGATGAGAATGATTCCATCTCAGAGATAAAAAGGAATCTGATCTTCTCTTTTTTAATAAGGGAGATTCCTGTTATGCAAATTTTACCTATACTAAATCCACTGAATCCTTCCACAGTTTCCATATGAAGCACCTGACTATTGGATTTGGTGAATTGTGATTCAATCAGATATTAAAAGAGACAAGTGAAAAGTACTAAGAAAAGGAAGAGATGGAGAGCATGTATGTTTACAATTTTTAATTTATTTTTAATTTTTAATTTTAATTTATTGCACAGAGGACTTTAATTTTAATTTTATCTTAATTTCTGTACTTATTATATGTTATTGTTGTTAGCCGCCCTGAGTCCTTCGGGAGATAGGGCGGGATATAAGTCCCATTAATAAATAAATAAATAAATAAATAAATAAATAAATAAATAAATAAATACATAAATACATAAATAAATAAATACATAAATAAATAAATAAATAAATAAATAAATAAATAAATAAATAAATAAATAAATAAATAAATAAATAAATAAATGTAAACCTGCAAAAGCAAAGTGGAAAAACTATTTTTTTTAATAATCCACATATATAACTTCATTTCATATCTTGTCCTGACTCAAAAAGAAAATTGTCAAATTTAGATGGGGTAATATCCTTGGAATAATTATTCATTATAATAGATGTATTAATTTTATTAAAATGTGTGTTTTCTTATAGTAACTAATAGCATAACAAATAAAAAGAACAAACTTTCTTTGCATTCTTATCCACTTTCTACATTATAAAAGAAAATTTTTATTTATTTATTTATCTATTTATCTATCTATCTATCTATCTATTTATTTATTTATTTATTTATTTATTTATTTATTTATTTATTTATTTATTTATTTATTTATTTATTTGATTTATATACCGCCCTTCTCCCGAAGGACTCAGGTCAGTTTACAGGGCAATAAAAATAAGAATACAGAATATAAGATTTAAAATTAAATGATTGTGCCCAATGCAGTAAATTAGTTAAAAATGGTGTTAAAACCCCAAACCCATCAGACCAGGCCAGCTTGTTCAAATAGATAAGTTTTTAGATCACGCCGGAAGGAGCGAAGGTCGGGGGCCATCCGGAGTTCAGCCGGTAAGCAGTTCCAAAGGACTGGTGCACCCACCGAGAATGCCCTCCCCTGGGGGTCACCAGTCGACATTCTCTGACCGGTGGCACCCTGATGAGGCCCTCTCTGTGGGAGTGCACTGGACGGAGGGAAGTTGACGCCGGCAGCAGGTGCTCCCGTAGGTAATCTGGACCCATGCCATGTAGGGCTTTATATGTCATCACCAGCACCTTGAATCTCACCCGGAAGGCAACTGGGAGCCAATGCAGCTCACGGAGCAGAGGTGTAACATGGGAGAATCGGGAGACCCCCAACAGAACTCACGCGGCTGCACTCTGTACCAGCTGAAGCTTCTGAGTGGTCCTCAAGGGCAGCCCCATGTAGAGAGCATTGCAGTAGTCTAAACGAGAGGTCACAAGTGCATGAGTGACTGTACACAAGGCATCCAGGTCCAGATAGGGTTGCAACTGGCGCACCAGATGAACCTGGGCGAAGGCCCCTCTAGTCACAGCTCCTATATGATCTTCTAAGGAGAGCTGTGAATCTAAGAGGTCACCCAAGTTGCGAGCCTTATCTACGGGGGGTAATAACTCACTCCCCATAGTAAGAGATGGAATAATCTGAATTTCCTGAGATACCGGCACGTACAGCCACTCAGTCTTGTCAATAAATATGTTTATTGACCTACTGAAAATAGAATTCACACATTTCAATTTTCCATTTAAAAATGAAAATTGCTAATAGAAATCAAGTTTTTTTTCTCCTTTACCTGAAAATATATTACTATTCCGTACTACGTTTTGTGAGACCTCTTTGAAAGTTGTGGGGGAAAAACATAATTTGAATAGAATTTTTCATAAATTCAGGTTTCAAAGCTACAAGTAAATCAAAATGCTAAACAATCTCTTCACACCTATAAGAATATATTTAAAAGATTGGATTTTGTCATTACTCATCTCAACTTAAAAACATAATCAAAAAGGCTTTTTAAACATGTCTTCTTATCAGTTGATCCTTGTTGTTTAAATCAGGTCTAAAAACAATAATGTAACATTTGGGGAAAAAGATGCATCCAAGTAGCCCAGCACTAGAGGACAAAATGGAGAATATCTCCACAGCCACCATGGCTTTTCCTCTGGTGCTCAGGTAGGTTGGAACAAAGGAGACCCAGACACTGCAGAAAGCCAACATGCTGAAGGTGATGAACTTGGCTTCATTAAAGCTGTCAGGCAGTTTACGAGCCTGGAATGCCACAATGAAGCTGGCAAGCGAAAGGAGAGCCATATAGCTCAGAACACAATAAAACATAAAGACTGAGCCTTCATTGCATTGTAGAACCATTTCTTCAGTTGTTGAGTGCATGTCTAACTCTGGGAATGGGGGAGAGGTGGATAACCAAACAACACAGATGCTTGCTTGGAGTAGAGAGCAGAGCAGGACAATAGAAACAGCCAATCTTTTCCCCACCCATGTCCTTATCCGAGATCCTGGCTTGGTGGCCTTGAAGGCAAGAGAAACAAGGATGGTTTTGGCCAACACACAAGAGATGGACAATGAGAAGGTGAGACCAAATGCAGACTGTCTGAGGAGACAGGTGACTCTCCGAGGTTGTCCAATAAAGAGCAAAGAAGAGAAAAAGCAAAGGAGAAGGGAGATGAGGAGAGCGTAGGTGAGATCCCGGTTGTTGGCTTTGACGATAGGACTGTCTTTGTGCTTAATAAATATTCCCAACACCCATGTTGTAATGAGGAAAAATAAAGTAGCAACAGTGGCTAAACTGAGTCCTAAAGGTTCTTCGTAAGATAAGAAGCTAATTGTTTTCATGATGCATCCATCTTTCTTATGGTTTGCATATTGGTCAACAGGACATTGAAAGCAAGCAACAGTGTCTAAAAGGAAAAAAATGGCAAGGCAGATTGATAAGTATGATCATTGTTAAATTCCATATTTATCCACTCTGATGTTTATGTCCTTGGTATAAATAATACAATCTACAATATGAAAATTTGAACATCTCTCTATGTATATTTTGTGTGCTGTGGTATTAAGTTGAACATTGCTTTGATTATACACCAGGAAATTTCACAATCTCAATGAAAATCCATTTTATCTTGATTTGCTTTCTCATGATAAAGGAGTGCTCCAACAAAGATTCATGAATACCTGAAGGGATCATTTTCATATTTGAAACCATATTGACTTATTGAATACTGAATACTTATTGAATTCAAATTATGGTATATAAGTATAGTAGTTTCACCAAATTCAAAAGGACAGATGATAATGTTTCAAAGAGCAAGTGGAAAAAAGGTTAGTAATTATATATTTGAATAGAAAATTATAAAGGAAAAGGTATTTTCTGTTTGGGTAAGAGAAGTATATATCCTTTTTTATTTAATATCACTATTTTTGTTTTCTTTCTATGGATCAGTCTTTATTACAAATAAAATAATTAGATATTACATATCCAAGAGAGCTACACACTGTAGAGAAAATATGAATAAGTATTTCTCAAAGAAGCAAAAGTGTGCACAAATGGAAGGAGAAATAAATAAATAAATAAATAAATAAATAAATAAATAAATAAATAAATAAATAAATAAAGAAAGAAAGAAAGCAAGAAAGCAAGAAAGCAAGAAAGAAAGAAAGAAAGAAAGAAAGAAAGAAAGAAAGAAAGAAAGAAAGAAAGAAAGAAAGAAAGAAAGAAAGAAAGAAAGAAAGTGACCAGTTGGAAAGGAAAAAGATATTACTATTACTTGTTTTCATTATTATATTTCAAGAGTGTCCCTATTTAGTTAGTGCACATTTGAGATATTTGGATTCCATCAATTCTGAATTCCTTCCTTCCTTCTTCTCCACCTTCACAGTCATTGTTTTATATGTAGTTTTTAAATTGCACAATCATGTTTTTGTGGTTTCTTATTTCTCATCTTTAAAAAAAACACCCTGAAATAATTATTATTTTTTCCCGTGTACATAGATGCTCTTCAGTGAAAATCTTTGTGAATCTCTACTGTGATGCTTGCTTGGTTATAACTTATTCCTGGTTTTGTTTAATTAATTAATTGAAACATTGTTGTGATTGTCATCAACCCTTGTAATTCTGTTGTAAGAACTTATAAATTTTCATGCATTAATGGATTTGGTTTCATTATCCCATTATCTTTTTAAAAAATCCTTATTCATAAAAATCAGATAATTTAATTAGGGAAAGGTGTTCAGCACATTAGATAGTATAACAATAAAAATGAATGATTTGTTAACTTACCAATCTTGTTAGAGATTTTCCCCTCTGGACATTCAACACAATCATAACAGCAGAATTTCTTCCCTTCATTCTTCCTCTTTTGATAACCAGGGGGACAATGTTCATTGCAAAGAGAAATGGGAAGGACCTATTTATCAATATTAAAATGATGGGAGATGAACATTTATTGTTTTAAAGAAAATTTTGCTGTTACACTGAAAATGAAATGTGAAGTTAGATTAAAAGAAAAGTCCAATCTAAAGGTTGTATGATTTTGGACTTCCGGTGGCTCCGCGGCGACAGAGACAGCCTTCCCGGGCTGCCCGCGGCTCAGCTGTTGTTTTTTCGCCCGAAACAGCGCCGATCAGCTGTTCGGGCGAATTTGAAGCCCCCTCCTCGGGAGAAGAGGAGGGGGTGAGGCCCCAGGTAGGGGTAGAGTTCTCCGGGGCCGCCTGAGCTTGGAGCTTGGAGCTTGGGCGGCTGAAGGATTGAACTCCCCCGAAGCCTGGGTTGCTCCCAGCTGGCTGGCGTCTCTGCTCCGGACTTCTTGGAGCAGAGCCAGGCGTCTGCGACCACCCCTGCCTGAAGAAAGGACTATGGATTAAAGGAGCAGGCAGAGCGGTACAAGAGGAAAAGGTGAAGAGGATTATTTTATTATACTCTCGAGCTTGATGGACTTTTTAAACTTTTAGTGAAAGTGCGTCACAATTGAAAAGTTAAAGATGGCGGCTAAACCTCCCCCTAAAACTCTTCGGAGTGGTGGATCTTCTCCGGTGCAACAATCATCGTTACAGGCGCTGCATCCTCCTGATGTACTGACACCGAAGGACTTACGAGATGCTCTGGATAAACTTTTGGAATCAATTAATCAATCAATGGCTGATAAATTTGCACAGATGGAGGAGAAATTGGAGAAACTGGAGGAGAGAATGGAAGAGAGGATGGAACAGAAGCTCAGCGTGATGAAGGTAGACATTTTGTCTTCAGTGCATAAAGTGGCGGAATGTGTGGAAGATTTAGATGAAAAATTGGATGATTTGACTCAAAAGAATGAAATATTAGAAGTTAAAGTACGGGAGAATGAAAATTCATGAGACAAAATGGAAAGGGAATTAAGCCTTGCCCAATATTACCAGATGCAGTTTGCTGTTAGAATCAGAGGTTTAAAAGAGAACATTAAGGAAGATTTAAAGCAGCTGGTTTCTGAGGCTTTTGAAGTGGTATTGAATCAGCCAGCATCTGAAATAAGAGCAGCTATGGATAAAGTGTTCCGTGTAAACTCATGGATTGCCAGACAGAGAAAGTTGCCTAATGATGTGGTGGTTTACTTCACAAAAAGAGAAATCAGAGATGAAGTTATACAAGCTGCCTATGATGCTAAAGTTGTGATTGCTGATCAAGAAGTTTTGGTTTTAAAAGAGATCCCTCCAAAGATTTTGAGGAGAAGGAAGGATTTTACATTTCTTGTGCAAGAGCTCAAGCAACGAGATATAAGGTTCAGATGGGAGATTCCAGACGGGCTGAGGGTGATGTATGAAGGCAAAAGGTACCGGTTGATTACTGTGAAGCAAGCGCGTGATTTCTACAATACTGTTTTAAAAGCAACCCCATTAACACTTCTGGAAGCTGCAAAGGGATCGGGAGAAGGAGAAGGAGAACATCAAGAGGATGAAACTGAGGAAAATGGTGCTGGAGGAGATCAAGCTACAACCTCTTTGGATGATCCTAGAGAGCAAAGGGTAACGCGTGCTGCTTTAAAAAGAGCAAAGAAAATAAAAGAACAAGATCAGCAAAAGTCTTCAGAATCTTCACAACGTACTCATAGCCAAGCAGTGGGAGGAGCACGGCCTAAAGAAGATAGTCCTATCAAAGCAGTGCTTCAAGAGCTTTGGGAGGATATGCATGGCAACTAAATTTTTGACTTGGAACGTTAATGGACTAAATTCACCACAGAAGAGAAAGAAGGTTTTTCAATATTTAAAGCAATTTAAGATAGATGTTATACGTTTGCAAGAAACGCATATTAGGGCTATGGACCAAAAGTTTTTATTGAACTCAAGACTGGGTACGCATTTTGTTGCCTCTGCAATGAATAAGAAAAATGGAGTGGTTGTTTATATTAAAAGTGCCATAACAGCGGATTTAATTGAAGCAGATAAGCATGGAAGATACGTACTGATAGACTTGTTGTTAGAAGGCAAAAAGACGCTTCTAGTTGGACTGTATGCCCCTAATCAACAACAACAACAGGCTGACTTTTTTAGTTTACTTTATACAAAGCTTACCCAGTTGGATTATAAATCTTTTATTTTTATGGGGGACTGGAATGGTGTTATGGATGTACAGATGGATAAGGCTGGAGCTTTTAAGCGCATCCCAAGTCATGCTAGACTGCCTAAATCTTTTTTTGAAATGAAGGATGACTTGGAATTGCGAGATATCTGGCGCGAGAGACACCTGCAGGAAAAGGATTATACTTTTTATTCTGATAGACATCAATCTTTTTCGAGGATTGATTTTATTTTGGTGACTAATGACTTTTTTTTGAGGACTAAAAAGGTGAAGATTTGTGCAAGAACTATTTCTGATCATAGCCCAGTGTGGTTAGAGATTGATAAGGAGAAAAGAGACAGGCGCTTGTGGCGCGTAAATGAGAATTTGTTTAGAAATCAGAGAAATGTGGAAGAATGCAAACAGCGGATGAAGGATTTTTTTGAAACTAATATGAACAAAGGTACTTCTATGGACATGGTGTGGGATGCTAGCAAGGCCTACATGAGAGGGGTGTTGATATATATGAACAACAAACATAGACGTGCTGTGGAAGCTAGGAGGAAAGAACTGGAGAATGAAATAAAGGAAAAAGAAAAGGCTTTGATTTTGAATTCAGAGGATGTGAAGACTAAGGAGGCTATTAAATTGTTAAGAGGACAATTTGATAAATTAATGGCTGACCAAGTGGCAACCAATCTGCGGTTTGCCAGGCATAACACTTTTTGTAACGCTAACAAACCAGGCAGATGGTTAGCTTATAGATTGAGGAAAAAACAAAGGGCTTCTAATATAGACAAGATTGAGCATAAGGGAAGGGTTGTGTTTCAACAGGATCTTATCAAGGACGCCTTTGTGGATTTTTATTCTAAATTATATGCTAAGGAGAAAATTAATGAAAAGGACATTGATATATATTTGGAAAATGCTAGCATCCCGGTTCTTACGCAAGTACAAAAAGAAGGGATTAATCAACTGATCACAGAAGAAGAAATTTTTATAGCAATTAAGGAATTGAAGGTGGATAAAGCACCAGGTACGGATGGCTTGACTGCGGCCTATTATAAAAATTTACAATTAGAAATGATAAAACCGTTAAAGGAACTGTTCCAGACAATCCAGAGGGGGGGAAAGGTGCCACCGTCTTGGAGAACAGCTTTTATCTCTTTGATTCCGAAGGAAGACCAAGATGTTACTCAAGTTAAAAATTATAGACCGATATCGCTTTTAAACACAGATTACAAGATATTTGCTAAGGTTTTGGCTAATAGACTGATGAGGGTTCTGCAACAGGTGATTCATGGGGATCAAACAGGGTTTATTAGTGGTAGGCAAATGAAAAATAATGTGAGGCATATAGTTGATGTGTTAGAGTTTTTGGAAAGGAACAACCAGATTGCTGCGGTGCTAATTTTTTTAGATGCTGAAAAAGCTTTTGATCAATTGAATTGGAAATTTTTGTTGAAAGTTTTAGATAAAATGGATTTTGGGGAAAATTTTTTACAACCGATTAGGGCATTATATCAAAAACAAACTGCCCGAATTATAGTTAATAATAGCTTGACAGAAGCATGTAATATTGAGAAGGGCACAAGGCAAGGGTGTCCGTTATCGCCCTTGTTATTTGTGTTAACATTAGAGATATTATTGGTTAAAATTCGGAATTCGGAAAAAATTAAGGGGATTCAAATTGGAGATCAGGACTATAGATTGAGAGCATTCGCAGACGATCTGGTTGTTACAGTGACCCAGCCAGAGAACTCTGTTGTGGACCTGATGGAGATAATAACACAATATGGGAAGGTTTCTGGATTTAAGGTTAATGTACAAAAAACAAAAATTTTGGCCAAAACATGACAACACCGCAAAAGGCCCTTTTAGAAGGATTAACTGGATTTGAGATTGTTAAAAGGGTTAAATATTTGGGGGTGATTTTGTCGCCCTCTAATACAAAGCTATATAAAAATAATTATGAAAAATTATGGGGGAAAATTCAAAAAGATTTGGAGAGTTGGAAAAAATTGCAATTGTCTTTGTTGGGACGGATTGCAGCAGTAAAAATGAATGTCCTGCCTAAATTTTTATTTTTATTTCAAATGATACCGATTCTTAAGAAAGATTCTAATCTGGAGGAATGGCAGCGAGGTATCAATAAATTTGTGTGGGCAGGGAAAAAACCACGAGTTAAATTTAAGATTATGCAGGATACTCGTGAGAGAGGTGGCCTTAAATTGCCTAATTTTAAATTATATTATGAAGCTGCTACATTAGTAGGAATAAGTGACTGGATTAATTTGACGCAAGGGAGGTTATTAAATCTTGAGGGCCACGATTTGTTGTTTGGCTGGCATGCATATTTGTTGTATGATAAGAAGGTAGACAACGTGTTTAGGGTGCATATTTTAAGACAGGCATTGCTGAGAGTTTGGAAGAAGTATAGACATAAGTTAAGCAGCAAGATACCATTGTGGGCAATCCCAAAACACGCAATAGAAAATATACATGCTGGCTTCAAACATGATTTGACTACGTACAAGGAGATTCTCAGTTTGGAAAGAAATGTTTGGTGTTTGAAATCATATAGCCTCTTGCGAGAAGAGAAGGTTGTTCAAAATTGGTTTCAATATACTCAGTTACGGGCCAGGTGGAAAGAAGACCAGAAAAATGGATTTACAATGACTGATGAAAATTTGATAAAGCAAATTAGGAATCAGGGACCAGCACATATCAAACGGATATATCTTGCATTGATAGAGATTGACTCAGAAACAGAGCTTGTTAAGGATTGTATGATAAAATGGGCCCAAAATATCCAGGAAGTTATCACAATGGACACGTGGGAAAAGATTTGGGTGAGGAACGTAAAATTTACACAAGCTCAAAATTTAAGAGAGAATTTTTACAAAATGTTTTATAGATGGCATTTAGATCCCAAAAAGCTTGCAAGTATGTATCCGAATTATCAGCCTAAATGTTGGAGGTGCGGTGATGAAGATGCAACATATTTTCACATATGGTGGACTTGTAAAAAGGTTAAAGCTTTTTGGATAAAAGTCTGGTGGAATATGCAGAAGATTTTTAAACAGAGGTTAAAGTTTTGTCCGCAATTTTTTTTGTTGGGAATAATTACAGATGCCACAGTTGTGGACACTAAGTTGATGTTGAATTTAATTACGGCGGCAAGACTTTTGATAGGCCAATACTGGAAGAAAGAGGAACTGCCGACCATAGAGGAGTGGACTTTAAAGGTTTCCGACCTGGCAGAGATGGCGAAGATTTCGGCCTATTTGAAAGATCATTCGCAAGAACGCTATATTATGGAATGGAGAAAATGGATTGATTTTATCCAGAACAAGTATAGGGTTAAGAAGTTTTATGTAGCATTTGAATAAGTCTTCTTTCGTGTTTTTTTTCTTTATTATCTTAGTTTTTTTTATACATATTCAATATTATTATTATTTGTTTTATCTTATATAAGCTAGAGAGTGATGGATTCTAGAGTTTATAATTGTTAGTATATGATTGTTTATGATTGCTTTTTATATATATACCTTGTATTTAGCTCTGGGAAGTCGGGGGGGGAGGGGGGGAGGGGGGGAGGTAGGGAGGGGGGAGGAGGGAGGGGGAAGGGGGGATTCTTAAAGGAAAATTGTATTTTAAAACTCTTCAATAAAAAAATAAAAATAAAGGTTGTATGATTTATTTCAAACACAATTAAGAATATTTCAGTTTGGCCTCTGATTTCATTTCTGAGCACAACTGATCCAGCTGATCTGCATTTCCAATTTTTGTTAGGTTGAAATTCTCATATCTATTTAACTAAAGTTTTTATTAATTCAAATCATCAGATTGACCAGAAACATTGCATCAATTAGTCACTGATTTGAACACAGATTTCATAAAGCTTCATTCAACTAGAGAAATATAGTCCCTTAAAAGCAGTTTTTTTTTCTTTCTCCTTTACATTTCAATATATAAGATGAGTCTAATAAATATAGTGCACGATACCAGATATTTTTCCCTTTAATAATGAAAGAGGAAAAAGGGTTAGTTCTTAATCTGGTTACCTTCATGGATTTCCAAGAAGGATAAAAATGAATATGCCAATCTAATGAATCCATATTTGAATGATAAGAGAAAATATTGTTGAAACCATACCTGCTTGAATGATCTATGCCAAACAATCATATCCTCATTAATGACTAATTCCTTTCCTTTTAAAACATCAGGATCCACTTTCCCAATCTTGTGTCTCTGGAACGTGGAATTGGGAAAGACTACAATGTTTATGATATCAAGTCCACCTTCCATCTTCTTTTGATCATAAAAAGTCAAATTTTCTCCAAGACAATTGTTGAATTTCATGCCTTTCAGAAATTGGTGGAGCTATATGATAGGGAATAATAAAACAGGTACGGTAAGTACAAAAATATAATTAAGGAGATATTTGTCTGAAATGGTGTAGGTTCTCCTGCTTGTGCAGGTGGTTGAACCAAAATTGCTCAAAGGTCCCTGCCAGACTTCTCTTCTCTTCTCTTCTCTTCTCTTCTCTTCTCTTCTCTTCTCTTCTCTTCTCTTCTCTTCTCTTCTCTTCTCTTCTCTTCTCTTCTCTTCTCTTCTCTTCCCTTCCCTTCCCTTCCCTTCCCTTCCCTTCCCTTCCCTTCCCTTCCCTTCCCTTCCCTTCCCTTCTCTTCTCTTCTCTTCTCTTCTCTTCTCTTCTCTTCTCTTCTCTTCTCTTCTCTTCTCTTCTCTTCTCTTCTCTTCTATAATATTCTCTTCTCTTCTATAATATTCTCTTCTCTTCTCTTCTATTCTATTCTATTCTAGTAAAAAATAGAGCCAGAATTCAATTTTTTTATTTGCTTACACACTGTAGGTAAAGTCTTTCCATATTAAATACCCTGAGAGATATACCCTGAGAGAATCTATGGTGTGACTATTCTAACTCTCTTCGTCTGTCACCCCAGAGTTTCCCGATGTACTGCCTCTTCTCTCCCCATAAACTATGATTGAAATGTGTTTCCTCCTTCCAAGAAAACTGCCATTTCACTATAGTTCATCACATCAGCTCTCCTTTACATGAACCATTTCCCAGAATTACAAAGATGAAAATAAAGGCATGCAAAAAAATATCAAAAGTAGACAAATGTTCAAATCCATTATTCTCTGCTAGAATGATACACCCTAACTTTGCACTTTGCTATTATCTAGTCCAAAATACTTTTAGCACACAAATCACCTGCCATGGTTCTGAATCTTCATATTCTGATAACTTGTGTCTTATAAAACGCCTGTGATTTGATTGAAGTAAAAATTGAGCATGTAAAGCTTGAGCCAAAAGAGAGGCAGCGTTGTAGATACTATAGCTGTGCTCAGACATCTGTACCTCAAAAAGAGCCCCAGGAATGTCCTCTAGCCTCTCCTCTCCAGTACAAAAGGGATTGACCACTTTTCTCAAAGAAGGGGATGGTAATGAACAATCAAATACTTGTTCCCAGAAAAGTGGAAAAAATCCATCTTCTTGAATCCAAGGAGGTTTTATCAACATCAAGAATTCCTTGAATCCTGGAATTTCTTTTGAGTGAACTTTAAAGTGAATGGCACCATCAAAGAACTGCCGATCCCATTTTTTATTCATTCCTGTTAATAAGTAATCCACCTGGGTAGTCATGATCCATACCTTTCCCAGGGAACTCTGCTCATATCCAGGATCAAGCCAAAAAATTACATGTGTTAACCATGCAATTGTCAAAGATTCTCCACAGATGATAAAGGTGTTGGTCTTCTCATCAATGATATTGTGGTAAATAGTTATCCCTTTTTCGACCATTTCAAAAACTTTGTCCCAGTGGGTTAAAAATGGGATTCTTTCTGTAGAAGCAGAGCAGATTCCATGCTGGGAGAAGAGGGACTCCATGCTTTGCAGAAAATGGTCTCCTTGACTGTTATCAATAGCAAAGAGCCCAACCCATCTCCACCCAAAATGCTGCAGCAGTCGGATAATCCCAATGTACTGTGAGGACTCATTTGGAACCATGGAGTAGTAGAATGGAATCTCAGTGCTATGAACATCTTGTGGGGTGAATGACCCATATGTGAGCTAAAAGAAACACATATTATGGAAATAGATCATCATTAGTATCTTTTTCTTCCTATTTTCTAATAAATTTGGTAAGATTGTTGAATAATGTGCCAAAGAATAACATTTTTGTAATAAGCCCAGTATGGAAAAAAGAAAAGGTGAGGGAATTTTCAGGCCTCTCTTTCCAAAGACCCTACCTGTGGAATCTTGTAAAACTTTACAAGGTCTGCAATATAGGAGGAAGTTCCAAAGCTGAGCCCTCCTATGATAGAAATGAGATTTTTCCTGGTGTCACATTTGTAGTTGGGGATAAATCTCTCTGATCTGAAGAGCAGGTCCAGGGTGGTCCGATAGGTCATTATTGCATTGTAGTAGCTATCATGAATATGGAAGCCGAGAGTGACATTGGACAAGATTTCTGGATTCTCATTGATCTCATTCACAGCAAAGACCAATGAAAGGATATGTTGGTAAAACTTTGTAACCACGCTGAAAACAGGATGAAAGTACATGTATCGTTAAACATTTCCTTATTATTTTCCTGGCACCCCAGAGAGGTGTTTTACATTATATACATGAAAAATTGGGAAATGACCAATTGAATTCCATTTCCAATTCAACTACACTAAGCTATTTCTATTGTTGCAGACTGAATAAAAAAAATACCATTGCCTTCATTCATTTCAATTCCTCTAATTAGAGATGACACAAAGGTGAATGATAAGAATTGATTTCCTAATCTATGGTTTTTCCAATATAAAGTGTATCTTTTATTAGAAAGCATTCTGATTTATAAATGAAGCAATCTTCTGATGCCACAAAGATAAAAGATAAGAGTTCCTTACTCTGGATGGACAAAATACTCAAGAGAGGGATGCTGCTGAAACAAAACTAGATTAAAATGATAGACAGCCATAGATACCATCCCTCCAATGACAAAGTCCCCTTGCTGGTACCATTCATTTGGAACAGGTATGGGTTCGCCTAGATGACACGGCAGAGACTTCATTCTGAAGAGTGCAAATAGGAGAAAAAAGAACATTCTGGGCAACAAATGCTCTCTGAGTATAGATGTTCCACCAGGAGCAGCTTTCCATCTTAAACTGCCTTCACCACCCTCAAAGTTCTTGTTAAGAGCGTGGCTGAAGAGTAACCTTTAGCCGTGATTCTTCTTGCAATTAGTGATAATATTCAAAATAGTCTGAATGACAATGTAGAGTTCCAGCAATACAAATTATTTTATGTCGTCTGAAATCATAGGACGTGTGTGTTCTTGTCTTCCACTCTACAGTCTCGATGGGGTTTTCCTTTTCAATATTTTTCTGTTCTTTTCTATAATGCCTTCTTGAATTGTTTACAGCTTCGATAAAGGGAGAAAATTAATATCATTGAAATAATTTCAATGGGGAGATAATTATGCCTTCAGCATTTTGTCTCCTATTGTTGACAATATGTCTTTGTGTGTGTATGTGTGTGTGTTTGTGTGTGTATTTGTTAAGTATTTTAGAATAACTTGCAAGGCCCAAATATGGGCCAAATCTTATTTCCTGTATCAGTCTAACCTATGGCCATCAACAAGTTGTAGTCACAACTGTGACAACTCATTATTTGTGTAAAATTTATTTTGGGATTGCTAACAAGGAATTAAAGGGAGACTGATATGGCCATTTCAAACTCATTTGTTCTCATCAGTCAGTATGGCTCCAGTGAGTCCTTCCTTCTCATTAGTGGCCAAAGTATTTGAGTTTTAGCTTCAGGATCTGGCCTTCTAAAGAGCATTCAAGGTTGATCTCCTCTACGACTGACTGGTTTCATCGCCTTGCAGTCCAAGGGACTCGCAGGAGTCTTCTCCAGCACCATAGTTCAAAGGCCTCAATTCTTTGGTGCTCAGCCTTTTTTATGGTCCAACTTTCACTGCCATACATTGCAACTGGAAAGACCATAGCCTTGACTATACGCACATTTGTTGACAGGGTGATGTCTCTGCTTTTTAGTGTGCTGTCTAGATTTGCCATGGCTTTCCTCCTGAGAGCAAGCGTCTTTTAATTTCTTGACTACTGTCCCCATCTGCAGTGATCTTGGAGCCCACTTAAATAAAATCTGTCACTACCTCCATTTCTTCCCCATCTATTTGCCAAGAATTGAGAGGGCCGGATGCCATGATCTTGGTTTTCTTAATGTTACGTTTCAGGATAACTTTTGTACTCTCCTTCTTCACCCGCAACAAGAGGCTCTTTAGTTCTTCCTCACTTTCTGACATTAGAGTGGTATCATCTGTATATCTTAGGTTGTTGATATTACTTCCAGCAATCTTAATTCCAACTTTTGATTCATCTAGCCCTGCCTTTCTCATGATGTGCTCTGCATATAGGTTAAATAGGCAGGGCAACAGTATACTGCCTTACCGGATTCCTTTCCCAATTTTGAACCAATCAGTGGTTCCGTGTCCAGTTGTCACTGTTGCTTCTTCAAAAGATTGACAAATACTTAACACATATATCTCACTTGCTTCCTAGCTAATAAAGAGAGAAAGAGACTGTGGCCTAGGGGTTAAAACAACTGCCTAATATATAATTAGCCTAGGTTCGAATCTCAGATAAAGGGTATGACTGACTGATGAGAACAAAATAAGTTCGAAATGGCCATATCAGCCTGCCTAATTCTTTATTAGCAATTTGAATAATTTACACAAATAATGAACTGTCATACGTTGTGACTATAGCTTGTGGATAGCTTTGGGTTAGGCTGAAACACGACAGAAGATTTAACTAGCAAGGTATTCAAAAGACTTGACAAATACTTTATATATATCTTTGGTCATTCGGGCTTTTTCCCATGTAGAATTGGAGGTATCAGGGCAACGTTTCGACGAAATTTATTTATTTATTTATTTATTTATTTAATTAATTATTTATTTAATTATTTATTTGTTTTATTTAATTTGTATACTGCCCTTTTCCCGAAGGACTCAGGGTGGTGAACAGGGTAATAAATACTAAAATACAGAAATACAGAAATTAAGAAGAGATTAAACCATAATGCCCAATATCACAAATAAATTACATAAAAACAGTGATAAAACCCAAACCCACCAGACCAGGCTGGCTTGTTCAAACAAATAGGTCTTTAGATCACAACGGAAGGAGCGAAGGTCGGGAGCCATCCGGAGCTCAACCGGTAAGCGGTTCCACAGATCAGGTGCATCCACAGAGAACGCCCTCCCCCTGGGGGTCACCAGTCGGCACTCTCTGACTGGTGGCACCCTGAGGAGGCCCTCTCTGTGGGAGCACACTGGGCGGAGGGAAATTGATGCCGGCCATAGGTGCTCCCTAAGGTACCCCGGACCCATGCCATGTAGGGCTTTATAGGTCATTACCAGCACCTTGAATCTCACTCGGAAGGCAACTGGAAGCCAATGCAGCTCAAGGAGCAGAGGTGTAACATGGGAGTATCGGGAGACCCCCAACACGACTCTCGCGGCTGCATTCTGCACCAGTTGGAGCCTCCAAGTGGTCCTCAAGGGCAGCCCCATGTAGAAATCTCATCTGTCACCAGCCTGAGGATGACGGATGAGATTTTGTCGAAACGTTGCCCTGATACCTCCAATTCTATGTGTGAAAAAACCCGAATGACCAAAGATCTACATATAAAGACCCGCGAAATAAGCATTCAGAATACACTTCCTTAGTCCCAGACACAGGACAAATCTTATTTCCTGTTTCGGCCTAGCCCAAGGCCCTCTACAGGAAGTAGCCACAGCAGTGGCAGCTCATATTTGTGTATTTATTTTTTTTGGCTTGCTATCGGTATCACTTTATTCTTTGTTAGCAAGCCAAAAAAAAAAAATACACACTTCAATTCATATCAAAGCTACCCTTTGAATAATAAAACTTTGGTTATTTCCCACTTTTCAACCAAAATATTTTTCTGTGCCTCATCTAAAGGTAAAAGGTAAAGGTTCCCCCGCACATGCGTGCTAGTCGTTTCCGACTCTAGGGGCCGGTGCTCATCTCCGTTTCAAAGCCGAAGAGCCAGCGCTTGTCCGAGGACATCTCCGTGGTCATGTGGCCGGCATGACTAGACACCAAAGGCGCACGGAACGCTGTTACCTTCCCACCGGAGTGGTCCCTATTTTTCTACTTGCATTTTTACGTGCTTTCGAACTGCTAGGTTGGCAGAAGCTGGGACGAGTAACAGGCGCTCACTCTGTTACGCGGCACTTGGGATTCGACCCGCCAAACTGCCGACCTTCCGATCGACAAGCTCAGCGTCCTAACCCACTGAGCCACCGCGTCCTCATCTAAGATTCACTAAAAGCACTTTAACAAAGTGTATTTCTGTAATAAAATGAAGGATTGGCTTTTTTTTTAATTTCCCGTCAAAACCTGGACAGAAAATTCAATTATTTTTCCTATTAATTTGATTACTCATAAATAGTGTGAATTTAGGGAGTGTATTAACTCTTTGTTTACATCACTTTCACAATTACAAACCAGGAAAAATACATTTTTAAAAAGCCACTTGACTGGAATATAAACTGAGAAGTGGAAGCAATTTAATCTTAGCTCTCAGAGGCAAACTGCTATAGTAAAGAATATTCTCAAAGTGTGAGAATGATTCTATTTCAGAGATAAAGAGATCTCTTTTTTTACATAAGGGAGATTCCTGTTATGCAAATTTTACCTGTATTAAATCCATATAATGCTTACATGCTTTATATATAAAGTACTGGACTATAGGATTTGATGAATTGTGATTCAGTCAGATATTGAAAGAGACGATTGAGAACAACTAACAAAAGGAACAGATGGAGACCACGTATCCCTCTAAAATGGAACAGGAGAAAGTAAAGGAAAATTCCTACTAAAGGAAGGTGAGACTTCTTAATAGATCTACATATATGACTTAATTTCATATCTTGTCCTGAATCATAAAGAAAATTACCAAGTGAGATGTAAAATATTTCACGATGACAGATATTTTAATTCTGTTTTATTATTAAAATATGTGTTTTCTTATAGTAACTAACAACCATACCATAATAATTAAAAAGAACAAACTTAGAGCAAAAATTGAATTCTTATCCACTTCCTTCCTTATAAAAGAAATGGGAGGGAGAAGAGGGAGTCAAGCTACTATCCAAAGCACCTGAAAGTAAGACAAGAATTAATGGATGGAAACTAGTCAAGGAGAGAAGCAACCTAGAACTAAGGAGAAACTTCCTGACAGTTAGAACAATTAATCAGTGGAACAACCTGCCTCCAGAGGCTGTGAATGCTCCAACACTGGAAGTTTTTAAGAAGGGATTAGACAGCCATTTTACTGAAACAACAGGGGGTTGGACTAGATGACATCCAAGGTCCCATACAACTTATTATTGTTTTTATTATTATTATTATTATTATTATTATTATTATTATTATTATTATTATTATTATTGTTGTTGTTGTTGTTGTTGTTGTTGTTGTTGTTGTTGTTGTTGTTGTTGTTTTGTTGTTGTTTTGTTGTTGTTGTTATTCATTGCACAGTCACCCAGATGTTCAGACTGGATTTGGCATTTTTGTTTACCTATTGAGTCCTTAACAAGGACCTGGGATAAGCAGACGTGGCTGTTTAATGGTATTACAGATATTGTTGCAGGATGGAAGCAGTTCCTAGTAAGGTCGCCTTTTGCAATTGACTAATGGTGAATTTGTCAATGCCAATGGTGTTCAAGTGATACTCCAGGTGTTTGGGAATTGCACTCAAGGTGCCTATTACTACTGGTACTACCCTTGCTTGCCTTTGCCAGAGTCTTTCAATTTCTATTTGAAGGTCTTTGTGTTTTGTTATCTTCTCCAGTTCTTTCTCGTCTATTCTACTGTCTCTAGGCACTGCCATATCCACTATCCAAACTTTTTTGTCTTTCTAATTGACAATTGTTAAGTCCGGGGTGTTATGTTGTAGGTGCTTCTCTGTTTGATGATGATGAGGTTGATGTTGATGATGATTGTTGTTATTATTATTGTTATTATTATGGTCATCATCATCATTGAAAAACGCAATTAATACTGTTCCTCACCATACCTTGGCCTCAATCCTGACTGAAAGTGATCCAGGTAATCTGTTTTATCGAAGGCTTTTTGAACCACTGGTGCAAGCAATGCTCAAATCTTTTTCTCCTTTGAAGAAGAAAAAATGTCTACCTAATACAGCCCATGAAAGTATTTACAATTGTAAGATCTATTGTGATCACATTTTTACATGCATTCTCCTGTGATATTTTTTTCCATATTGTCAAGTACTAATGTCATGGTTCCGTCAGATGAAACTCTTCAAAAGAACTTTGAGGCATTGTTTTCCTTTAAGAATCTTTTATGCAACAAACAAACTATTGGCTCTATGTAGTTAAAGACAAAAACTCAATCCCCTTTCCCTGGGCAAAAAGTAACAAATCAAAGTTCCCTCCTGCAATTAACAGTCATAAATAACATTTCCAAATTAGCTTGAATTGCGGGCTTTCTCCCCAGGCCTCCAGCCCACCAAATCTTTATTAACTCTTTGCGCAATAACCATGGATTCCCACGGTTGAGTTATTCTTGTTATGACTAGCTGGATTCTCAACCACATTCCCCCTCTCAGCATTAACTAACTTTAAAGCAAAAGAAGAAAATGGCTGCATTTCCATCTGTTGTCAATGCAAGAACATCTGATGTTAGCTGCATTGACAACTAAATTCACATACCTATCTGATTTTTTGTTTTGTTTTTATGACCCTCCACCATCATTTGTGGTGGAGTCAGGACAAGTGAATGGATATTTTGAATACTACTAGCTGTACTCTTATCCACATTCCCCCTCCCAGCATGAACATTTATTTTCTTTTTATGATGCTGTAATCCCTTCATTTGGGGTGGAGTCAGGATGACTGAAAGGATATTCTGAATACTACAAAATATTCTCATAGGGTGAGAATCATTCCATTTCAGGGATAAAAAGGAATCTGATCTTCTCTTTTCTAATAAGGGAGATTCCTGTTATGCATATTTTATCTATAATAAATCCATTGAATCCTTCCACAGTTTCCATATGAAGCACCTGAGTATTGGATTTGGTGAATTGTGATTCAATCAGATATTAAAAGAGACTAGTGCAAACTACAAAGAAAAGGAACACATGGAGAGCGTATACTTTATTTATTTTATTTATTTATTTAGTTACATTTATATACCGCCCTTTCCCTGAGGACTCAGGGCGGTTTACAGGGAATTAAAAAATCCAACATACAAAAGTGAAAACCAAATTAAAAAATATTAAATTGACCCTGTACACAATTAAAACCCCAAATAAAAATTTCTCCTCAGCCTGGGCCCGAGAGCTCAAAGAGCCAGGTCTTCAGGCCCCGGCGGAATGATCGGAGGTCGGGGGCAGTTCTCAGCTCCACCGGCAGCTGGTTCCAGAGGGCAGGCACTCCCACTGAGGAGGCCCTATCCCTGGGTGTCACCCGCCGGCAATCTCTCACCGGCGGAACCCTGAGCAGACCCTCCCTGTGGGAGCGCACTGGGCGAAGGGCATTTGATGCCGGCAGCAGGTGTTCCCTCAAATAACCCGGACCCAGGCCATGTAGGGCTTTATAGGTAATAACCAGCACCTTGAATTTCACCCGGAGGGCAACCGGAAGCCAATGCAGCTCGCGGAGTAGAGGTGTTACATGGGAGTATCGGGAGACCCCCATTACAACTCGCGCGGCCGCATTCTGCACCAGTTGAAGCCTCCGTGTGGTCTTCAAGGGCAGCCCCATGTAGAGAGCGTTACAGTAGTCCAAACAGGAGGTCACAAGCGCATGAGTAACTGTGCGTAGGGCGTCTCGGTCCAGATAGGGACGCAACTGGCGCACCAGGCGAACCTGTGCAAAAGACCCCCTGGTCACGGCTCCTATATGGTCTTCAAAATTGAGCCGTGAATCCAGGAGGACGCCCAGGTTGCGAGCCCTATCAACGGGGGGTAACACCTCACCCCCCATCATTAAGGATGGAATAACTTGGTTAACCCGAGATGCCGATATGCACAGCCACTCAGTCTTGGCGGGATTGAGACAAAGCCTGTTTCTCCCCATCCAGACCTGAACCGCCTCCAGGCACCGGGACATCACGGAGAGGGCATCACTGGGTTGGTTCGGGGTGGAAAGAAAAAGTTGGGTATCATCAGCGTACTGGTGATACCCCACCCCAAAACCACGAATGATCTCGCCCAGTGGCTTCATATAGATGTTGAACAGGAGGGGCGAGAGAACCGACCCCTGAGGAACTCCACAAATGAGAGACCTCGGGGCGGATCTCTGCCCTCCTGTCAACACCGACTGTGAGCGACCCTGGAGGTAGGAGGAGAACCACCGTAAAACGGTGCCTCCCACTCCCAGCCCCCTGAGACGCCGCAGCAAGATACCATGGTCGATGGTATCGAACGCCGCTGAGAGATCTAATAGGACCAGGACAGAGGAACAACCCCTGTCCCTAGCCCTCCAGAGATCATTCACCAGCGCGACCAATGCCGTCTCCGTGCTGTGTCCGGGCCTGAAGCCCGATTGGTACGGGTCCAGATAATCAGTTTCCTCCAGGAACAGAGGGAGCTGGCGTGCCACCACACTCTCAAAAACCTTCGCCAGAAAGCGAAGGTTGGAGACTGGACGATAGTTGTTTAAAACAGCCGGGTCCAAAGCAGGCTTCTTGAGAAGGGGTCTCACCACCGCCTCCTTCAAGGCGGCAGGAAAGACACCCTCCTTCAAGGAAGCAGTTATTACTGCATGGAACCAGCCTCGTGTTCCCTCCCGAGCCGCATAAGCTAGCCAGGAGGGGCACGGATCCAACAAACAGGTGGTGGTGCTCAGTCTCCCCATGATCCTGTCCACATCATCAGGGGAAACAGGGTCGAACTCAGTCCAGATAACGTGCTCAAGACCGCCTGATTCCTCCACCTCAGACTCTGCCCAGTCAGAGTCCAAGCCTGTCCGGATCCGAGCGATTTTGTCCGCCAGATGATGACTAAACTCCTCGGCTCGTCCCTGCAAGGGATCCTCTCTCACCTCCTGGTTAAGGAGGGAGCGAGTCACCCTAAACAGGGCGGCCGGGCGATTATCTGCGGACACGATAAGGGCGGCAAAGTAGTTAGACTTCGCCGTCCTTATCGCCGCAAGATAAGACCTTATAAAGGTTCTTAACTGCAATCGGTCGGATTCGGATCAGCTGGATCTCCAACCGCTCTCTAGACCTCGTCTCCGACGCTTCATCTCCCGGAGCTCCACAGAGAACCATGGGGCCCAGCGGGATCTGCGACGGGTCAGAGGTCGCATGGGTACAACGCAGTCGAGTGCCCTGGTGGCAGCCGTTTCCCAGGCCTCCACCAGAGCATCGACTGGGCTGTGGGTAAGGGTGATAGGTATAGGCCCAAGCGCCCTCTGGAACAGATCCGGGTCCATTAGGCGCCTGGGGTGGAACCACCTGGTCGGTTCCGCCGCCCAGCGGCGGGGGGTGGCATGACGGAAAACCAGCCTCAGGAGGTGATGATCTGTCCATGACAGAGGGGTGATGGACGGGGAGCCCCCTCCCAGATCATCCAACCACTGTCCAGACAGGAACACCAGGTCGAGAGTATGATCCCCCTCATGAGTCGGGCCCTCAATAACCTGGGTCAGGCCCATGGCTGTCATGGAGGCCATGAACTCCCGAGCTAACTCCGACAACCCTCCCAGTGATGGCAGGTTGAAGTCACCCAGGACTATAAGCCTGGGGAACTCCACCGCCAACCCTGAGAGGGTGTCGAGCAGCTCAGGCAGGGCTGTTGCCACACAGCTGGGCGCCAGGTATGTAAGCAACAAGCCCAACTGAACCCGAGGACCACATCTCAAGAGGAGGTATTCACTCCCGGCCATCTGGACAATGGTGGCCTCCCGGGGACACAAAGTCTCCCGAATAACCACTGCCACCCCACCACCCCTGCCCTGAGCCCGTGGCTGGTGCAGCACCCGGAAACCCGGCGGGCATAACTCGGAGAGAGGCACCCCTCCCTCCGAGCCCAGCCAAGTCTCCGTGATGCACGCTAGATCCGCACATTCCTCCTCGATCAGATCACGGATGAGGGGAGCTTTGTTAACTACGGATCTAGCGTTAAAATAGACCAACCTGAGCTCAGGGGCCTGGTCACCCTCATCCCTGGGTAAGAGGGTGCTAACCGGAGGGTCGGAGCGTGCCACCGCTCGGAGATAGCAGGGGCGCGATCCCAGATGTTGATATGGCCCTCCGCGCAAACACCTGCTGCCATACCCTATCGCCGTGGGGATTCGATGCCCCACCCCCACATTCCCAGCGCCAGCAGCCACCTCCCCCGACCCCGTCCCGTCGGGACCTCTAACAGGTCCAGACTGAGTGCCGGTTACAGATTCCCTCCCTCCACCCCCCCTCCCTCCCCCTCCCTAACCTCTTAAAATAACCGGCTAAGAATCTTATCAGGGGCCTCTTAGCGCGTCTTAACTCGAGGCCCCTATCTATACCCCTTCACACCTTTAAGAATATATTTAAAAGATTGGATTTTGATACTTCTAATGTCAACTTTAAAAAAGTAATCATTTTTTAAAAAAAAAAAACATGTCTTCTTATCAGTTGATCCCTGTTGTTTAAATCAGGTCTAAATACACTAATGTAACATTTGGGGGAAAAGATGCATCCAAGAAGCCCAGCACCAGAGGACAAAATGGAGAATATCTCCACAGCCACCATGGCTTTTCCTCTGGTGCTCAGGTAGGTTGGAACAAAGGAGACCCACACACTGCAGAAGGCCAACATGCTGAAGGTGATGAACTTGGCTTCATTAAAGCTGTCAGGCAGTTTACGAGCCTGGAATGCCACAATGAAGCTGGTAAGCGAAAGGAGAGCCATATAGCTCAGAACACAATAAAACATAAAGACTGAGCCTTCATTGCATTGTAGAACCATTTCTTCAGTTGTTGAGTGCATGTCTAACTCTGGGAATGGGGGAGAGGTGGATAACCAAACGACACAGATGCTTGCTTGGAGTAGAGAGCAGAGCAGGACAATAGAAACAGCCAATCTTTTCCCCACCCATGTCCTTATCCGAGATCCTGGCTTGGTGGCCTTGAAGGCAAGAGAAACAAGGATGGTTTTGGCCAACACACAAGAGATGAACAATGAGAAGGTGAGACCAAATGCAGACTGTCTGAGGAGATAGGTGACTCTCCCAGGTTGTCCAATAAAGAGAAAAGAAGAGAAGAAGCAAAGGAGAAGGGAGATGAGCAGAGCATAGGTGAGATCCCAGTTGTTTGCTTTGACGATAGGGCTGTCTTTGTGCTTAATAAATATTCCCAACACCCATGTTGTAATGAGGAAAAATAAAGTAGCAACAGTGGCTAATCTGAGTTCTAAGGGTTCTTCATAAGATAAGAAGTTAATTGTTTTCATGATGCATCCACCTTTCTTATGGTTTGCATATTGATCATCAGGACATTGAAAGCAAGCAACAGTGTCTAAAAGGAAAAGAAATGGCAAGGCAGTTTCATAAGAAAGATAATTATTAAATTTTATATTTATCCACACCCTGATGTTTATGTCCTCGGTGCAAATGATAGAATCTACAATATGAAAATGCATTTAAACATTTCTCTATGTATATTTTGTTTGCTGTGGTATTAAGTCAAATACTTTGATTATACACAAGGAAATTTCACAAACTCCATGAAAATCCATTTTATATTGATTTGCTTTCTTATAATAAAGGAGTGCTCCATTAAACATTCATAAATACCTGAAGCGATCATTTTCATATTTCAAACCATATTGACTTATTAAATATTGAACAATATTGAAATTATGGTATATAAGTATAATAGTTTCATGAAAAACCAGATAATTTAATTAGCGGAAAGTGTTCAGCACACTAGACAAAATAACATCAAAATTGAATGATTTGTTAACTTACCAATGTCTATAGAGATTTTCCCCTCTGGACATTCAACACAATCGTAGCAGCAGAATTTCTTTCCTTCATTCTTTTTCTTTTGATAACCAGGGGGACAATGTTCATTGCAAAGAGAAATGGGAAATATCTATTTATCAATATTAAAATGGTGGAAGATGAGTATTTATTGGTTTAAAGAAAATTTTGTTGTTACACTAAAAATGAAATGTGCAGTTACATTAAAAGAAAAGTCCCATTTAAAGGTTGTAAAACAAAAAAAATATGATTAGATGTGATGATTTATTTCAAACACAAGTAAGTATATTTTAATCTGGCCTCTGATTTGATTTTCTGAGTACAACTGATCTGGATTTCAAATTTCTGTTATGTTTAAATTCTCATATCAATTTAATTGAACTTTTATCAATTCAAATAATCAGATTGATAAGAAACATTGAGTCAATTAGTCACTGATTTGAACAAAGATTTGATAAAACTTCAGTCAACTAGAGAAATATAGTCCCTTAAATGCATGTCTTTTTTTTCCTTTCTCCTTTACATTTCAATATATGATGGTGCACAATACCAAACATATTTAGCCTTTAATAATTAAAGAGGGGGAAAAGTTACTTCTTAATCTGGTTATCTTCATGGGTTGCCAAGAAGGAGAAAAATAAATATGCCAATCTAATGAATCCATATTTGAATGATCAGAGATAATTCTGTTGAAACCATACCTGCTTAAATGATCTATGCCAAACAATCATATCCTCATTAATGACTAATTCCCTTCCTTTTAAAGGATCGGGATCCACTTTCCCAATCTTGTGTCTCTGGAAAGTGGAATTGGGAAGGACAACAATATTTATGATATCAAATCCACCTTCCAACTTGTTTTGATCATAAAAAAGTCAAAGTTTCTCCAAGATAATTGTTGAACTTCATGCCTTTCAGAAATTGGTGGAGCTATATGATTGGGAATTATAAAAGAAGTATCAAAGTAGCACTATACTTTTTTTATCAAAGTAGCACTATACTTTTAAGTGAGAAACTGAAAACATGCAAGTCCATTTCTCCAGCCTCTTGAGAACTTGTTTCCTATTCTCTGCACATGGGGATAACAAGAAGGATCTGATATTTCAGTTTGAACAATAATCATATGAAATGTAAAGTGTATTTCTAGATTTGTTTTTGACATCACACCCATTTTTCTTTGCCTAACATTTTCACAGTTATATGGCTCCTAAGGAAATGGTAAGGCTGAAAGATAGTTGGTGCAGCTAAGCAGCATTCCTCAAATATTTTCAGAAAAAGGTAAAATTACTAAAAAGCCATAAAAATTTGAAAACCAGGATTTCGATGTTAGTTCACTTAAGTCTTACTCCTTTCATCTGAAGATGTCCTGAAGATGATCAAGTAATAAATCATATTACCATGATGGAAATGAAGCTATACTATTATAGTTATCAATGGATTAATGTTCAAATTAATCTTATAGGGGGTTTTTCTTCTTCCCCTTTTGAGTTATGCACTCTATGTTTACTTTACTAGGCTCAGGGTCTGAAATAGAGAACATATTACTTTCAACCTAAGCCCATGAATGATGACAATAAACTGGCAATTATAGCCAGCAGCCCAGAAGACAAGCTCAGGATTCAAAAACATCTTGACAAACTGGAACAATAGTCCCTATCCAGCCAAATGAGTTTTAATATAAAGAAAGGTTTTCATTGAAGCAGGAAAAATCAAAGGTATTGTTCAGGGCTAGGCAACCTTGGCTCTTTTATGACTCATGGACTTCAACTCCCAGAATTCCTGAGACAGCTGTGGTGGTACCAATTTTTGTCTCCATACTACAAAAAATATGTAATGATTTTAGAAAAACTCCAGAAAAGTGCAAGTAATATGATCAAAGGCCTGGAGACTAAAACATGAAGAACAGTTGCAAAACTTGGGTTTGGGTAGTCTAAAGAAAAGTAGAAACAGGGGTGACATGATAGCGGTATCCAGTATTTAAAAGTTTGCCACAAAGAACAATGGGTAAAATTATTCTCCAAAGCACAAGAGGTCAGGACAATTAACCAGTGGAACATTTTGCCTCAAAAAATCATGGGGGCTCCCTCACAGGAGATTTTTAAGAAGAGACAGGACAGTCACTTGTCTGAAATGCTATAGGTTCTCCTGTTTGAGCAGGGGGCTGGACCAGAAGACCTCCAAGGTCACTTCTATTCTATTCTATTCTATTCTATTCTATTCTATTCTATTCTATTCTATTCTATTCTATTCTATTCTATTCTATTCTATTCTATTCTATTCTATTCTATTCTATTCTATTCTATTCTATTCTATTCTATTCTATTCTATTCTATTCTATTCTATTCAAACTGAGCCAGAATTCAAGTGTTTTATTGGCTTACATACTGTTGGTAAAATCTTCCCATACTAAATACCCTGAGAGATATCCCCTGAGAAATTCCAGGGCGTGGCTATTCTAACTCTCTTCTTCTGTCACCTCAAATTTTGAGGCTGTAGTGCCTCTTCTCTTACCACAAACCAATCCTGAAATGTGCTACCTCCTTCCAGGAAAACTGGCATTTCACTATTGTCCATCACATAAGCTCCCTTCTACATGCACCATTTCCTAAAATAACAGGGATGAAAATAAAGGTATGCAAATAAATATCATCAATAGACAAATGTTCAAATCCATTTTAGTACCTGCCACTTCCCTGCTGGGATCTTACACCCTAAACTGGTACTTTGTTATTATCTAATACAAAATATTTGTAGCACATAAATCACTTGCCATGGTTTTGAATCTTCATATTCTGATAATTTGTGCCTCATAAAATGCCTGCGATTAGATCAAAGTAAGAATTGAGCATATTGCACGCTTTGTGCAATAACTTTGGATTTTCACGGCTGAGCTATTATTGTTATGACTAGCTGGACTCTCATCCACATCCCCCCTCCCAGCATCAACTAACTCTAAAGCAAAAGAGGAAAATGGCTGAATTTCCACCTGTTGTCAAATCAAGAACATCTGACGTTAGCGACATTGACAACTAAATTCACATACCTATCTGTTTTTTTTTCTTTTTATGACCCTGTAATCCCTTCATTTCTGATGTTGTCAGGACAACTGAATGGATATTTTGAATACTCCAGAATATTCTCATAGGGTGAGAATGATTCCATCTCAGAGATAAAAAGGATTAAGATCTTTTCTTTTTCAATAAGGGAGATTCCTGTTATGCAAATTTTACCTATAATAAATCCATTTAATGCTTCCACAGTTTCCACATGAAGCACCTGACTATTGGATTTGGTGAATTGTGATTCAATCAGATATTAAAAGAGACTAGTGAAAAGTACTAAGAAAAGGAAGAGATGGAGAGCATGTAAACCTGCAAGAACGAAGTGGAAAAACAATTTTTTTAAATAATCCACATATATAACTTCATTCCCCTTCATGGATTACTGCCTTGTCGTGGCGAAGGGGCTTGCGTAATTCAATGAAGCTATGAGCTATGCCGTGCAGGGCCACCCAAGACGGACAGGTCATAGCAGAGAGTTCTGACAAAACGTGATCCACTGGAGAAGGAAATGGCAACCCACTCCAGTATCTTTGCCATGAAAACCCTATGGACAGTACCAAAAGGCAAAACGATATGACGCTGGAAGATGAGCCCCTCAGGTCGGAAGGTGTCCAATATGCTACTGGGGAAGAGCAGAGGGCTAGTACTAGTAGCGCCAGAAAGAATGAAGCGACTGGGCCAAAGCCGAAAGGACGCTCAGCTGTGGATATGTCTGGTGGTGAAAGGAAAGTCCGATGCTGTAAAGATTTTTTCTCCATAGGAACCTGGAATGTAAGATCCATGAATCAAGGAAAGCTGGACGTGGTCAAACAAGAGATGACAAGACTAAACATCGACATCTTAGGTATCAGCGAACTAAAATGGACAGGAATGGGTGAATTTAATTCAGATGACCATCAGGTATACTACTGCGGGCAAGAATCCCTCAGAAGAAATGGAGTAGCCTTCATAGTCAATAAAAGAGTAGGAAAAGCAATACTGGGATACAATCCTCAAAATGACAGAATGATCTCAGTTCGAATCCAAGGCAAACCATTCAATATCACAGTAGTCCAAGTCTATGCCCCAACCACCGGTGCTGAAGAGGATGAAATTGACAGGTTCTATGAAGCCCTACAGCACCTTATAGAACTAACACCCAAAAATGATGTCCTTATCATCATAGGGGATTGGAATGCTAAAGTAGGAAGCCAAAAGATAACTGGAATAACAGGCAAGTTTGGCCTTGGAGTACAAAATGAAGCAGGGCAAAGGCTGATAGAATTTTGTCAAGAGAATACGTTGGTCATAGCAAACACTCTTTTCCAACAACCCAAGAGACAGCTCTACACATGGACATCACCAGACGGTCAACACAGAAATCAGATTGACTATATGCTCTGCAGCCAAAGATGGAGAAGCTCTGTACAGTCAGTAAAAACAAGACCAGGAGCTGACTGTGGCTCAGACCATGAGCTTCTTGTTGCAAAGTTTAGGCTTAAATTAAAGAAAGTAGGGAAAAGCGCTAGGCCAGTCAGGTATGAATTAAATCATATCCCTGTTCAATATACACTAGAGGTGACAAATAGATTTAAGGAATTAGATCTGATAGACAGAGTGCCTGAAGAACTATGGACAGAGGTTCGCAACATTGTACAACAGGTAGCAACCAAAACCATCCCAAAGAAAAAGAAATGCAAGAAAGCAAAATGGCTGTCTGAGGAAGCTTTGCAAATAGCTGAGGAAAGGAGGGAAGTGAAAGGCAAGGGAGAAAAAGAAAGATACGCCCAATTAAATGCAGAATTCCAAAGAATAGCTAGAAGAGATAAGAATGCCTTCTTAAATGAACAATGCAAAGAAATAGAAGAAAACAATAGAATAGGGAGGACCAGAGATCTTTTCAAGAAAATTGCAGAGATGAAAGGAACGTTTCATGCAAAAATGGGCATGATAAAGGACCAAAATGGCAGGGACCTAACAAAGGCAGAAGAGATTAAGAAGAGGTGGCAAAATTACACAGAAGATCTATACAAGAATGAGCTTAACGTCCCTGATAATCACAATGAGGTGGTCACTGTCCTTGAGCCAGACATCCTAGCATGTGAAGTGAAGTGGGCCTTAGAAAAGCTGAGCAACAACAAAGCTAGTGGAGGTGACAGTATTCCAGGTGAGCTATTCAAAATCTTAAAAGACAATGCAGTAAAAGTGCTACACTCAATTTGCCAGCAAATTTGGAAAACTCAACAGTGGCCACAGGATTGGAAAAGATCAGTTTACATTCCAATTCCAAAGAAAGGCAGTGCCAAAGAATGTTCAAACTATCGCACCATTGCACTCATTTCTCATGCTAGTAAAGTTATGCTTAAAATTCTACAAGCTAGACTCCAGCAGTATGTGGATCGAGAACTACAGGGAGGATTTCGAAGAGGCAGAGGAACTAGAGATCAAATTGCTAACATATGCTGGATCATGGAGAAAGCTAGAGAGTTCCAGAAAAACATCTACTTCTGCTTCATTGACTATGGTAAAGCCTTTGATTGTGTGGATCATAACAAACTGTGGCAAGTTCTTAAAGAGATGGGAGTAACAGACCATCTTATTTGTCTCTTGAGAAACCTATATGCGGGCCAAGAAGCAACAGTGACAACTGGACACAGAACCACTGATTGGTTCAAAATTGGGAAAGGAGTCTGGCAAGGCTGTATACTGTCGCCTTGCCTATTTAACTTATATGCAGAGCACATCATGAGAAAGGTAGGGCTAGATGAATCAAAAGTTGGAATTAAGATTGCCGGAAGAAACATCAACAACCTAAGATATGCAGATGATACCACTCTAATGGCAGAAAGTGAAGAGGAACTAAAGAGCCTCTTGTTGCGAGTGAAGAAGGAGAGTGCAAAACTTGGGTTGAAACTAAACATTAAGAAAACCAAGATCATGGCATCCGGCCCTCTCAATTCCTGGCAAATAGATGGGGAAGAAATGGAGGTAGTGACAGATTTTATTTTCCTGGGCTCCAAGATCACTGCAGATGGGGACTGTAGCCAAGAAATTAAAAGACGCTTGCTCCTTGGGAGGAAAGCCATGGCAAATCTAGACAGCACACTAAAAAGCAGAGACATCACCCTGTCAACAAAAGTGCGTATAGTCAAGGCTACGGTCTTCCCAGTTGCAATGTATGGCAGTGAAAGCTGGACCATAAGAAAGGCTGAGCGCCAAAGAATTGAAGCTTTTGAACTATGGTGCTGGAGAAGACTCCTGTGAGTTCCTTGGACTGCAAGGTGATCAAACCGTTGAGTCATACAGGAGATCAACCCTGACTGCTCTTTAGAAGGCCAGATCCTGAAGCTAAAACTCAAATACTTTGGCTACCTAATGAGAAGGAAGGACTCACTGGAGAAGAGCCTAATGCTGGAGAAGATTGAGGGCAATAGAAGAAGGGGACGACAGAGAATGAGGTGGCTGGATGGAGTCACTGAAGCAGTAGGTGTGAGCTTAAATGGACTCCAGAAGATGGTAGAGGACAGGAAGGCCTGGAGGAACATTGTCCATAGGGTCGCGATGGGTTGGACATCACTTTGGAACTAACAACAACATAACTTCATTTCATATCTTGTCCTGACTCAAAAATAAAATTGTCAAATTTAGATGGGGTAAAATCCTTGGAATAATTATTCATGATAATAGATGTATTAACTTTATTAAAATGTGTGTTGTCTTATAATAACTAATAGCATAACAAATAAAAAGAACAAACTTTCTTTGCATTCTTATCCACTTTCTTCACTATAAAAGAAATATGTTTATTGACCTACTGAAACTAGAATTCACACATTTGAATTTTCCCTTTTAAAAACAAAAATTGCTAATAGAAATCAGGTTCTTTTTATGCTTTATCTGAAAATATATTACTATTCCGTACTACGTTCTATGAGACCTCTTTGAAAGTTGTGGGGGAAAAACAAAATTTGACAGAATTTTTCATAAATTCAGGTTTCAAAGCTACAAGTAAATCAAAATGGTAAACAATCTTTTCACACCTATAAGAATATATTTAAAAGATTGGATTTTGACATTTCTCTTCTCAACTTAAAAACATAATCAAAAACGTTTTTAAACATGTCTTCTTATCAGTTGAACCTTGTTGTTTAAATCAGGTCTAAATACAATAATGTAACATTTGGGGAAAAAGATACATCCGAGAAGCCCAGCACCAGAGGACAAAATGGAGAATATCTCCACAGCCACCATGGCTTTTCCTCTGGTGCTCAGGTAAGTTGGAACAAAGGAGACCCAGACACTGCAGAAAGCCAACATGCTGAAGGTGATGAACTTGGCTTCATTAAAGCTGTCAGGCAGTTTACGAGCCTGGAATGCCACAATGAAGCTGGCAAGCGAAAGGAGAGCCATATAGCTCAGAACACAATAAAACATAAAGACTGAGCCTTCATTGCATTGTAGAACCATTTCTTCAGTTGTTGAGTGCATGTCTAATTCTGGGAATGGGGGAGAGGTGGATAACCAAACAATACAGATGCTTGCTTGCAGTAGAGAGCAGAGCAGTACAATAGAAACAGCCAATCTTTTCCCCACCCATTCCCTTATCCGAGATCCTGGCTTGGTGGCCTTGAAGGCAAGAGAAACAAGGATGGTTTTGGCCAACACACAAGAGATGGACAATGAGAAGGTGAGACCAAATGCACACTGTCTGAGGAGACAGGTGACTCTCCCAGGTTGTCCAATAAAGAGCAAAGAAGAGAAAAAGCAAAGGAGAAGGGAGATGAGGAGAGTGTAGGTGAGATCCCGGTTGTTGGCTTTGACGATAGGACTGTCTTTGTGCTTAATAAATATTCCCAACACCCATGTCGTAGTGAGAAAAAATAAAGTAGCAACAGTGGCTAAACTGAGTCCTAAAGGTTCTTCATAAGATAAGAAGCTAATTGTTTTCATGATGCATCCATCTTTCTTATGGTTTGCATATTGATCATCCGGACATTGAAAGCAAGCAACAGTGTCTAAAGGGAAAATAAAATGGGAAGGCAGATTCATAAGAATATTAATTATTAATTTTCATATTTATTCACTCTGATATTTATGTCCTTGGTACAAATGATAGAATCTACAATATGAAAATGCATTTAAATATCTCTCTATGTATATTTTGTTTGCTGTGGTATTAAGTCAAATATTTGATTAAACACAAGGAAATTTCAGAATCTCCATGAAAATCCATTTTATCTTGATTTGCTTTCTTATGATAAAGGAGTGCTCCAATAAAGATTCATGAATACCTGAAGTGATCATTTTCATATTTGAAACCATAATTGACTTATTGAATATATTCAAATTATGGTATATAAGTATAGTAGTTTCACCAAATTCAAAGAGACAGATGAATGATAATGTTTCAAGGAACAAGTGTAAAAAAGGTTAACAATTACATATTTGAATAGAAAATTATAAAGGAAAGGGATATTTTCTTTTCGTGTAAGAGAAGTATACATCCCTTTTTTATTTAATATTAGTATCTTTGTTTTCTTTCTATGGATCAGTCTGTATTAGATATAAAATAATTAGAAATTAAATATCCAAGAGAGCTACACACTGTAGATAAAATATGAATAAGTATTTCTCAAAGAAGCAAAAGTGTGCACAATTGGATGGATAAATAAATCAATAAATCAATAAATCAATAAAAAAGAAAGTAAGAAAGAAAGAAAGAAAGAGAGAGAGAGAGAGAGAGAGAGAGAGAGAGAGAGAGAGAGAGAGAGAGAGAGAGAAAGAAAGAAAGAAAGAAAGAAAGAAAGAAAGAAAGAAAGAAAGAAAGAAAGAAAGAAAGAAAGAAAGAAAGAAAGAAAGAAAGAAAGAAAGAAAGAAAGAAAGAAAGTGACCTTTTGGAAAGGAAATATTTATTACTCTATAAACTAGGGACTTTTTTAATCATACTCCTCATTACATCTATAAGCTACTCATTATGCTTAAGAAATATGTTTCATTAGTTTGTCCACTCTTGCTAAGAAGTAAATACTGATTTCCTTAAATTTCAGAAATTCTTCTTTTCATTATTATATTTCAAGAGTGTCCCTATTTAGTTAGTGCACATTTGAGATTTTTGGATTCCATCAATTCTGAATTCCTTCCTTCCTTCTTCTCCACCTTCACAGTCATTGTTTTATATGTAGTTTTTAAATTTCACAATCATGTTTTTGTGGTTTCTTATTTCTCATCTTTAAAAAAAAAACCCTGAAATAATTATTTTTTCCCCCGTGTGCATAGATGCTCTTCAGTGAAAATGTTTGTGAATCTCTACTGTGATGCTTGCTTGGTTATAAATTATTCCTGGTTTTGTTTAATTAATTAATTGAAACATTGTTGTGATTGTGATCAATCGTTTTAATTTCATTGTAAGAACTTATAAATTTTCATGTATTAATGGATTTGGTTTCGTTATCCCATTATCTTTAAAAAAATCCTTATTCATAAAAACCAGATAATTTAATTAGGGAAAAGTGTTCAGCACATTAGATAGTATAACAATAAAAATGAATGATTTGTTAACTTACCAATCTCGTTAGAGATTTTCCCCTCTGGACATTCAACACAATCATAACAGCAGAATTTATTTCCTTCATTCTTCCTCTTTTGATAACCAGGGGGACAATGTTCATTGCAAAGAGAAATGGGAAGCACCTATTTATCAATATTAAAATGATGGAAGATGAATATTTATTGTTTTAAAGAAAATTTTGCTGTTACACTGAAAATGAAATGTGCAGTTACATTAAAAGAAAAGTCCCATCTAAAGGTTGTATGATTTATTTCAAACACAATTAAGAATATTTCAGTCTGGCCTCTGATTTCGTTTAATGAGCACACCTGATCCAGCTGATCTGGATTTCCGATTTTTCTTAGGTTGAAATTCTCATATCAATTTAATTAAAGTTTTTATTAATTCAAATCACCAGATTGACTAGAAACATTGTGCCAATTATTCACTGATTTGAACACAGATTTGATAAAGCTTCAATCAACTAGAGAAATATAGTCCCTTAAAAGTAGGGGTTTTTTCTTTCTCCTTTACATTTCAATATATGAGGTGGGTCTAATAAATATAATGCACGATACCAGATATTTTTCCCTTTAATAATGAAAGAGGAAAAAGGGTTATTTCTTAATCAGGTTATCTTCATGGATTTCCAAGAAGGAGAAAAGTAAATATGCCAATCTAATGAATCCATATTTGAATGATCAGAGAAAATACTGTTGAAACCATACCTGCTTAAATGATCTATGCCAAACAATCATATCCTCATTAATGACTAATTCCCTTCCTTTTAAAGCATCGGGATCCACTTTCCCAATCTTGTGTCTCTGGAACGTGGAATTGGGAAAGACTACAATGTTTATGATATCAAATCCACCTTCCATCTTCTTTTGATCATAAAAAGTCAAAGTTTCTCCAAGAGAATTGTTGAATTTCATGCCTTTCAGAAATTGGTGGAGCTATATGATTGGGAATAATAAAACAAGTAAGTACAAAAATAGAATTAAGGAGATACTTGTCTGAAATGGTATAGGTTCTCCTGCTTGTGCAGGTGGTTGAACCAAAATTGCTCAAAGGTCCCTGCCAGATTCCTCTTCTCTTCTCTTCTCTTCTCTTCTCTTCTCTTCTCTTCTCTTCTCTTCTCTTCTCTTCTCTTCTCTTCTCTTCTCTTCTCTTCTCTTCTCTTCTCTTCTCTTCTCTTCTCTTCTCGTAAAAAAATAGAGCCAGAATTAATTTTTTTTATTTGCTTACACACTGTAGGTAAAGTCTTTCCATATTAAATACCCTGAGAGATATACCCTGAGAGAATCTAGGGTGTGGCTATTCTAACTCTCTTCCTCTGTCACCCCAGAGTTTCCTGATGTGCTGCCTCTTCTCTCCCCACAAACCATGATTGAAATGGGTTCCCTCCTTCCAAGAAAACTGCCATTTCACTATAGTCCATCACATCAGCTCCCCTTTACATGCACCATTTCCCAGAATTACAGGGATGAAAATAAAGGCATGCAAATAAATATCATCAGTAGACAAATGTTCAAATCCATTATTTTCTGCTGGAATCGTACACCCTAACTTTGTATTTTGCTATTATCTAGTCCAAAATATTTTTAGCACACAAATCACCTGCCATGGTTTTGAATCTTCATATTCTGATAATTTGTGTCTTATAAAATGCCTGTGATTTGATTGAAGTAAGAATTGAGCATGTAAAGCTTGAGCCAATACAGAGGCAGCGTTGTAGATACTATAGCTGTGCCCAGACATCTGTACCTCAAAAAGAGCCCCAGGAATGTCCTCTAGCCTTTCCTCTCCAGTACAAAAGGGATTGACCAGTTGGGTCAAAGAAGGGGATGGTAATGAACAATCAAATACTTGTTCCCAGAAAAGTGGAAAAAATCCATCTTCTTGAATCCAAGGAGGTTTTATCAACATCAAGAATTCCTTGAACCCTGGAATTTCTTTTGAGTGAACTTTAAAGCGAATGGCACCATCAAAGAACTGCCGATCCCATTTTTTATTCATTCCTGTTAATACGTAATCCACCTGGGTAGTCATGATCCATACCTTTCCCAAGGAACTCTGCTCATGTCCAGGATCAAGCCAAAAAATTATAACTATTAACCATGCAGTTGTCAAAGATTCTCCACAGATGATAAAGGTGTTGGTTTTCTCATCAATGATATGGTGGTAAATAGTTTCCCCTTTTTCGACCATTTCAAAAACTTTGTCCCAGCGGGTTAAAAATGGGATTCTTTCTGTAGAAGCAGAGCAGATTCCATGCTGGGAGAAGAGGGACTCCATTCTTTGCAGAAAATGGTCTCCTTGACTGTTATCAATAGCAAGGAGCCCAACCCATCTCCACCCAAAATGTTGAAGCAGTCCGATAATCCCAATGTACTGTGAGGACTCATTTGGAACCATGGAGTAGTAGAATGGAATCTCAGTGCTATGAACATCTTGTGGGGTGAATGACCCATATGTGAGCTAAAAGAAACACATATTATGGAAATAGATCATCATCAGTATCTTTTTATTCCTATTTTCTAATAAATATGGTCAGATTGTTGAATAATGTGCCTAGGAATAACGTTTTTTTTTAATAAGCCCAGTTTGGAAAAAAGAAAAGGTGGGGGAATTTTAAGGCCTCTCTTCCCAAAGACCGTACCTGTGGAATCTTGTAAAACTTTACAAGGTCTGTAATATAGGAGGAAGTCACAAAGCTGAGCCCTCCTATGATAGAAATGAGATTTCTCCTGGTGTCACATTTGTAGTTGGGGATAAATCTCTCTGATCTGAAGAGCAGGTCCAGGGTGGTCCGATAGGTCATTATTGCATTGTAGTAGCTATCATGAATATAGAAGCCAAGAGTGACATTGGACAAGATTTCAGGATTGTCATTGATCTCCTTCACAGCATAGACCAAGGAAAGGATATTTTGGTAAAACTTTGTTAGCACGCTGAAAACAGGATGAATTTACATGTATCATTAAACATTTCCTTATTATTTTCCTGGCACCCCAGAGAGGTGCTTTACCTTATATATATGAAAAATTGGGAAATGACCAATTGAATTCCATTTCCAATTCAACTACACTAAGCTATTTCTATTGTTGCAGACTGAATAAAAAGAAAATTACCATTCCTTTCATTCATTGCAATTCCTCTAATTAGATATGACACAAAGGTGAATGATAAGAATTGATTTCCTAATCTAAGGTTTTTCCAATATAAAATTTTGTTGCATTAAAAACAAATAACGCCTTTATAAAATTCTTATAATGTATCTTTTATTAGAAAGCATTCTGATTTATAAATGTAGCAATCTTCTGATGCTACAAAGATAAAAGATAAGAGTTCCTTACTCTGGATGGCCAAAATACTCATGAGAGGGATGCTGCTGAAACAAAACTTCATTAAAAAGATAGACAGCCATAGATACCATCCCTCCAATGACAAAGTCCCCTGGCTGGTACCATTCATTTGGAACAGGTATGGGTTCACCTAGATGACATGGCAGAGACTTCACTCTGAAGAGTGCAAATAGGAGAAAAAAGAACATTCTGGGCAACAAATGCTCTCTAACTATAGATGTTCCACCAGGAGCAGCTTTCCATGTTAAACTGCCTTCACCACCCTCAAAGTTCTTGTTAAGAGCGTGGCTGAAGAGTAACCTTTAGCCGTGATTCTTCTTGCAATTAGTGATAATATTCAAAATAGTCTGAATGACAATGTAGAGTTCCAGCAATACAAATTATTTTATGTCGTCTGAAATCATAGGACGTGTGTGTTCTTGTCTTCCACTCTACAGTCTCGATGGGGTTTTCCTTTTGAATATTTTTCTTTTCTTTTCTATAATGCCTTCTTGAATTGTTTACAGTTTTGATGAAGGGAGAAAATTAATATCATTGAAATAATTTCAATGGGGAGATAATTATTCCTTCAGCATTTTGTCTCCCATTGTTGACAATATGTGTTTATATGTGTATGTGTGTATATATATATATATATATATATATATATATATATATATATATATATGCAAATTATTCAAATTGCTAATAAAGAATTTTTTTGGGAGGCTGATATGGCCATTTCGAACTCTTTATGTTCTCATCAGTCAGTCATACCCTTTATCTGAGATTCGAACCTGGGCTGATTGTATCTTAGGCAGTTGTTTTTAACTTGCTGAGCCACAGGTTCTTTCTCTCTTTTTATTAGCTGGAAGGCAAGACATAAATATGTTTTCTGAGGTTTTCGCGGGTGTCTGTATGTGGACCTTTGGTCATTCGGGTTTTTTCCTGCGTAGAAATGAAGGTGTAGGCGCAACGTTTCGACGGAATCCCATCCGTCATCATCAGGATGGCGGCTTCAGCTTCCCTCTTCTGGGAGAAGCATGTGGTAGTGGCTGTTTGTTCCTCTTTTTTAACACTCCCACCCAATCAGAACACACTTAATCCCCCACCCAATCAGAGCACACCTCCACCCACAGAACACACCCCCTCTGGCTGTTTAAAAAACAGGAACAAACAGCCACTACCACACACTTCTCCCAGAAGAACGAAGCTGAAGCCACCAGCCTGATGATGACGGATGGGATTCTGTTGAAACTGTGATATATATATATGCAAATTATTCAAATTGCTAATAAAGAATTTTTTTGGGAGGCTGATATGGCCATTTTGAACTCTTTATGTTCTCATATATATATATATGTTTTCTGAGGTTTTCGCGGGTGTTCGTATGTGGATCTTTGGTTATTCGGGTTTTTCCCCGCGTAGAACTAAAGGTGTAGGGGCGACGTTTCGACGGAATCCCATCCGTCATCATCAGGCTGGTGGCTTCTGCTTCCTTCTTCTCCCAGAAGAAGAAAGCAGAAGCCACCAGCCTGATGATGACGGATGGGATTCCCTCGAAACGTCGCCCCTACACCTTTAGTTCTACGCGGGGAAAAACCCGAATAACCAAAGATCCATATATATATATATATATATATATATATATATATATATATATATATATATATATATATGGATCTCAGTTTCCCTTTAATTCTTTGTTAGTAATTTACACACACACACACACACAAACACACACACACACACACACACACACACACACACACATATATATATATATATATATATATATATATATATATACATACATACATACATACATACATATATACATAGACACATATATATTTGTTTTCCTAGATTTTCACTGGTATAGGTATGTAGGTCTTGGTGTATTCGGATCTTTTCCCATGTAGGATTGAGGATGTCTTGGCGACATTTCGACGAGGTCCCACTCGTCATCTTCAGGCTGGTGTCTTCAGTTTTGTGCTTGTGCGAGCGAAGCCTGATCGGAGCTGCCGTGTCTCTACGAATACTGGTGGGGATGTGTGGGGTGCTGGCTTTGTTGCTGTAAGTGGATTGGTTGGCTGTGATGTTACATCATGATTGGTTGATGGGGTTATTGTTAGGGGATTATTCAGCTGATTTGTAACATCCTGGTTGGTGTGGTGCTGGCTGTGTGCTCGTTAGTCCTTTGTGTTGTAACAACCTGGGTAATGGGCTGTGTGATGACATCCTGAGCTCTATTGTAGTCATTTTCTGAGTCCTGTGTTGAAACATCCTGGGTGGTTTTCTGTGTTGTGATATCCCAGGTTTTAGCATTGTTACCTCCTGAATTCTGTGATGTAATGTGCCAAGAAGAAGGCTGTGGTATAACATCTTAATCTTTAGTTTGGCTTCAAGTTTGCGGTCTGGTCCTGTGTTCATGGCGTGTGTCAGTTTGCTTTCTGTGGGGTTCAGGGGGATTGCAGCAGCTGGAGATGCTGCCGAGGTTTGGCTTCTGGATTGAGGTTGCATTTTTTCTATGGGGGTGGGTTTGGGTTTGAGTCACCTTCACCCTTCTTCTATTGCCCTCAATCTTTCCCAGCATTAGGCTCTTCTCTAGTGAGCCCTTCCTTCTCATTAGGTGGCCAAAGTATTTGAGTTTTAGCTTCAGGATCTGGCCTTCTAAAGAGCAGTCAGGGTTGATCTCCTCTAGGACTGACCAGTTTGATCACCTTACAGTCCAAGGGACTCGCAGGAGTCTTCTCCAGCACCATAGTTCAAAGGCCTCAATTTTTTGGCGCTCAGCCTTTCTTATGGTCCAAATTTCACTGCCATACATTACAACTGGGAAGCATAGCTGTTCTGTTCCCTCCTCCCGGAGCACAGACAGACAAGCAGGCACGACTCGCAAGAGGTAATGCTACAGGCTTTAATTAATTGCATACTGATAAGGTCTTGGCAGCAACATAAGCTCGTTACCTCAAACTACAGCTGAAATGAGATAACATCCAAGCAAACAGTCCATTAGCAGATGTACAGAAGCGTTGCCAATAATTCAGACCAAGGTTTCAAACAAGAAGCAGAGTTCCAAAGACATGACCAGAGGTTGTTTAAACTATTGTTCGTCACAAAGTTCTGAGAGCAGCCACACCCCCTTTATACCTTATGGGGTGTGGCTCAATGACTCAGCTACACCCTGACCCTTCTACCGAACCTATGTTGCAGCAGAGGCTTGGCCCTGCATCTTTCTCGAGTGTCTAGCCATGCTGGCATCAACTTCCCTTCACCCTGTACGTTCCCACAGAGAGGGCCTCCTCAGGGTGCCACCGATCAGAGAATGTCGATTGGTGGCCCCCAGGGGGAGATTCTTCTCTGTGGGCGCCCCGGAGCTATGGAATCAGTTACCGGTTGAGCTCTGGATGGTGCCCGATCTTCGCTCCTTTTGTCGCGATCTAAAGACATTCTTATTCGAACAAGCCAGCCTGGCCTGATGGGGGATTGGTGGGGTTTTTTATTGTTATTTTAATATTTGTATTTACTGTTTTTAGTGGGCATATATTTAATTCTTTTTTTAACTTTTGTAACTTTGTATTTTTTATTCTTGCCCTGTTCACCGCCCTGAGTCCTTCGGGAGAAGGGCGGTATATAAATATTATTAAATAAATAAATAAATAAATGACTCATCTTCGCTAGACGGCTGCAGCTGTTCAAGCACCGGCTGCTCCTCTCGGCCTCCTGATGGAGATTGATGCCTTGCCAAAGATTAGGGCCCTGGAGAGGGAGGCCTTGCCAGTTCCTCCCCATCATCTTCAGAGTCCTTGTCCTTTGTTAGGAAAGGCGCGGGGGTTGGGGTCACAACAATAGCATTAACTATACGCACTTTTGTTGACAGGGTGATGTCTCAGCTTCTTAGTGTGCTGTCTAGATTTGCCATGGCTTTCCACCAGAAGAGCAAGCATCTTTTAATTTCTTGACTACAGTCCCCATCTGCAGTGATCTTGCAGCCCAGGAAAATAAAATCTGTCACTACCTCCTGTTCTTCCCCATCTATTTGCCAGGAATTGAGAGGGCCGAATGCCATGATCTTGGTTTTCTTAATGTTAAGTTTCAGGCCAACTTTTGCACTCTCCTTCTTCACCCGCAACAAGAGGCTCTTTAGTTCTTCTTCACTTTCTGCCATTAGAGTGGTATCATCTGCATATCTTAGGTTGTTGATATTTTTTCCGGCAATCTTAATTCCAATTTTTGATTCATCTAGCCCTGCCTTTCTCATGATGTGCTCTGCATATAAGTTAAATAGGCAGGGCGACAGTATACAGCCTTGCCGGACTCCTTTCCCAATTTTGAACCAATCAGTGGTTCCGTGTCCAGTTCTCACTGTTGCTTCTTGTCCTGCATATAGGTTTCTCAAGAGACAAATAAGATGGTCTGGTACGCCCATCTCTTTAAGAACTTGCCACAGTTTGTTATGATCCACACAATCAAAGGCTTTAGCATAATCAATGAAGCAGAAGTAGATGTTTTTCTGGAACTCTCTAGCTTTCTCCATGATCCAGCGTATGTTGGCAATTTGATCTCTGGTTCGTCTGCCTCTTCGAAATCCTGCCTGTACTTCTGGTAGTTCTCGATCCACATACTGCTGGAGTCTAGCTTGTAGGATTTTAAGCATAACTTTACAAGCATGAGAAATGAGTGCAATGTTGCGATAGTTTGAACATTTTTTGGCACTGCCTTTCTTTGGAATTGGAATGTAAACTGATCTTTTCCAATCCTGTGGCCACTGTTGAGTTTTCCAAATTTGCTGGCAAATTGAGTGTAGCACTTTTACTGCATCGTCTTTTAAGATTTTGGATAGCTCAGCTGGAATACTATCACCTCGAATACCTCCCAGCTTTTCTAAGTCCCACTTCACTTCACATGCTAGGATGTCTTGATCGAGGTCAGTGACCACCTCATTGTGATTATCAGGGACATTAAGCTCATTCTTGTATAGTTCTTCTGTGTAATTTTGCCACCTCTTCTTAATCTCTTGTGCCTCTGTTAGGTCCCTGCCATTTTGGTCCTTTATCATGCCCATTCTTGCATGAAACCTTCCCTTCATCTCTCCAATTTTCTTGAAAAGATCTCTGGTCCTCCCTATTCTATTGTTTTCTTCTATTTCTTTGCACTGTTCATTTAAGAAGGCATTCTTATCTCTTCTAGCTATTCTCTGGATTTCTGCATTCAATTGGGTGTATCTTCCTTTTTCTCCCTTGCCTTTCACTTCCCTCCTTTCCTCAGCTATTTGCAAAGCTTCCTCAGACAGCCATTTTGCTCTCTTGCATTTCTTTTTTTTTGGGGGGGGGGATGGTTTAGTTGCTACGTGTTGTACAATGTTGTGAACCTCTGTCCATAGTTCTTCAGGCACTCTGTCTATCAGATCTAATTCCTTTAATCTATTTGTCACCTCTACTGTATATACAACAGGGATATGATTTAATTCATACCTGAGTGGTCTAGTGCTTTTCCCTACTTTCTTCAGTTTAAGCCTAAACTTTGCAATGAGAAGCTCATGGTCTGAGCCACAGTCAGCTCCTGGTCTTGTTTTTACTGAATGTATAGAGCTTCTCCATCTTTGGCTGCAGAGCACATAGTCAATCTGATTTCTGTGTTGACCGTCTGGTGATGTCCATGTGTAGAGCCGTCTCTTGGGTTGTTGGAAAAGAGTATTTTCTATGACCATCGTATTCTCTTGACAAAATTCTATCAGCCTGTGCCCTCCTTCATTTTGTACTCCAAGGCCAAACTTACCAGTTATTCCGGTTATCTTTTGGCTTCCTACTTTAGCATTCCAATCCCCCATGATAATAAGGATATATATTAAAGTTCAGAGCTAAACTTCAATTCATATCAAAGCTACACTTTGAATAATAAAACTTTGGTTATTTCCCACTTTTCAACCAAAATATGTTTCTGTGCTCATGTAAGATTCACTAGAAGCACTTTAACTAAGTGTATTTCTGTAATAAAATGAAGGATTGTTAACATCACTTCCCAGGATATTTTGGGAATAGAACATTGCTGTATTTGTAATTTCTAGGCCTTGTTACATTGTCACACAACAGATTGATTAGGTTAATCTGCAGAACCTGATCCAAATCTATCTGGAGGGGATTTATAATCAGGGCAAGGCAATTGTTCTGACTCGACTTGATACCTGGCACTTGTTTTTAGGAATCCCATCATATATTCATTGGAGAACTGCTCAATGTCCCTCCACATGGAGAGAACGTCTACTCCTCTTTCTGTACCAAATGTATTTGACCCTGAAGAAAGGAGGAAAACCAGAATTACACCATGCCACCCACCCCCAATCCTCTGAGCTGATCCAGAAGGACACTGTGATCAATTGGACTGAAAGCCAACAAATTGTCAGGTAGGACAAGAATGGATGTACAACCCACATTCCATCCATGCCAGACATCATCCAAAAATGCAATCAGTACCATTTCTCTCCATACCTTGGCCTCAGTCCTGACTGAAAAGGATCCAGGTAATCTGCTTCACCCCAGGCTTTTTGAATCAGTTGTGCAACCAAAGCTCCAAACTTTTTCTCCTTTAAAGAACATATATTTTCTACCTAATACATTCCATGATTGTATTTAAAATTGTAACATCTATTGAGATCCCATTTTACATGGATTCTCCTGTGACTAAAGTTTTAATATTCTCAAGTACTAAACTCACATACTGCACCTATGTGATTTTTTTCTTCTTTTTATGAACTGGTAGTCCCTTTATTCCAGGTGGGTTTTGGGACGACTGAATGGAGCTGAGAATTTACTGAATGGATGCCCTTCCTGACCCATATATGGAGTGCACAGCAGATACTTTTTCTCTGCCGCTGCCTAAGACTGAAGCCTCAATATTCTGAGTGGGAGGTGAGCGTGTTTACCTCTAGGCTGCCATGCCACTTTCACATACCTATGTGAATATACCATTCAAAGAATTTCATGATAATTAAGAAATGAATTTAAAAAATAGATTTTCCATTTCAGATAAGCTAAAAAACTTATATTTGTGTAAATAGCCCCAGTTCTCAATATACTGTACAATACTTATGTAAAACATTAATAATTGTATTACTGTTGGATCCTATATGGAACATAGATATTTCTTTCTTTTTTAATTTAGTTTTCTTTCATTTTCCTCTTGTTATTTTTTCTTCTTTTGTATTTAATTAAAATATGAAAACAAAAAAATAAAAACCTTTCTCTTTTTTTAACTGCCCGTCAATACCTGGACAGAAAATTCAATTATTTTTCCTCTTAATTTGATTACTCATAAATAGTGTGAATTTAGGGAGTGCATTAATTCTTTGTTTACATCACTTTCACAATTACAAACCAGGAAAAATACATTTTTAAAAAGCCACTTGACTGGAATATAAACTGAGAAGTGGAAGCAATTTAATCTTAGCTCTCAGAGGCAAACTGCTATAGTAAAGAATAATCTCAAAGTGTGAGAATGATTCTATTTGAGAGATAAAGAGAAATCTGATCTTCTCTTTTTGATATAAGGGAGATTCCTGTTATGCAAATTTTTCCTGTAATAAATCCATATAATGCTTACATACTATATATGTAAAGTACTGGACTATAGGATTTGATGAATTGTGATTCAGTCAGATATTGAAAGAGACGATTGAGAACAACTAACAAAAGGAACAGATGGAGACCACATATCCTTGTAAAATGGAACAGGAGAAACTAAAGGAAAATTCCTACTAAAGGAAGGTGTGACTTCTTAATAGATCTACATATATGACTTAATTTCATATCTTGTCCTGAATCATAAAGAAAATTACCAAGTGAGATGTGGTAAAATAATATTTCACGATGACAGATATTATTGTTGTTGTTGTTGTTGTTGTTGTTGTTATTATTAATAGCACAGTCACCCAGATGTTCAGACAGGATTTGGCATTTTTGTTTACCTATTGAGTCCTTACCAAGGACCTGGGATAGGCAGATGTGGATGTTTGATGGTATTACAGATATTGTTGCAGGATGGAAGCAGTTCCTAGTAAGGCCAACTTTTGCAATTGACTAATGGCGAATTTGTCAATGCCAATGGTGTTCAAGTGATACTCCAGGTGTTTTGGAATTGCACTCAAGGTGCCTATTACTACTGGTACTATTCTTGCTTGCCTTTGCCACAGTCTTTCTATTTCTATTTGTAGGTGTTTGTATTTTGCTATCTTCTCCAGATCTTTCTCATCTATTCTGCTGTCTCTAGGCACTGCTATGTCCATTATCCAGACTGAAAATGATCCAGGTAATCTGCTTCATCCAAGTCTTTTTGAAGCACTGGTGCAAACAATGCTCAAATCTTTTTCTCCTTTAAAAAGAAATATTTTCTACCTAATACAGCCCATGAAAGTATTTACAAATGTAACATCTATTGTGATCCCATTTTTTACGTGCATTCTCCTGTGATAACTTTTTCATATTCTCAAGTACTAATGTCATGGTTCCGTCAGATGAAACTTTTCAAAAGAACTTTGAGGCATTGTTTTCCTTAAAGAAAGAAACAAAGTATCAGCACTTCGTAGTTAAAACCAAAAACTGAATTCCCCTCCCCTGGGCCGAACGTAGCAAAGCAGAATTCCTTAATCCAATTAAAAGTCATAAATCACATTCCCAAATTGGCTTGAAGCGCAGGCTTTCTCCCCAGCTCTCTAGCCCGCCAAATCTTTATCAACGCTTTGTGCAATAACTTTGGATTTCCATGGCTGAGCTATTATTGTTATGACTAGCTGGACTCTCATCCACATTCCCCCTCCCAGCATCAACTAACTGTAAAGCAAAAGAGGAAAATTGGTGAATTTCTATCTCTTGTCAAAGCAAGAACATCTGACGTTAGCCGCGTTGACAACTAAATTCACATAGCTATCTGATTTCATTTTCTTTTTATGACCCTGTAATCCCTTCATTTCTGGTGGAGTTAGTACAACTGAATGGATATTTTGAATACTCCAGAATATTCTCATAGGATGAGAATGATTCCATTTCAGAGATACAATGGAATCTGATCTTCTCTTTTCTCATAAGGGAGATTCCTGTTATGCAAATTTTACCTATAATAAATCCACTGAATCCTTCCACAGTTTCCATATGAAGCACCTGACTATTGGATTTGGTGAATTGTGATTCAATCAGATATTAAAAGAGACTAGTGAAAACTACTAAGTAAAGGAAGAGATGGAGAGCATGTACCACTATAAAAAGGAAGCAGAAAAACTAAAAGAAAATTACCGGTATTAATTATATCCACCCTAATTTCATATCTTTTTCTGACTCAAAAAGAATATTGTCAAGTTTAATGGGGTAAAATCCTTGGAATAATTATTCACAATGATAGATATATTAATTTTTATTAAAATGTGTGTTTTCTTATAATAACTAATAGCATAATAAATAAAAAGAACAAACTTAGACAAAAAAGGTATTCTTATCCACTTTCTTCATTATAAAGAAATATGTTTATTGACCTACTGAAAATTGCTATTAGAAATCAGGTTTTTTTCTGATTTACCAGAAAAGATATCAGTATCTTTGTTTTGTCAGGCTTCTTTCAAAGTTTTGAGGAAAAACCATAGAGAAAAATTTTCACAAATTCAACTTTCAAAGCTACAAATAAATCAAAATACTAAACAATATTTTCACATCTATAAGAATATATTTAAAAGACTGGATTTTGACATTTCTCTTCTCAACTTTAAAACATAATCAAAAAGGTTTTTAAACATGTCTTCTTATCAGTTGATCCTTGTTGTTTAAATTAGGTCTAAAAACAATAATGTAACATTTGGGGAAAAAGATGCATCCGAGAAGCCCAGCACCAGAGGACAAAATGGAGAATATCTCCACAGCCACCATGGCTTTTCCTCTGGTGCTAAGGTACGTTGGAACAAAGGAGACCCAGACACTGCAGAAAGCCAACATGCTGAAGGTGATGAACTTGGCTTCATTAAAGCTGTCAGGCAGTTTACGAGCCTGGAATGCCACAATGAAGCTGGCAAGCGAAAGGAGAGCCATATAGCTCAGAACACAATAAAACATAAAGACTGAGCCTTCATTGCATTGTAGAACCATTTCTTCAGTTGTTGAGTGCATGTCTAACTCTGGGAATGGGGGAGAGGTGGATAACCAAACAACACAGATGCTTGCTTGGAGTAGAGAGCAGAACAGGACAATAGAAACAGCCAATCTTTTCCCTACCCATGTCCTTATCCGAGATCCTGGCTTGGTGGCCTTGAAAGCAAGAGAAACAAGGATGGTTTTGGCCAACACACAAGAGATGGACAATGAAAAGGTGAGACCAAATGCAGACTGTCTGAGGAGACAGGTGATTCTCCCAGGTTGTCCAATAAAGAGCAAAGAAGAGAAGAAGCAAAGGAGAAGGGAGATGAGGAGAGCGTAGGTGAGATCCCGGTTGTTGGCTTTGACGATAGGACTGTCTTTGTGCTTAATAAATATTCCCAACACCCATGTTGTAGTGAGGAAAAATAAAGTAGCAACAGTGGCTAAACTGAGTCCTAAAGGTTCTTCATAAGATAAGAAGCTAATTGTTTTCATGATGCATCCATCTTTCTTATGGTTTGCATAGTGATCATCAGGGCATTGAAAGCAAGCAACAGTGTCTAAAAGGAAAATAAAATGGCAAGGCAGATTCATAAGTATGATCATTATTAAATTCCATATTCATCCACTCTGATGTTTATGTCCTTGGTATAAATAATAAAATCTACAATTTGAAAATTTGAACATCTCTCTATGTATATTTTTTGTGCTGTGGTATTAAGTTGAAGATTGCTTTGATTAAACACAAGGAAATTTCACAATCTCAATGAAAATCCATTTTATCTTGATTTGCTTTCTCATGATAAAGGAGTGCTCCAATAAAGATTCATGAATACCTGAAGTGATCATTTTCATATTTGAAACCATATTGACTTATTGAATATTGAACCATATTCAAATTATGGTATATAAGTATAGTAGTTTCACCAAATTCAGAGGGACAGATGAAAGATAATGTTTCAAGGAGCAAGTGGAAAAAAGGTTAGTAATTACATATTTGAATGTAAAATTATAAAGGAAAAGGTATTTTCTTTTCGTGTAAGAGAAGTATATATCACTTTTTTATTTATTATCACTATTTTTGTTTTCTTTCTATGGATCAGTCTGTATTAGGTATAAAATAATTAGATATTACATATCCAAGAGAGCTACACACTGTAGAGAAAATATGAATAAATATTTCTCAAAGAAGCAAAAGTGTGCACAAGTGGATGGAGAAAGCAAGCAAGCAAGGAAGCAAGCAAGCAAGCAAGCAAGCAAGAAAACAAGAAAGAAAGAAAGAAAGAAAGAAAGAAAGAAAGAAAGAAAGAAAGAAAGAAAGAAAGAAAGAAAGAAAGAAAGAAAGAAATCAATGAAGGAAGGAAGGAAGGAAGGAAGGAAGGAAGGAAGGAAGGAAGGAAGGAAGGAAGGAAGGAAGGAAGGAAGGAAGGAAGGAAGGAAGAAAGTGACCAGTTGGAAAGGAAATATTTATTACTATGTAAACTAGGGACTTTTTTAATCATACTCCTCATTACATCTATAAGCTACTATTATTCTTAAGAAATGTGTTTCATTAGTTTCTCCACTCTTGCTAAGAAGTAAATACTGATTTCCTTAAATTTCAGAAATTCTTGTTTTCATTATTATATTTCAAGAGTGTCCCTATTTAGTTAGTGTACATTTGAGATTTTTGGATTCCATCAATTCTGAATTCCTTCCTTCCTTCTTCTCCACCTTCACAGTCATTGTTTTATATGTAGTTTTTAAATTTGCAATCATGTTTTTATGGTTTCTTATTTCTCATCTTAAAAAACCCCCTGAAATAATAATTATTTTTTCCCGTGTGCATAGATGCTCTTCATTGAAAATGTTTCTGAATCTCTACTGTGATGCTTGCTTGGTTATAACTTATTCCTGGTTTTGTTTAATTAATTAATTGAAACATTGTTGTGATTGTGATCAACCCTTGTAATTCCGTTGTAAGAACTTATAAATTTTCATGCATTAATGGATTTGGTTTCATTATCCCATTATCTTTTTAAAAGATCCTTATTCATAAAAACCAGATAATTTAATTAGGGAAAAGTGTTCAGCACATTAGATAGTACAACAATAAAAATGAATGATCTGTTAACTTACCAGTCTCGTTAGAGATTTTCCCCTCTGGACATTCAACACAATCATAACAGCAGAATTTCTTTCCTTCATTCTTCCTCTTTTGATAACCAGGGGGACAATGTTCATTGCAAAGAGAAATGGGAAGCACCTATTTATCAATATTAAAATGATGGAAGATGAACATTTATTGTTTTAAAGAAAATTTTGCAGTTACACTGAAAATGAAATGTGCAGTTACATTAAAAGAAAAGTCCCATCTAAAGGTTGTATGATTTATTTCAAAAACAATTAAGAATATTTCAGTTTAGCCTCTGATTTCATTTTCTGAGCAAAACTGATCCAACTGATCTGGATTTCCAATTTTTGTTAGGTTGAAATTCTCGTATCAATTTAAATAAAGTTTTTATTAATTCCAATCATCAGATTGACCAGAAACATTGCATCAATTAGTCACTGATTTGAAGACAGATTTGACAAAGCTTCATTCAACTAGAGAAATATACTGTAGTCCCTTAAAAGCAGTTTTTTTTCTCCTTTACATTTCAATATATGAGGTGGGTCTAATAAATATAGTGCACGATACCAGATATTTTTCCCTTTAATAATGAAAGAGGAAAAAGGGTTATTTCTTAATCTGGTTACCTTCATGGATTTCCAAGAAGGATAAAAGTGAATATGCCAATCTAATGAATCCATATTTGAATGATCAGAGAAAATATTGTTGAAACCATACCTGCTTAAATGATCTATGCCAAACAATCATATCCTCATTAATGTCTAATTCCCTTCCTTTTAAAGCATCAGGATCCACTTTCCCAATCTTGTGTCTCTGGAAGGTGGAATTGGGAAAGACTACAATGTTTATGATATCAAATCCTCCTTCCATCTTCTTTTGATCATAAAAAGTCAAAGTTTCTCCAAGAGAATTGTTGAATTTCATGCTTTTCAGAAATTGGTGGAGCTATAAGATTGGGAATAATAAAACAGGTACATACAAAAATAGAATTAAGGAGATACTTGTCTGAAATGGTATAGCTTCTCCTGCTTGTGCAGGGGGTTGAACCAAAATTGCTCAAAGGTCCCTGCCAGTTTTCTCTTCTCTTCTCTTCTCTTCTCTTCTCTTCTCTTCTCTTCTCTTCTCTTCTCTTCTCTTCTCTTCTCTTCTATTCTATTCTATTCTATTCTATTCTATTCTATTCTATTCTATTCTAGTAAACAATAGAGCCAGAATTCAATTTTTTTTATTTGCTTACACACTGTAGGTAAAATCTTTCCCTATTAAATACCCTGAGAGATATACCCTGAGAGAATCTAGGGTGTGGCTATTCTAACTCCCTTCCTCTGTCACCCCAGAGTTTCCTGATGTACTGCCTCTTCTCTCCCCACAAACCATGATTGAAATGGGTTCCCTCCTTCCAAGAAAACTGCCATTTCACTATAGTCCATCACATCAGCTCCCCTTTACATGCACCATTTCCCAGAATTACAGGGATGAAAAAAAAGGCACGCAAATAAATATCATCAGTAGGCAAATGTTCAAATCCATTATTCTCTGCTGGAATCATACACCCTAACTTTGTACTTTTCTATTTTCTAGTATAAAATATTTTTAGCACACAAATCACCTGCCATGGTTGTGATCCTTCATATTCTGATAATTTGTGCTTCAAAAAATGCCAGCGATTAGTTCGAAGTATGAATTGAGCATGTAGAGCTTGAGCCAATATAGAGGCAGCATTGTAGATACTATAGCTGTGCCCAGACATCTGTACCTCAAAAAGAGCCCCAGGAATGTCCTCTAGCCTCTCCTCTCCAGTACAAAAGGGATTGACCAGTTGGGTCAAAGAAGGGGATGGTAATGAACAATCAAATACTTGTTCCCAGAAAAGTGGAAAAAATCCATCTCCTTGAATCCAAGGAGGTTTTATCAATGTCAAGAATTCCTTGAACCCTGGAATTTCTTTTGAGTGAACTTTAAAGCAAATGGCACCATCAAAGAACTGCCGATCCCATTTTTTATTCATTCCTGTTAGTAAGTAATCCACCTGGGTAGTCATGATCCATACCTTTCCCAAAGAACTCTGCTCATGTCCAGGATCAAGCCAAAAAATTATATCTGTTAACCATCCAATTGTCAAAGATTCTCCACAGATGATAAATGTGTTGGTTTTCTCATCAGTTATGTGTTTATAAATATTTCTCCCTTTTTCGACCATTTCAAACATCTTGTCCCAGCGGGTTAAAAATGGGATTCTTTCTGTAGAAGCAGAACAGATTCCATGCTGGGAAAAGAGGGACTCCATGCTTTGCAGAAAATGGTCTCCTTGACTGTTATCAATAGCAAGGAGCCCAACCCATCTCCACCCAAAATGCTGAAGCAGTCGGATAATCCCAATGTACTGTGAGGACTCATTCGGAACCATGGAGTAGTAGAATGGAATCTCAGTGCTATGAACATCTTGTGGGGTGAATGACCCATATGTGAGCTAAAAGAAACAGAAATTATGGAAATAGATCATCATCAGTATCTTTTTCTTCCTATTTCCTAATAAATTTGGTCAGATTGTTGAATAATGTGCCAGAGAATACCTTTTTTTTTAATAAGCCCAGTTTGGAAAAAAGAAAAGGTGGGGGAATTTTCAGGCCTCTCTTCTCAAAGACCCTACCTGTGGAATCTTGTAAAACTTTACAAGGTCTGCGATATAGGAGGAAGTTCCAAAGCTGAGCCCTCCTATGATGGAAATGAGATTTCTCCTGCTGTCACATTTATAGTTGGGGACCAATCTCTGTGATCTGAAGAGCAGGTCCAGGGTGGTCCGATAGGTCATTATTTCACTGTAGTAGCTATCATGAATATAGAAGCCAAGAGTGACATTGGACAAGATTTCTGGATTCTCATTGATCTCCTTCACAGCAAAGACCAAGGAAAGGATATGTTGGTAAAACTTTGTTAGCACGCTGAAAACAGAATTTACATGTATCGTTAAATATTTCCTTATTATTTTCCTGGCACCTCAGAGAGGTGCTTTACCTTATACACATGACTGTTTGGGGAATGACCAATTGAACTCTATTTCCAATTCAACTACACTAAGCTATTTCCATTGTTGCAGACTGAATAAAAAAAATACCATTACTGTTAACGATTGTTGTGCAGAGGTCTCCTTGTGCTACCAAAGAGTTGCAAAGACAAGGAAGGGTACTGAGAGCAGTAAGAGTTACACAGTAACCACAAGAGTACACTGAGTTGTAATAGCAAAAAGTATTTTACTTTGAGGTGGTGTAAGAACAAAAATGCACAGTCAAAAATAAACAGTCCAGGTCATACACAATAACAACAGTCCAAGGAGTAATCCAAAATACAAAGTCTTCTTACCGGTCCAGAGGTCAATACACAGTTGTACAGGTTTATCACAGTAGTAAACCAACAGTACAGCAAAAGAGTAATAGTAGAGAGAGCAGTGAATTCAGAGAGAAAGAAACTACGTTCCCAGCTCACTCTTATGGCCATGAGAACACTTACACACCCATTGGCCAATTAACATCTTAAAGTCACAACTTCATGGTTTATATATTTTCAACAAAACTATGTAAGCTATCACCATATGCCTAACAATTCCCTTCATTCATTGCAATTCCTCTAATTAGAGATGACACAAAGGTGAATGATAAGAATTGCTTTCCTAATCTAAGGTTTTTCCAATATAAAATTTTGTTGCATTAAAAACAAGATTGGCTTTTGGCTTTTATTGAGTTAAATTGTCATGTATCTATTATATTTATTGTTTAATTCTTTTTTAAATTTTGTATTCCATGTTTCTTAAATTTCTTGTTGTGAGCCGCCCTGAGTCCTTAGGGAGAAGGGCGGCATATAAATTCAATAAATCTAATCTCATCTAATCTAATCTAAGCAATGCCTTTATAAAGTTTTTATAATGTATCTTTTATTAGAAAGCATTCTGATTTATAAATGAAGCAATCTTCTGATGCCACAAAGATAAAAGATAAGAGTTCCTTACTCCGGATGGCCAAAATACTCAAGTGAGGGATGGTGCTGAAATGAAACTTCATTAAAATTATAGGTAGCCATAGATACCATCCCTCCAATGACAAAGTCCCCTTGCTGGTACCATTCATTTGGAACAGGTATGGGTTCACCTAGATGACACGGCAGAGACTTCATTCTGAAGAGTGCAAATAGGAGAAAAAAAAACATTCTGGGCAACAACGGCTCTCTAAGTATAGATGTTCCACCAGGAGCAGCTTTCCATGTTAAACTGCCTTCACCACCCTCAAAATTCTTGTTAAGAGCGTGGCTGAAGAGTAAACTTTAGCTGTGATTCTTCTTGCAATTAGTGATAATATTCAAAATAGTCTGAATGACAATGTAGAGTTCCAGCAATAGAAATTATTTTATGACATCTGAAATCATAGGACATGTGTGTTGTTAACTTCCATTCTACAGTCTCGATGGGGCTTTCCTTTTGAATATTTTTCTTTTCATTTCTATAATGCCTTCTTGAATTGTTTACAGCTTTGATGAAGAGAGAAAATTAATATCATTGAAGTAATTTCAAAGGGGAGATAATTATGCCTTCAACATTTTGTCTCCCATTGTTGACAATATGTGTTTTTGTGTGTGTGTTTGTATGTATGAATATGTGTGTGCATGTATATCTATAACTATCTATCTATACATGTACATACACATATACATATACATATACATGTTAAATGTTTGTTAAGTATTTAGAATGCACTTGCTTGGTCCAAAACACGGGACAAATCTTATTCCCTGTTTCAGCCTAGCCCAAGGCCATCCACAGGCAGTAGACACACCAGTGGCAGCTCATACTTGTGTAAATTTTTTGGCGTGCTAACAAAGTATTAAAGGGAGACAGATATGATCATTTCGAACTTATTTGTTCTCATCAGTCAGCCATACCCTTCTGAGATTCAAACCTGGGCCGACTGCATCTTAACCAGTTGTTTTAACCCCTAGGCCACAGGCTCTCGCTCTCTCTTTGTTAGCTGAGAAGCAAGGGAGATATGTGTTAAATATTTGTTAAGTATTTAGAATGCATTTGCTTGGGCCCAAACATGGCACAAATCTTATTTCCTGTTTCAGCCTAGCCCAAGGCCATCTACAGGCAGTAGCCACATATATATGAATTTAGTATTTCCTAATTTGTTTTCTCTTTGTGATGTAATAATTGGAAAAGTTCAAAGGTAAACCTCAATTCATATCAAAGCTACACTTTGAATAATAAAACTTTGGTTATTTTCCACTTTTCAAACAAAATATTTTTCTGTGCTCATGTAAGATTCACTAGAAGCACTTTAACAAAGTGTATTTCTGTAATAAAATGAAGGATTGTTAACATCACTTCCCAGGATATTTTGGGAATAGAACATTGCTGCATTTGTAATTTGTACGCCTTGTTAGATTGTCACACAACAGATTGATTAGGTTAATCTGCACAACCTGATCCAAATCTATCTGGAGGGGATTTATAGTCAGGGCAAGGCAATTGTTCTGACTCGACTTGATACCTGGCACTTGTTTTTAGGAATCCCATCATATATCCATTGGAGAGCTGCTCAATGTCCCTCCACTTGGACAGGACTTCTACTCCTCTTTCTCTACCAAATGTAATTGACCCTGAAAAAAAGGAGAAAAACCAGAATTACACCATGCCACCCACCCCCAATCCTCTGAGCTGATCCAGAAGGACACTGTGATCAATTGGACTGAAAGCCATCAAGATGCCAAGTAGGAGAAGAATGGACGTACAACCCACATTCCACCCATGCCACACATCATCCAAAAATGCAATCAATACAATTTCTCTCCATACCTTGGCCTCAGTCCTGACTGAAAAGTATCCAGGTAATCTGCTTCACCCTAGGCTTTATGAATCAGTTGTGCAATCAAAGCTCAAACCTTCTTCTCCTTTAAAGAACATATATTTTCTACCTAATACAGTCCATGATTGTATTTACAGTTGTAACATCTATTGAGATCCCATTTTTACATGGATTCTCCTGTGACTAAAGTTTTAATATTCTCAAGTAATAAACTCACATACTGTGCCTATGTGATTTTTCTCTTCTATTCATGACCTGGTAGTCTTTTTATTTGGGGTGGGGTTGGGATGACTGAATGGAGCTGAGAATTTACTGAATGGATGCCCTTCCTGACCCATATATGGAGTGCAAAGCAGATATTTTCTCTCTACCGCTGCCTAAGATTGAAGCCTCAACATTCCGAGTGGGAGGTGACCGTGTTTACCTCTAGGCTGCCATGCCACTCTCACATACCTATGTGAATATACCATTCAAAGAATTTCATGATAATTAAGAAATTAAGAAATATCACTTTACAATGCCTTAGTAAGGCCACACCTGGAATACTTCATTCAGTTTTGGTCACCACGATGTAAAAAAGATGTTGAGACTCTAGAAAGAGTACAGAGAAGAGCAACAAAGATGATTGGGGGACTGGAGGCTAAAACATATAGGGAATGGTTGCTGGAATTGGGTACGTGTAGTTTAACGAAGAGAAGGGTGAGGGGTGACATGATAGCAGTGTTCCAATATCTCAGGGGCTGCGACAAAGAAGAGGGAGCCAAGCTATTCTCCAAAGTACCTGAAAGCAGGACAAGAAGCAATGGATGGAAACTAGTGAAGGAGAGAAGCAACCTACAACTAAGGAGAAACTTCCTGACAGTTAGAACAACTAACCAGTGGAACAACCTGCCTCCAGAAGTGGTGAATGCTCCAACACTGGAAGTTTTTAAGAAGAGACTGGACATCCATTTGTCTGAAATGGTATAGGGTCTCCTGCCTTAGTAGGGGGTTGGACTAGATGACCTCCAAGGTCCCTTCCAACTTCTTCTTCTTCTTCTTCTTCTTCTTCTTCTTCTTCTTCTTCTTCTTCTTCTTCTTCTTCTTCTTCTTCTTCTTCTTCTTCTTCTTCTTCTTCTTCTTCTTCTTCTTATTATTATTATTATTATTATTATTATTATTATTATTATTATTATTATTAATAATAATAATAATAATAATTTTAAAAATAGATTTTCCATTTCAGATAATCTAAAAAGCTTATATTTGTGTAAATAGCCCCAGATTTGGCATTTTTGTTTACCTATTGAGTCCTTACCAAGGACCTGGGATAGGCAGATGTGGATGTTTCATGGTATTACAGATATCTTCGCAGGATTGAAGCAGTTCCTAGTAAGGCTGCCTTTTGCAATTGACTAATAGTGAATTTGTCAATGCCAATGGTGTTCAAGTGATACTCCAGGTGTTTTGGAATTACACTCAAGGTGCCTATTACTACTGGTACTACCCTTGCTTGCCTTTGCCAGAATCTTTCTATTTCTATTTTTAGATGTTTGTATTTTGTTATCTTCTCCAGTTCTTTCCTGTCTAATCTGCTGTCTCTAGAAACTGCCATATCCACTATCCAAACTTTTTTGTCTTTCTAATCGACAATTGTTAAGTCCGGGGTGTTATGTTGTAGGTGCTTCTCTGTTTGATGTTGTCGTTGTTGTTGTTGTTGATGATGATTGTTGTTATTATTATTATTGTTATTATTATGGTCATCATCATCATTCAAAAATGCAATCAATACTGTTCCTCACCATACCTTGGCCTCAATCCTGACTGAAAGTGATCCAGGTAATCTGTTTTATCGAAGGCTTTTTGAAACACTGGTGCAAGCAATGCTCAAATATATTTCTCCTTTAAAGAAGAAATATTGTCTACCTAATACAGCCCATGAAAGTATTTACAATTGTAAGATCTATTGTGATCCCATTTTTTACATGCATTCTCCTGTGATATTTTTTTTTCATATTCTCAAGTACTAATGTTATGGTTCCAACAGACGAAACTCTTCAAAAGAACTTTGAGGCATTGTTTTCCTTAAAGAATCTTTTATGCGAGAAACAAACTATTGGCTCTATGTAGTTAAAGCCCAAAACTGAATTCCCCTTCCCTGGGCAAAAAGTAGAAAATCACAGTTCCCTCTTGCAATTAACAGTCATAAATCACATTTCCGAATTAGCTTGAATTGCGGGCATTCTCCACAGCTCTCCTGCCCATAAAATCTTTATTAACTCTTTGCACAATAACCTTGGATTCCCACGGTTGAGTTATTCTTGTTATGACTAGCTGGACTCTCATCCACATTCCCCCTCTCAGCATTAACATTTTTTTTTCTTTTTATGATGCTGTAATCCCTTTATTTCGGGTGGAGTCAGGACGACTGAAAGGATATTCTGAATACTACAAAATATTCTCATAGGGTGAGAATGATTCCATTTCAGAGATAAAATGGAATCTGATCTTCTCTTTTCTCATAAGGGAGATTCCTGTTATGCAAATTTTATCTATAATAAATCCATTAAATCTTTCCACAGTTTCTATATGAAGCACCTGACTATTGGATTTGGTGAATTGTGATTCAATCAGATATTAACAGAGACTAGTGAAAACTACTAAGAAAAGCAAGAGAGGGAGAGCATGTAAATGAGCAACATGATAACTTTATTGTCACTTTGAATGTACATCAATCGGCATACATCAAAATGAAATTTCGTTGCATACAGCTCTCAAAGGGCCACCACCTCCGATATATCCTCCTTGTTCGGGGCCCGCTCAAATTTCACATTGTCCATTTTAGTCTCTAGGGAGTGAACAATGGCAAACAGGACAGATGGAAATGGGGCTCCATGTGGATTAGCCCTCAAATTCGCTTGTATTCTGACAACCTCGCCTTCTTTCCTTTTTCTGATGCTGACTCTTCCACCTTTTCCTTAAAGAGGCCTTGCTTCTTTTCGCCCTTGGAGCACGCTGCTGCCACCGCCACCAACTCCTCCAAAAGCCTCTCTCTCTTCCTCTGGGCCTGCCGACAGCCTCATCTAGTTCCTTCGCTCCATAAGCTCCAGGTCCTCTCCTCCTCTGCCTCCTCTGGAAACAGCCCTGATTTGCAGTAGAATCCATCACTGGGCCAGCAGTCAGATCTTGCTGCTGGCAGAACAAATTCAAACAGCGCCAACGACTTTTAACGGTCTCACCAACAGTTCCAAAACAACTAGAAACTCGCCATGCCAGCAAAGATTGCCGGTCGTATGTCGTATGTTACCTTAGTTCCACCATGTTGCTCAAACACATTAAAATCTTCCTGATCATGTGGCCTATAGCCCTTACTATCCCTCCCAAAACTATTCGCCTTCAAGAGCCAATGCAGCCGCAGCCATTCCAGGTGCCGCCATCTTAGAACATGTACCCCTTCAAAGAAGAAGTGGAAGAACTAAAACAAAATTCTTATTAGATCCACATATCTAACTTAATTTCATATTTTGTCCTGACTCAAAAAGAAAATTGTCAAGTTAAATGGCATAAAATCCTTGCAATAAATATTCATGATAATAGACATATTAATTTTATTAAAATGTGTGTTTTCTTATAATAAATAGTAACATAATAAATAAAAACAACAAACTTAGAGCAAAACATGTATTCTTATCCACCTTTGTTCTAAAAGAATTGTGTTTATTCACCTACTGAAACTAGAATTCACATATTTGATTTTTCCCTTTTAAAAAAGAAAATTGCTAATAGAAATCAGGTTTTCTCTGGTTTACCTCAAAACATATTACTATTCCGTACTACGTTCTGTGAGACCTCTTTGAAAGTTGTGGGGGAAAGACAAAATTTGACAGAATTTTTCATAAATTCAGGTTTCAAAGCTACAAGTAAATCAAAATGCTAAACAATCTCTACACCTATAAGAATATATTTAAAAGATTGGATTTTGACATTTCTCTTCTCAACTTAAAAACATAATCAAAAAGGTTTTTCAATATGTTTTCTTATCAGTTGATCCTTATTGTTTAAATCAGGTCTAAATACAATAATGTAACATTTGGGGAAAAAGATGCATCCGAGAAGCCCAGCACCAGAGGACAAAATGGAGAATATCTCCACAGCCACCATGGCTTTTCCTCTGGTGCTCAGGTAGGTTGGAACAAAGGAGACCCAGACACTGCAGAAAGCCAACATGCTGAAGGTGATGAACTTGGCTTCATTAAAGCTGTCAGGCAGTTTACGAGCCTGGAATGCCACAATGAAGCTGGCAAGCGAAAGGAGAGCCATATAGCTCAGAACACAATAAAACATAAAGACTGAGCCTTCATTGCATTGTAGAACCATTTCTTCAGTTGTTGAGTGCATGTCTAACTCTGGAAATGGGGGAGAGGTGGATAACCAAACAATACAGATGCTTGCTTGGAGTAGAGAGCAGAGCAGGACAATAGAAACAGCCAATCTTTTCCCCACCCATGTCCTTATCCGAGATCCTGGCTTGGTGGCCTTGAAGGCAAGAGAAACAAGGATGGTTTTGGCCAACACGCAAGAGATGGACAATGAGAAGGTGAGACCAAATGCAGACTGTCTGAGGAGACAGGTGACTCTCCCAGGTTGTCCAATAAAGAGCAAAGAAGAGAAAAAGCAAAGGAGAAGGGAGATGAGGAGAGCGTAGGTGATATCCCGGTTGTTGGCTTTGACGATAGGACTGTCTTTGTGCTTAATAAATATTCCCAACACCCATGTCGTAGTGAGGAAAAATAAAGTAGCAACAGTGGCTAAACTGAGTCCTAAAGGTTCTTCATAAGATAAGAAGCTAATTGTTTTCATGATGCATCCATCTTTCTTATGGTTTGCGTATTGATCATCAGGACATTGAAAGCAAGCAACAGTGTCTAAAAGGGAAAAAATGGCAAGGGAGATTCATAAGACTGATCATTATTAAATTCCATATTTATCCACTCTGATGTTTATGTCCTTGGTACAAATGATAGAATCTACAATATGAAAATGTATTTAAACATCTCTCTATTTATATTTTTTGTGTTGTGGTACTAAGTCAAACATTGCTTTGATTATACACCAGGAAATTTCACAAACTCCATGAAAATCCATTTTATCTTGATTGGCTTTATGATAAAGGAGTGCTCCAATAAAGATTCATGAATACCTGAAGGGATCATTTTGATATTTGAAACCATAATTGACTTATTGAATATTGAACCATATTCAAATTATGGTACATAAGTATAACAGTTTCACCAAATTCAGAGGGAAAGATGAAAGATAATGTTTCAAGGAGAAACTTTTAAAAAGGTTAGTAATTACATATTTGAATGGAAAATTATAAAGGAAAAGGAATTTTCATTTCCTGTAAGAGAAATATATATCATTCTTTTAATTTAATATCACTATTTTTGTTTCCTTTCTATGTTTCTTTCAAAATTTCATTTCTGGTGTTTACCCCCTAAAGAGAACATTGGAATCAGCCTGCATTACATATAAAATACTTAGATATTACATATCCAAGAGAGCTACACACTGTAGAGAAAATATGAATAAGTATTTCTCAAAGAAGCAAAACTGTGCACAAATAGATGGATGGGTGGATGGATAAATAAATAAGCAAATAAAAAAATAAAAAAAATAAAAAAGTTACTGGTTGGAAAGGAAAAAAGTTATTACAATTTAAAGTAGGGAGTGTTTTAATCATATTCCTCATTACATCTATAAGATTATCATTGCAGTTAATAGATATGTTTCATTAGTTTGTCCACTCTTGCTAAGAAGTAAATACTCATTTCCTTAAATTTCAGAAATTCTTGTTTTCATTATTATATTTCAAGAGTGTCCCTATTTAGTTAGTGTACATTTGAGATTTTGGGATTCCATCAATTCTGAATTCCTTCCTTCCTTCCTTCCTTCCTTCCTTCCTTCCTTCCTTCCTTCCTTCCTTCCTTCCTTCCTTCCTTCCTTCCTTCCTTCCTTCCTTCCCAATCATTGTTTTATATGTAGCTTTTTTAAAATGCACAATCATGTTTTTGTGATTTCTTATTTCTCATCTTTAAAAAAACTCCTGAAATAATTACTTTTTTTCCATGTGCACAGATGCTCTTCAGTGAAAATGCTTGTTTGGTTATAAACCATTCCCGGGTTTGTTTAATTAATTAATTGAAAAATTGTTGTGATTGTGATCAACCATTGTAATTACATTGTAAGAACTTATAATTTTTCATGTATTAATGGATTTGATTTCATTGTCCCATTAAGTTTCTAAAAAAAGTGTTCAGTACACTAGACAATATAACAACAAAATTCAATGATTTGTTAACTTACCAGTCTCGTTAGAGATTTTCCCCTCTGGACATTCAACACAATCATAACAGCAGAATTTCTTTCCTTCATTCTTCCTCTTTTGATAACCAGGGGGACAATGTTCATTGCAAAGAGAAATGGGAAGCACCTGTTTATCAATATTAAAATGGTGGAAGCTGACCGTTTATTGTTTTGAAGAAAATTTTGTTGTTACACTGAAAATGAAATGTGCAGTTACATTAAAAGAAAAGTGCCATCTAAAGGTTGTAAAACAAGAAATTGATTAGATTTGATGATTTATTTCAAACACAATTAAGTACATTTCAGTTTTGTCCTCTGATCTGATTTTATGATCTGGATTTCTAATTTTTTGTTATTTTGAAATTCTCATATCCATTTAATTAAAGTTTTATTAATTCAAATCATCAGATTGACCAGAAACATTGAGTCAATTAGTCACTGATTTGAACAGAGGTTGCATAAAGCTTCATTCAACTAGAGAAATAGAACCCCTTAAAAGAATGTTTGTTTGTTTTTTGTCATTTACATTTCAATATATGAGGGAAGTGTTATATAATATAATATAACAGATATATTAAGCCTTTAATAATTAAAGAGGGAAAAAGGTTATTTCTTAATCTGGTTATCTTCATGGGTTTCCAAGAAGGAGAAAAGTAAATATGCCAATCTAACAAATCCATATTTGAATGATCAGAGAAAATACTGTTGAAACCATACCTGGTTAAATGATCTATGCCAAACAATCATATCCTCATTAATGACGAATTCCCTTCCTTTTAAAGCATCGGGATCCACTTTCCCAATCTTGTGTCTCTGGAAAGTGGAATTGGGAAAGACAACAATGTTTATGATATCAAATCCACCTTTCATCTTCTTTTGATCATAAAAAGTCAAGGTTTCTCCAAGAGAATTATTGTATTTCATGCCTTTCAGAAATTGGTGGAGCTATATGATTGGGAACAATAAAACATGTAAATAAAAACATAGAAATGTATCAAAGTAGTACTATACTTTTAAGTGAGAAACACTGAAAACATGCAAAGTCCATTTCTCCAACCTCTTGAGGACTTGTTTCCTATTCTCTGTACATGGGGATAACAAGAAGGATCTGATATTTCAGTTTGAACAATAATCAAATGAAATGTAAAGTGTATTTCTAGCCTTCCATATCTTTTAGAACCCAGTCCTTCATGTCGACTACTAAGAGACATATGAAAAACTAGAGAAACCATTTCCAGATTTGTTTGTGACATCCCACCCATTTTTCATTGCATGACATTTTCATTTATACGGCTCCTAAGGAAATGGTAAGGCTGAAAGATAGTTGGCTCAGCTAAGCAGCATTCCTCAAGTATTTTCAGAAAAAGTTACTAAATTACTAAAAAGCCGTAAAGATTTGAAAACTAGGATTTGTATGTTATGCACTCTAAGTTTACTTTACTAGGTTCAGGGGCTAAAATAGAAAACATATTACAAGAATGATGACACTAAACTGGTAACTATAGCCAACCCCCCAGAAGACAAGCTCAGGATTCCCAAAGATCTTGAAAAACTGGAACAATGGGCCCTATCCAGCAAAATGAGTTTTAATTTGAGGAATGTTTTCAATTAGGCAGGAAAAATCAAACGCATAAGTGCAGATTAGGTGAGACCTGGCTCAAAAACAGGAACTGTAAGAGGGACCTTGGAATCCTAGTGGATGATCACATGACTATGAGCCAGCAATGTGCAGCAACAGCCAAAAAAGCTAATACAATCCTGGGTTGTATAAACTGAGGCATACGATGAGGATGATGTGAAGTATTAGTACTGCTTTGTAAAACCCAAGTAGGACCACACCTCGAATACTGCAACCAATTTTGGTCACCATACTAAAAAAATTTGTTGTGATTTTGGAAAAAGTTCAGAGAAGTGCAACTAAAATGATCAAAGGCCTGGATACTAAAACATAAAGAACAGTTGCAGGACTTGGGTTTGGCTAGTCTAAAGAAAAGAGGAAACAGGGGTGATAAGATAGCAGTACTCCAGTGTTTAAGAGGCTGCCACAAAGAAGAATGGGGAAAATTATTTTCCAAAGCACTAGAGGGCAGGACAAGAAACAATGGTTGGGAACTGATCAAGGAAACAAGCAACCTGGAATTAAGAAGTCATTTGTCTGAAATGGTATAAGTTCTCCTGCTTGAGCAGGGGGCTGGACCAGAAGAGCTCTATTCTATTCTATTCTATTCTATTCTATTCTATTCTATTCTATTCTATTCTATTCTATTCTATTCTATTCTATTCTATTAATAATAATAATAATAATAATAATAATAATAATAATAATAATAATAATAATAATAATAATAATAATAATAATAATAATAAAGTTGGAAGGGACCTGAGGTCATCTAGTCCAACCCCCTTCTCAGGCAGGAAACCTTATACCATTTCAGGCAAATGGCTGTCCAGTCTCTTCTTAAAAACCTCCAGTATTGGAGCATTCACCACCTCTGGAGGCAGGTTGTCCCACTGGTTAGTTGTTCTAACTGTCAGGAAGTTTCTCCTTAGTTCTAGGTTGCTTCTCTCCTTGACTAGTTTCCATCCATTGCTTCTTGTCCTGCTTTCAGGTGCTTTGGAGAATAGCTTGACTCCCTCTTCTTTGTGGTAGCCCCTGATATATTGGAACACTGCTATCATGTCACCCCTCACCCTTCTCTTCATTAAGCTACACATACCCCATTCTAGCCTAGCACTGTGTTGGCTTTTTTGGCAGCTGCAGCACACTGCTGGCTCATATTGAAGTGATTGTCTACTAAGACTCCGAGATCCCTCTCACAGTTACTACTATTGAGCAAGGTGCCACCTATACTATACCTATGCATTTGATTTTTCCTGCCTAAATGTAGAACCTTACTTTTTTTCACCATTGAATTTCATTTTGTTAGATAGTGCCCAGTGTTCGAGTCTGTCCAGATCCTTCTGTATCTTAAGCCTATCTTCTGGAGTATTGGCTATTCCTGCCAGCATGTAGATGCAGTTCCATTGAGGACCACATGCTGAGTACGGCCTGTCAGCCAGCTACGAATCCATCTGGTGGTAATGCTATCTAACCCACATTTTTCTATCTTATCAAGTAGTAGGTTGTGATCTACTTTATCAAATGCCTTACTGAAGTCCAAGTAAATAATATCTACAGCATTCCTCTGGTCCACTAGTTTTGTCACTTGGTCAAAGAATGTAATAAGATTTGTCTGGCATGATCTGTTTTTGACAAACCTATGTTGACTTTTAGTGATGACTTTGTTTGCATCAAGGTGTTTGCTGATTTGTTGTTTGATTATTTTTTTCCAGAATCTTCCCAGGTATTGAGGTCAGGCTGATAGGTCTGTAGTTTCCTGGATCTATTTTTTCCCGTTTTTGAATGGAAAATCTATTCTATTCTATTCTATTCTATTCTATTCTATTCTATTCTATTCTATTCTATTCTATTCTATTCTATTCTATTCTATTCTATTCTATTCTATTCTATTCTATTCTATTCTATTCTATTCCATTTCTTATTTTATTATTCTATTCTATTCTATTCTATTCTATTCTATTCTATTCTGTTCTGTTCTGTTCTGTTCTGTTCTGTTCTGTTCTGTTCTGTTCTGTTCTGTTCTGTTCTGATCTGTTCGTTGTAGAAAAATTGAGCTTGAACTCAAGTTTTTTTTATTTGGTTACATATTGTAGGTAAAATCTTCCCATACTAAATACCCTGAGCAATATCCCCTGAGAGATTTTAGGGCATGGCTATTCAAACTCTCTTCTTCTGTCACCTCAGGGTTTGAGGCTGTAGTGCCTTTTCTCTCCCAACAAAGCATGATTGAACCTCCTTCCAAGAAACCTGCCATTTCACTATAGTCCATCACATCAGCTCCCCTCTACATGCACCATTTCCTAAAATAACAGGGATGAAAATAAAGGTATGCAAATAAATATCATCAATAGACTAATGTTCAAATCCATTTTAGTAGCTGCCACTTCCCTGCTGGAATCATACACCCTAACTTTGTACTTTGCTATTATCAAATACAAAATATTTGTAGCACATAAATTACCTGCCATGGTTTTGAATCTTCATATTCTGATAATTTGTGCCTCATAAAATGCCTGCGATTAGTTCGCAGTAAGAATTGAGCATGTAAAGCTTGAGCCAATAGAGAGGCAGCGTTATAGATACTGTAGCTGTGCCCAGACATCTGTACCTCAAAAAGAGCCCCAGGAATGTCCTCTACCCTCTCCTCTCCAGTACAAAAGGGATTGACCAGTTCGGCCAAATAAGGGGATGGTAAGGAACAATCAAATACTTGTTCCCAGAAAAGTGGAAAAAATCCATCTTCTTGAATCCAAGGAGGTTTTATCAACTTCAAGAATTCCTTGAACCCTGGAATTTCTTTTGAATGAACATTAAAACAAATGGCACCATCGAAGAACTGCCGATCCCATTTTTTATTCATTCCTGATAATAAATAGTCCATCTGGGCAGTCATGATCCATACCTTTCCCAAGGAACTCTGCTCATGTCCAGGATCAAGCAAAAAAATTATATCCGTTAACCATACCATTGTCAAAGATTCTCCACAGGTGATAAAGGTGTTGGTCTTTCCATCAATCATATGTTTATAAATATTTTTCCCTTTTTGGAACATTTCAAAAAACTTGTCCCAGTAGGTTAAAAATGGGATTCTTTCTGTGGAAGCAGAACAGATTCCATGCTGGGAAAAGAGGGACTCCATGCTTTGCAGAAAATGGTCTCCTTGACTGTTATCAATAGCAAGGAGTCCAACCCATCTCCACCCAAAATGTTGAAGCAGTCGGATAATCCCAATATACTGTGAGGACTCATTTGGAACCATGGAGTAATAGAATGGAATCTCAGTGCTATGAACATCTTGTGGGGTAAATGACCCATATGTGAGCTAAAAGAAACACATATGGAAAATGATCATCATCAGTATCTTTTTCTTCATATATTTCAAACAAATTTGGTCAGATTGTTGAGTAATGTCACCAGAGAATAAGGATGTTTTAATAAGCCCAGTTTGGGAAAAAGAAAAGAGGGGGAATTTACAGGCCTCTCTTCTCAAAGACCCTACCTGTGGTATCTTGTAAAACTTTAGCAGATCTGCGATATAAGAAGAAGTCCCAAAGCTGAGCCCTCCTATGATAGAAATGAGATTTCTCCTGGTGTCACATTTATAGTTAGGGACAAATCTCTCTGATCTGAAGAGCAGGTCCAGGGTGGTCCGATAGGTCATTATTGCATTGTAGTAGCTATCATGAATATAGAAGCCAAGAGTGACATTGGACAAGATTTCTGGATTCTCATTGATCTCCTTCACAGCAAAGACCAAGGAAAGGATATGTTGGTAAAACTTTGTTAGCACGCTGAAAACAGGATGAATTTACAGGTATCATTAAATATTTGCTTATTATTTTCCTGGAACCCCAGAGAGGTACTTTACACATGTACAATTTGGGAATGACCGATTGAGCTCTATTTCCAATTCAACTACACTAAGCTTTTTCCATTGCTGCAGATTGAATCAAAGAAAATAATCTACCTTTCCCTTAATTCATTGCAGTTCTTCTAACTAGAGTTGACACACGTTTTTCAAATATAAATTTTTGTTGCTTTAAAAACAAGCAATGCCTTTATAAAGTATCTTTTTTTAGAAACTATTCTCCTTAATAAATAAAGCAATCTAGAGATTCCACAAAGATATAAAATAAGAATTCCTTACTTTGGATGCCCAAAATACTCAAGAGAGGGATGCTGCTGAAATGAAACATCATTAAATTGGTAGCTAACCATAGATACCATCTCACCAATGACAAAGTCCCCTTGCTGGTACCATTCATTTGGAACAGGTATGGGTTCACCTAGATGACACGGCAGAGACTTGATTCTGAAGAGTGCAAATAAGAGAAAAAAGAACATTCTGGGCAACAACGGCTCTCTGAGTATAAATGTTCCACCAGCAGCAGCTTTCCATGCATTCACCAGCCTCAAAATTCCTGTTAAGAGTATCGCTGAAGACTACCTTTTAGCCTGGATTGTTCTTGCAAACAGTGATAATATTGTAAAAGGTCTGAATGACAATATAGAGTTCCAGCAACACAAATTAATTTATGACAGTTGAAATCATAGGACTTGTGTGTTCTTGTCTTCTCCTGTCCAGTCCCTAAGGGGCACTCATTTTAAATATTTTTCTTTTCTTTTCTATAATGCCTTCTTGAATTGTTTACAGTTTTTATGAAGGGAGAAAATTATTATCATTGTTATACTTTCAATGGGTTGATAATTATTTCTTCAACTTTTTGTCTCCCACTGTTAACAATGTGTATGTGTGTGTTTGTATGTAGCTGAATTTAGTATTTTTTATTTTCTTTTCTCTTTGTGATGTAATAATTGGAAAAGTTCAGAGGTAAACTTCAATGCATCTCAAAGCTACACTTTGAATAATAAAATTTTGGTTATTTTACACTTTTCAACCAAAATAGGTTTCTGTGCTCATGCAAGATTTACTAGAAGCACTTTAACAAAGGGTATTTCTGTAATAAAATGAAGGATTGTTAACATCACTTCCCAGGATATTTTGGGAATAGAACATTGCTCCATTTGTAATATGTTGGCCTGGTTACATTGGCATATGAATAGCGCAACAAATCGATTAGGTTAATCTGCAGAACCTGATGCAAATCTATCTGGAAGGGATCTGTAATCAGGGCAAGGAAATTGTTCCGTGTAGAGTTGATACTTGGTACTTGTTTTTAGGAATCCCAACATGAATCCCCTCATGGACAGGACCTCTACTTCTCTGTCTCTACCAACCATAATGGACTATGAAGAAAGGAGGAAAAGCAGCATAACACCATGCAATCCACCCCCAATGCTGTGAGCCAATCCATAAGGACATCATGATCAATGGTACTGAAAGCCACCAATAGGTCAAGTAGGACAAGAATGGATGTACAACCCACATTCCACCCTGGCAGAGATCACTCTAGAAAGAGTACAGAGAAGAACAACAAAGATGATCGGGGGCTGGAGACTAAAACATACAAGGAACGGTTGCTGGAATTGGGTTTGTCTAGTTTAATGAAGAGAATGATGAGGGGGGACATGATAACAGTGTTTCAATATCTCAGGGGTTACCAGAAAGAAGAGGGAGTTAAGCTATTGTCCAAAGCGACTGAAAGTGGGACAAGAAACAATGGATGGAAATTAACCAAAGACTAAAGCAACCTAGAACTAAGGAGAAAATTCCTGACAGTTAGAACAATCAATCAGTGGAACAACCTACCTCCAGAAGCTGTGAATGCTCGAACACTGGAAGTCTTTAAGAAGAAACTGGGCAGCCATTTGTCTGAAATGGTATAGGGTTTCATGCCTGAGCAGGGGGTTGGACTAGATGACCTCCATGGTCCCTTCCAACATCATCACCATCATCATCATCATCATCATCATCATCATCATCATCATCATCTTCATCATCATTATTATTATTGCTGTTGCTGTTGCTGTTAATGCTGTTATTGCTGTTGTTATTGTTACTATTGTTGTTGTTGTTGTTCAAAAATGCAATCAATACTGTTTCTCTCCATACCTTGGCCTCAATCCTGACTGAAAATGATCCAGGTAATCTGCTTCATTCAAGGCTTTTTGAACCACTGGTGCAAGCAATGTTCAAATCTTTTTGTCCTTTAAAGAAGAAATATTTTCTTCATAATAGAGCCCATGAAAGTATTGACAATTCTAACATCTATTGAGATCTCATTTTACATGCATTCTCCTGTGATAAAAATTTTCATATTCTCAAGTACTAATGTCATGGTTGCGTCAGATGAAACTCATCAAAAGGACTTTGAGGCATTGTTTTCCTTAAAGAATTTTTTATTCGACAAACAAAGTATCGGCACTACATAGTTAAAGCCAAAAACTGAATTCCCCTCCCTGAGCACAAAGTAGCAAAGCACTAGTTCCCTACTCCAGTCAACAGTCATAAATCACATTCCTCAATTAGCTTGAAGTGCGGGCTTTCTCCTCAGCTCTCCAGCCCACCAAATCTTTATCAACTCTTTGCGCAATAACCTTGGATTCCCATGGCTTGGTTATTATTGTTATGACTGGCTGGACTGTCATCCACATCCATCTGTTTTCAAAGCAAGAACATCCGATGTTAGCAGCATTGACAACTAAATTCACGTACCTATCTGATTTTTTTTTATGAGCCTGTAATCCCTTCATTTGGGGTGGAGTCAGAATGACAGAATGGACATTGTGAATACTACAGAATATTCTCATAGGGTGAGAATGATTCCATCTCAGAGATAAAATGGAATCTATTCTTCTCTTTTTTTAATAAGGGAGATTCATGTTATGCAAATTTTATCTATAATGAATCCATTGAATGCTTCCACAGTTTCCATATGAAGCACCTGACTATTGGATTTGGTGAATTGTGATTCAATCAGATATTAAAAGAGACTTCTTAAAACTACTAAGAAAAGGAAGAGATGGAGAGCATGTAAACCTGCAAAAACAAGAGGAAAAACTATTTTTTTAAAAAAATAATCCACATATATAACTTCATTTCATATCTTGTCCTGACTCAAAAAGAAAATTGACAAATTTAGATGGGGTAAAATCCTTGGAATAATTATTCATGATAATAGATATATTAATTTTATTAAAATGTGTGTTTTCTTATAATAACTAATAGCATAATAAATAAAAAAGAACAAACTTAGAACAAAAATTGTATTCTTATGCACTTTCTTTGTTATAAAAGAAATGTGTTTATTCACCTACTAAAACTAGAAATCAAACATTTGAATTTTCCATTTTAAAAAAGAAAATTGCTAATAGAAATCATGTTTTCTCTGGTTTACCTCAAAACATATTAGTATTCCTGACTATGTTCTGTGAGCTTTCCTAGAACCCAGTCCGTCATGTTGCCTAGGAATAGTCATATGAAGAACTAGAGAAACAGTTTCCAGATTTGTTCTTGCCATCTCACCTATTTTTCATTGCATAACAATCTCACAGTTATATGGCTGCTAAGGACATGGTAAGGACTAAAGGATAGTTGTCTCAGCTAAACTGCTTTCCTCAAGTATCCTCCGTAAAAGTTAAAATTACTAAAAAGCCATAAAGATTTGAAAACCAGGATTTAGAATTAGTTCACTTAAGCCTTAGTCCTTTCATCTGAAGATGACCTGAAGATGACCAGGTAATAAACCATATTTGGTGGAGCAGTGGGCTAATGCCTCCTTAAGTAACACCAGCTGCCTGCAATTAGTGCAGGTTCGCATCCCACCAGGCTCAAGGTTGACTCAGCCTTCCATCCTTCCGAGGTAGGTAAAATGAGGACCCAGATTGTTGGGGGCAATTAAGCTGACTTTGTAATAATGCCGCTTGGGGTGTGTGTGAAAGCCCTAATAAGCAGGCATATACATAGAATGAAGGCTACTGCTAAGCTTGTAAGCCGCCCTGAGATCAAGGAAAGTTAATATTTAACTGTCACAAGAAATTTTGTGACAGTTAGAACAATTAATCAGTGGAACAACCTGTCTCCAGACGTTGTGAATGCTCCAACACTGGAAGTTTTAAGAAGAGACTGGACAGCCATTTGTCTGAAATTATATAGGGTTTCCTGCCTGAGCAGGGAGTCCCATCCATCATCATCATCATCATCATCATCATCATCATCATCATCATCATCATCATCATCATCATTATTATTATTATTATTATTATTATTATTATTATTATTATTATTATTATTATTATTATTATTATTATTATTATTATTATTGATCATCGCACAGTCAGCCAGATGTTCAGACTGGATTTGACATTTTTGTCTACCTATCAAGTCCTTACCAAGGACTTGGGATAGGCATATATGGATGTTTGATGGTATTACAGAGATCGTTGCAGGATGGAAGCAGTTCCTAGTAAGGCCGCCTTTTGCAATTGACTAATGGCGAATTTGTCAATGCCAATGGTGTTCAAGTAGTGCTCCAGTTGTTTGGGGATTGCACCCAAGGCACCTATTACTATTGGTACTACCCTTGCTTGCCTTTGCCACAGTCTTTCTATTTCTATTTGTAGGCCTTTGTATTTTGTTATCTTCTCCAGTTCTTTCTCATCTATTCTGCTGTCTCCAGGCACTACAACATCCACTATCCAGACTTTTTTGTCTTTCTTATGGACAATTTTTAAGTCCAGGGTGTTATGTTGCAGGTGCTTTTTTTTAAAAAAAAAATAAGTTTATTGGGACTTTAAATAAGAACAATAAAAAGAAACACCTAATGCCAAGTAATATTTAGGGGGGGGGGAGTACAAAAAGAAATAAGAAAGAAGGCCAAACATTTCACCAGCATTGTCATGCTGAGTCATTCTCATTTTGTTTGAATAAATTATCAGCTGTGATTTTTTTCCTTTCCAAAATATTGAAGAGATTGTCCACAAGTGAGACCAGTGTTGTTTCTGTCTCATAACCAGGCCTCAATCCTGACTGATAATACGTTTCATCCAGTACCCTCTGAAGTTGCAAGCAACAACCATCTAAAAAGGTTAAATCATGGCAACTGGATCAAAGTTTGTTAATCTGATACATTTTGTTACTCATTCAAGTAACGTCATCAGTCAAATTAAAATATTAGTTATGCAGAGAGTCAGAGAGTCATTGGTATGTATCAACTCTTGCCACACCAATTGCAGGAGTTTATCCCAAAATGTATTGCAATATGTCAGCCAAAATCTTTAAAGCTTTATGGAAGACTAGGAAGGTTGTTGTTGTTGTTAGCTGCGAAGTCGTGTCCGACCCATCGCGACCCTATGGACAACATTCCTCCAGGCCTTCCTGTCCTCTACCATCTTCTGGAGTCCATTTAAGCTCGCGCCTACTGCTTCAGTGACTCCATCCAGCCACCTCATTCTCTGTCGTCCCCTTCTTCTATTGCCCTCGATCTTTCCCAGCATTAGGCTCTTCTCCAGTGAGTCCTTCCTTCTCATTAGGTGGCCAAAGTACTTGAGTTTTAGCTTCAGAATCTGGCCTTCTAAAGAGCAGTCAGGGTTGATCTCATCTAGGACTGACCGGTTCGATCGCCTTGCAGTCCAAGGGACTCGCAGGAGTCTTCTCCAGCACCACAGTTCAAAGGCCTCAATTCTTTGGCGCTCAGCCTTTCTTATGGTCCAACTTTCACTGCCATACATTGCAAACTAGGAAGGTAGAGGCCTTCAAAACTACATGGGGCAAAGTGTTCCATAGCCTGCTGTGGAAAAGACATATTTCCATGCCCTCAACATCTTAAACTATGATGATATCAATGTTTACACATTTTAAATGTTTTAAAAGAAATCATCACTGGTGTCCTTTTTTGAGTAAACATTAAGTGTTAATACCAAAGTTACATATCAGTCAAACTGTGGAATACTTATGGAATAATAGAATATCTACTTTAAGATTAACCAAAACACAAACTGATGACAGTCCTTTCAATAAAGAATGGAGCAGGGGTATTTCAAACAATGAAGATAGGAGTTCCGATTCAGCAAACAAACTCCTACCTCTTTTTAACAAGCATCAAATACAAAAGGAGGAAGCTTCAATTATAAATGTAATGGCTTCTCTGGACTCCAGCTTGGGCCACAAGGAAGAACTGACTCTGGGAACTTCAGAAGGGTTAGGGGGAAGCATCAGGAAGATGTCAAGGTCTCTGAGCTGGGAGTGGATGGGCCAGAGCAGGGGTATCAAACTGCCGGCCCATGGTCCAGTTGCATCATACACAGGCCATGCCCAGCTCCCGCAATGCAAAAAAAAGTCATGACACATCGTGACACATCACGTGTTGTGGCGAGTTTGACTCCCATGGGCCAGAGGATAAGAGAGAACATGAACCTCTGAGGGGCAATCAAGGGAACTAGCTGGAAAGGAAAGGAGAGAGATGCAGTTGCAGGTGGAGAGATCAGAGTCCTAGTCAGAAGCAGCTGTCAGTGCGGATGACGATGAACTGCCTTTTCCACCAGATTCCAGGGTGTGCAGGGCTGAATTATAGTGCCTAAATAAAGCTTTTAAACGTTTCATGTGGGGGAGGGACAGGAAGAGGACAATATGTTTCTGGTTGTCTACTTTACTATTTCATATATTCACTATGATTCCTCATGAGCATCCAGGAAATACAAAAAACAGAGCTTAGGATTTCACTATTTAGCTCACATTAAACCTAACAGATTTAAAGAGAAAAAAGTTAGCATTGAGTTGCAGAGTAAGAGTGCCACCTAGAATATTCGGACCTTCCACATGGATGCCTCTGGTCACAGCTAAAGGCTGAATAATAGAATGTTAGATTTAACTAATAATCTGTTCTCCTAGAAAGATGCTGTTTTGTGTTCAGATGTGGGTTCAAGAGAATGATGTAGCACTTGGGGAGAAAGATGCAACCTAGGAGACCTGCAGTAGAGCCCAAGATGGAGAAGACCTCCACAGCCACCATGTATTTCCCTTTGGTGCTCAGATAGGATGGAATGAAAGACACCCAAATGCTACAAAAAACAAGCATGCTGAAGGTGATCAGCTTGGCTTCATTAAAAGTATCAGGCAATTTTCTGGCAAAGAAAGCCACAGTGAAACTAATGGTAGCCAGCAGCCCCAAGTAGCCCAGGACAATGTAAAACATGGAATCTGAGCCTTCATTACATTGAACAATTATCTCTTGAATCTCTGAATGCATGTCACATTCTGGGAAGGGAGGACACATGATCAACCATACCATACAGATAACAGTTTGAATACAGGAGCAGAGGACAATGATAGATCCAGCCAGTCTCTTTCCTAGCCATTTCCTCATCTGGTTTCCTGGCTTTGTGGCCAGGAAAGCCACAACCACTGTGATGGTCTTGGCCAAGACACAAGACACTGAGAGAGAGAAAATGGTGCCAAACACAGTTTGCCTGATAAAGCAAGTCACCTCCCCAGGTCGACCTATAAAGAGCAGAGAGCAGAGAAAACACAGCAGGAGAGAGGAAAGAAGGATGCATGTGATGCTCCTGTTGTTGGCTTTGACAATGGGGGTATCCCAGTGCAGAATGAAAGTCACTGCTACCAAAATGAGGATTGATGAAAAGAAAATGATCAAGGAAGTCAGAATGATCCCCAAAGGTTCACCATAGGATAAATAGGTAAAATGTTTGGGAAGGCACTGGACATTTTCTGCATTAGAGTAATGATCTTCTGGGCACTTATCACATTGGACTGCATCTGAAATACATGAAGAAAACCTAGTCATTTCCAACTATATAGAACAATATATAGTGCTAAATGAACAAAATCATTCCTGGTGATGCCGTTCACACTCCCAATGAGATATACACAATAATGCTTTCTTGACAAGTTGTGTGTATGCTTTCCTGACAAGTTGTGTTATTTATGGATATATATTCCTTTGAACTTCAATATTAATAGTGGAGTACTCTGAAGAGAACTGCACCTCTCAAACTAGCAAAGGAAATCAGAATAGAATGGATTTATGCAAATATTTAAATTATTCCCATTAAAATTATTCCATGGCTCTTTGAGCCATCTGGCCTGGACTGAGGGGTTTTAATGATTTTAAATTGTGATTTTAACTTTTGGGGGCTATACTTAATTTATTTTTATTTTTATTTTATATTGTATTGTTTTTAAATTTTGCCCTGTAAACCGCCCTGAGGCCTTCGGGAATAGGGCGGTATATAAACCAAATAAATAAATAAATAAATAAATAAATAATAAAAGAAATCTTACCCCAATTTCTTTCTATTACATATCATACCATGGTTGTAAGCAATGGAGACAATATAAGTTTGAACATTTAATAAACATAAATTTAATAAAATGAATGAAATGAGTGAAATGAACAATCTCAACACTGAACTATTTAAGTATTTTTCTTTACTTGCCCATTTGGACTGAAATTGTTCCTTCAGAACATTTTGTGCAATTGTAGCAACAAGGAGGCTTCCCCTCCTGAATAACCCTTCTGTACCCCTGGCGGCATCTTTCCACACATCGGATACGGGGACGTACCTGAATAGAAACACCAAGAAAATTTATCAGCTGGATTCACCAAAAATTTCTGTAAATTCTCCACTTTATTGGGAGAAATGACTACATTCAGTGAGCTCCTAAATCTTCTGATGTCAGGATATCCTAAAAACAGAATATTTGTGGAGACTGTCCTATGTTTGCAATTGATGTGTTCTCCATTTTCTTCAAACATGTTCATAGTCATTTGATCTTTTATAACCACAAAAAATAGTAGAGAACATGTGAATCTGTTGTATAACTAAAACATTTCAGCTCTATTACTGATCAGATCAGTCATGATTGGCTTGTAACTTGAGGTCTAGGAAAGAAGCAAAGGTTTTCATTGTCTATGAAATGACCTAATCTTTCATTTTGTAACCAATGGTGTTTCTTTGTATCACATGTACATAGAAATTTCTCTAACTTTGTCTTTATGGTAGCATACTGCACCCCCAATTGCAAACCTCATGTCTTTTCAAAAGGTGCCTCCCTTTTTGCTCTTTTTTTTGCCCTATTCGTAAGGTCACATCCTCAACAATACCTAGAGTGAAATCAGAAGGTGTGAAAATACATATGTGTGTGTGTGTGTGTGTGTGTGTGTGTTGTTGTTGTTGTTAGCTGCGAAGTTGTGTCCGACCCATCGCAACCCTATGGACAACGTTCCTCCAGGCCTTCTGGAGTCCATTTAAGCTAACACCTACTGCTTCGTGACTCCAGCCACCTCATTCTCTGTCATCCCCTTCTTCTATTGCCCTCAATCTTTCACAGCATTAGGCACTTCTCCAGTGAGTCCTTCTCATTAGGTGGCCAAAGTATTTGAGTTTTAGCTTCAGGATCTGACGTTCTAAAGAGCAGTCAGGGTTGATCTCCTCTAGGACTGACCAGTTTGATCGCCTTGCAGTCCAAGGGACTCTTCTCCAGCACCACAGTTCGAAGGCCTCAATTCTTTGGCACTCAGCCTTTTTTATGGTCCAACTTTCACTGCCATACATTGCAACTGGGAAGACCATAGCCTTGACTATACACACTTTTGTTGAAATAGGTTTTCAAATTTGTTTTTGCAGGTTTACATGCTCTCCATCTCTTCCATTTCTTAATAGTTTTCTGTAGTCTTTTTAAATATCTGATTGAATCACAATTCACCAAATCCAAGAGTCAGGTGCTTCATATGGAAACTGTGGAATTATGAAATGGATTTATTATAGGTAAAATTTGCATAACAGGAATCTTCCTAATTAAAAAAGAGAAGATCAGATTCCTTTTTATCTCTGAGATGGAATCATTCTCACCCTATAAGAATATTCTGGAGTATTCAAAATATCCATTCAGTTGTCCTGACTCCATGACCAATGAAGGGATTTGTTGTTGTTAGCTGCAAAGTCGTGTCCGACCCCTCGCAACCCTATGGACAATGTTCCTCCAGGCCTTCCTGTCCTCTACCTTCTTCTGGAGTCCCTTCAAGCTCAGGCCTACTGCTTCAGTGACTCCATCCAGCCACCTCATTCTCTGTCGTCCCCTTCTTCTCTTTCCCTCAATCTTTCCCAGCATTAGGCTCTTCTCCAGTGAGTTCTTCCTTCTCATTAGGTGGCCAAAGTATTTGAGTTTTAGCTTCAGGATCTGGCCTTCTAAAGAGCAGTCAGGGTTGATCTCCTCTAGGACTGACCAGTTTGATCGCCTGCAGTCCAAGGGACTTGCAGGAGTCTTCTCCAGCACCATAGCTCAAAGGCCTCAATTCTTTGGTGCTCGGCCTTTTTTATGGTCCAACTTTCACTGCCATACATTGCAAATGGGAAGACCATAGCCTTGACTATACACACTTTTTTTGACAGGGTGATGTCTCTGCTTTTTAGTGTGCTGTCTAGATTTGCCATGGCTTTCCTCCCAAGGAGCAAGCGTCTTTTAATTTCTTGGCTACAGTCCCCATCTGCAGTGATCTTGGAGCCCAGGAAAATAAAATCTGTCACTACCTCCATTTCTTCCCCATCTATTTGCCAGCAATTGAGAGGGCCGAATGCCATGATCTTGGTTTTCTTAATGTTGTTTCAACCCAAATTTTGCACTCTCCTTCTTCACCCGCAGCACGAGGCTCTTTAGTTCTTCTTCACTTTCTGCCATTAGAGTGGTATCATCTGCATATCTTAGGTTGTTGATATTTCTTCCAGCAATCTTAGTTCCAACTTTTGATTCATCTAGCCCTGCCTTTGTCATGATGTGCTCTGCATATAAGTTAAATAGGCAGGGCGACAGTATACAGCTTTGCTGGACTCCTTTCCCAATTTTGAACCAATCAGTGCTTCCATGTCCAGTTCTCACTGTTGCTTCTTGACCCGCATATAGGTTTCTCAAGAGACAAATAAGATGGTCTGGTACTCCCATCTCTTTACGAACTTGCCACAGTTTGTTATGATCCACACAATCAAAGGCTTTAGCATAGTCAATGAAGCAGAAGTAGATGTTTTTCTGGAACTCCCTAGCTTTCTCCATGATCCAGCATATGTTGGCAATTTGATCTCTAGTTCCTCTGCCTCTCCAAAATCCTGCCTGTACTTCTGGTAGTTCTCGATCCACATACTGCTGGAGTCTAGCTTGTAGGATTTTAAGCATAACTTTACTAGCATGAGAAATGAGTGCAATGGTGCGATAGTTTGAACCTTCTTCGGCACTGCCTTTCTTTGGAATTGGAATGTAAACTGATCTTTTCCAATCCTGTGGCCACTGTTGAGTTTTCCAAATTTGCTGGCAAATTGAGCGTAGCACTTTTATTGCATCGTCTTTTAAGATTTTGAATGGCTCAGCTGGAATACTGTCACCTCCACTAGCTTTGTTGTTCCTCAGTTTTTCTAAGGCCCATTTCACTTCAGATTCTAAGATGTCTGGCTCGAGGTCAGTGACCACCTCATTGTGGTTATCAGGGACGTTAAGCTCATTCTTCTATAGTTCTTCTGTATAATTTTGCCACCTCTTCTTAATCTCTTCTGCCTCTGTTAGGTCCCTGCCATTTTGGTCCTTTATCATGCCCATTTTTGCATGAAACGTTCCCTTCATCTCTCCAATTTTCTTGAAGAGATCTCTGGTCCTCCCTATTCTATTGTTTTCTTCTATTTCTTTGCACTGTTCATTTAAGAAGGCATTCTTATCTCTTCTACCTATTCTTTGGATTTCTGCATTCAATTGGGCATATCTTCCTTTTTCTCCTTTGACTTTCACTTCCCTCCTTTCCTCAGCTATTTGCAAAGCTTCCTCAGACAGACATTTTGCTTTCTTGCATTTCGTTTTCTTTGGAATATTTTTGGTTGCTACCTGTTGTACAATGTTGCAAACCTCTGGCCATAGTTGTTCAGGCACTCTGTGTATCAGATCTAATTCCTTAAATCTATTTGTCACCTCTAATGTATATTCAACAGGGATATGATTTAATTCATACCTGAGTGGCCTAGTGATTTTCCCCTACTTTCTTCAGTTTAAGCCTAAACTTTGCAATGAGAAGCTCATGGTCTGAGCCACAGTCAGCTCCTGGTCTTGTTTTTACTGACTGTACAGAGCTTCTCCATCTTTGGCTGCAGAGCCTATAGTCAATCTGATTTGTGTCTTGACCGTCTGGTGATGTCCATGTGTAGAGCCATCTCTTGGGTTGTTGGAAAAGAGTGTTTGCTGTGACCATAGTATTCTTTTGACAAAATTCTATCACCCTGTGCCCTGCTTCATTTTGTACTCCAAGGCAAATTTTCCTGTTATTCTGGTTATCTTTTGGCTTCCTACTTTACCATTCCAATCCCCCATGATGATAAGGACATCATTTTTTGGTTTTAGTTCTATAAGGTTCTGTAGGGCTTCATAGAACTGGTCAATTTCATCCTCTTCAACACCAGTGGTTGGGGCATAGACTTGGACTACTGGGATATTGAATGGTTTGCCTTGGATTCGAACTGAGATCATTCTATCATTTTGAGAATTGTATCCCACTATTGCTTTTCCTACTCTTTTATTGACTATGAAGGCTACTCCATTTCTTCTGAGGGATTCTTGCCCGCAGTAGTATACCTGATGGTCATCTGAATTAAATTCACCCATTCCTGTCCATTTAGTTCTCTGATACCTAATATGTCGATGTTCAGTCTTGTCATCTCTTGTTTGACCACGTCCAGCTTGCCTTGATTCATGGATCTTACATTCCAGGTTCCTTTGGAGAAAAAAATCTTTACAGCATTGGACTTTCCTTTCACCACCAGACACATCCACAGCTGAGTGTCCTTTTGGCTTTGGCCCAGTCGCTTCATTCTTTCTGGTGCTACTAGTACTAGCCCTCTGCTCTTCCCCAGTAGCATATTGGACGCCTTCTGACCTGAGAGACTCATCTTCCAGCGTCATATCATTTTGCCTTTTGGTACTGTCCATAGGGTTTTCGTGGCAAAGATACTGGAGTGGGTTGCCATTTCCTTCTCCAGTGGATCACGTTTTTTCAGAACTCTCTGGTATGACCTTTCCGTCTTGGCTGGCCCTGCATGGTATAGCTCATAGCTTCATTGAATTACACAAGCCCCTTCACCATGACAAGGCAGTAATCCATGAAGGGGATATATACTGTAGCTTTTAACAAATAAGACATATTTCTCAAACAATATTTTCAGCACATGGATGTGGAAAAAAATCATTTGAAACATATGCCATAGTGATTTGTCCACTGTCAGCCTATTTACTTGGTGTTTGCACACACTTGCTGAATTTTTAGTTGGATAGAAAAATGTCATCTTATTAATTAATTAATTAATTAATTAATTAATTAATTAATCCTATTTCTATTTCTAAACTGAACTGTACTGAACAAATTTCTTGGCTGAGAAGCAAAACATTTTTCAAGCAAAAAACAAAGAAAGTGCAGTTATCTTTTGGAAAAGTACCTTTGGGACAACCATAACCTGCCATCAACTTCTCCTAATAAAAGTTCCTTTTGGGATTAATCTGTTCCAAGAGTTCTGCTTTCTTGGGAAGAGGTTTTGAAGCAGGTCCTTACAATATTGTCACTGTCAGAATAATTAAATGACAGAGTTGGAAGGGACCTTAGAGGTCACTTAGTCTTCCTCAAGCAGGAAACCCTATACCATTTCAGAGAAGTAGCTATCCACTCTCTTCTTAAAAACCTCTAGTGTTGGAGCACCTACAATTTCTGGAGGCAGGTTGTTGCACTGATTAATTGTTCTAACTGTCAGAAAATTCCTCCTTAGTTCTAGGTTGCTTCTCAATTAGCTTCCATCAATTCCTTCTTGTCCTGCTTTGGAGAATAGCTTGACTCTCTTTTCTTTGTGACAGCCCCTTAGCTATTGGAACACGGCTATCATCATGTCACCCCTAGCCCTTCTTCTCATTAAACTAGACATACCAATTTCCTGCAACCATTCCTCATATGTTTTAGTGTTCAGTCCATTAATCATCTTTGTTGCTCTTCTCTGCACTCTTTCTAGAGTCTCAATATCTTTTTTATATTCCAAGTGTAGTCTTACCAAGGCATTATACGAGAGTTGTGTTGGGAGTCTCCCGATACTCCCATGTGACACCTCTGCTCCGTGAGCTGCATTGGTTGCCAGTTGTCTTCCGGGTGAGATTCAAGGTGCTAGTAATGGTGTTCAAAGCCCTCCATGGCATGGGGCCGGAGTACCTCAGGGAACATCTGCTGCCGGCATCAAGCTCCCTGCGCCCTGTGCGTTCCCACAGAGAGGGCCTCCTCAGGGTGCCACCGGTCAGAGAATGTCGACTGGTGGCCCCCAGGGGGAGATCCTTCTCTGTGGGCGCCCCGGAGCTATGGAACCAGCTACCGGTTGAGCTCCGGACGGCACCCGATCTGCGCTCCTTTCGCCGCGATCTGAAAACATACTTGTTCGATCAAGCCGGCCTGGCCTGAGGGGGGATTGGTGGGGTTTTTATCATTTTTATTGGGGTTTTTACTATGTATCAATTGTATTTTAATCGGGCATGTATTTAATTATCTTTTAGTTTTTGTAAATTTTTGTGTTTTATTCTTGCCCTGTACACCGCCCTGAGTCCTCCGGGAGAAGGGCGGTATAGAAATATTAATAAATTAAATTAAATTAAATTATAAAGTGGTATTAACAGTTCGTGTGATCTTAATTCTATCCCTCTATTCATACTGCCTAGGATTGCATTGCCTTTTTTTTGGCAGCTGCAGTACACTGCTGGCTCAAATTCAAGTCATTGTCCACTAGGACTCCAAGAATCCTCTTACAGTTATTACTGTTGAGCCAGGTACCATCTATCCTATATTTGTGTATTTGGATTCTCTTGCCTAAATGTAAAAGCTTATTTTTCTCTACACAGAATTTCATTTTGTTAGATAGGGTCCAGTGTTCAAGTCTGTCAAGAACCTTCTGTATTTTGAGCCTATCATCTGGAGTGACTGTCTTTCACTTATGATTTTCAGGTTATCAGAGAAGAATCTCTTCCTCTCCAAATAATAGTCTACCTAATTAGACTATATTAAATGTCCCACCTGCTGAATCTTGTGATGCCACACAATAGCACTTTCATCAATGGTAAACCTTTTCCCATCAGAAGCTTTGGAGTCCATTTTTCCAATCCGAACTCTCTTGAAGGATTGATTCTGGAAGGTGACCAAGTTGAAGATGTCAAATCCTGGGTCAAACTTCCCCTTCTCGTCAAAAAATATTTTGTCTCCCACACTGTTATTAAAATGGGTGTTTCTCAGAAAATAGTTCAGCTGGATTTGAAGCAGAGGAAAAGCAAGTTCAGACCACAATTATCCAACTCTTCCCTAAATTTTGGTTAGGTTTTGAATCCCCATAAGGTGATGCTTATCAGAGTTGTAACTGAAGTTTATTCAAAGTACAGGTAGTCCTTGATTTACAACTACAATTGAGCCCAAAATATCTGTTGCTAAGTGAGGCTTTTGTTAAATGAGTATTGCCCCACTTTATGACCTTTCTTGCCACAGTTGTTAAGTGAATCATTGCAGTTGCTAAGTTAGTAACACAGTTGTTAAGCGAACCTGGCTTCCTCATTGACTTTGCTTGTCAGAAAGTTACAAAAGGGATCACATGACCCCAGGACTGCAACCATCATCAATATAACCCTTTCATGCACAAAATCTTCAGACCTTGCTTTGCTTTACTGCTATCAATAACTCTCAATAAAAGTTCCTTTTGAAACAATGCCTGTTACAAGAGTTCTGCTTTCTTGGGAGACCTAGTTGAGCCAGATCCTTACACTCTTCTAGTTTTCTACATTAAAATTTTGGGAGAATTTGGGTGTGAGTGTTTACACAGAAGGTGATAAAAGTAATAAGCCCTCAAACCATCAAGCAGCACTGAATGACAAATTTCCAAAAATGAGAGAGCTTATTTTGGAGCTCCTTTGCATTCGATATGACTGAGCTGCATTAATAATGGCATTTCAGACAGTTAATTGTTTATACTTAATTGGAGCGGTGTGATGCCCTAAAGGTGAAGACACTTGTCTCCCACTCACAAGGTTGAAAGTTCAACCCTAGGCACTGGCAAATGTTTCTCTATCAGGGTGCAAAGAGAAAATATCTGCTGTGAACTGCATGTAGGTGTCAGGAAGGGCATCCAGCCAGTAAATGCTAAGTTCCATTCAGTCACCCCAACTCTACACCAATAAAGGGATTAAAGTGTTATAAAAAGGAAGAAGAATATATACTTAATTTGTTGCTGCAAAGGAAAAAGATCAGATTAAAATTCAGTTCAAGTTAATTTGAACAAAATCTGATTCAGTTCTTTATATTGCAGAGTCCCTTCCATCCTACTCAGATTTTATATAAATTTAACTGAGAAGGGCAATGACATACCTTCCATGGCTGAAAATCTGACAGATTTGGTTCATCCTGTTTCCTCAGAGGAGCTGGCTTTGCTCTTCTTGAATGCATTGCTTGCATAGCATATGCTGCAAGATAAACCCCATTGTAGATATTGTAGCTCTCTCCAGACATGGTCATTTCAAACACAGAGCCAGGGACTTCACTGAGTTTTTCCTTCCCAGTGCACTGTTTAGCTCTTCTGGGATGTAGTGGCAGGGAGCAGTCAAATACCTCCCCCCAGAACCAATGCATGTTATGTATAGGATTTACAAAAGGGTTTCTACTCTCAAGAAACTCTTGAAATCCAGGAACCACATTTGTATGAAGTGAGAAATAAAGGGAACCATTGAATATTTGGATTGGGAAATGCCCTGATTTTGAAACAATAGCAGTGAAATCCCACTGAGCAGTCACAATCCAGACTCTGTAATCTATTGGGTCCTTAGATACAAATTCAGAGATATATAGAACTATTTGTAAAGCTTCCATAGATTGTATATTCCCAGAAGCAAGGAATAGATTGGTTTTCTTTACTAAGATAGCTTTTTCTATATCATAAAGCCGTGCAACAAGGGCAGGTTTATTTAAGGCCAGATTTATCATGAGTGGGATCCATTGCACCCAAGCAATGCAAATATCATTCTGGAAGAGTTTTGATTGGAGATTACGAAGAAAGGTTCCCCCATTCTCATCCTCTGACACCAAGAGACCAATCCAATTCCATCCAAAATGTTTTAATAAATGAACAATCCCCTCATATTGCAAATTTTCATTGGGAACCATACTGAAGAAGGAAGGGAATTGCCTTTTATCACTCAGAACTGGATCAGAGAAGCCATAACTGAGCTGTTTGGAAAAAAAAAGATACATAGAAAATTACATTGAGGATCCTTTTTGATCTGGAAGAACATTGAATTTTTCCCAAAGATGCTTTTTCATGAGGCAACTGAACTTTTACAATAAATCTTTGCATTCCCCACCATCCATTCATAGCTGCAGAAGCTTCTTGGATGAGAATAAAAATGTTTCCAAGGAAAAACAAATAAGTCCAGTTGCCTCATGAAAAAGCATATTTGAGGACTTCCGGTTTTGCCCAGTGGCGCATGATCATGGGATTGTAAAAGCTCCACTTCCCATGGCTCTTTTCGCCAGGGGACCCTAAATGGGTCTAAAGCCGCCCCGAAGAGGCGGTGAAGAAAGAGGGTTGCCCCAGAGATTTGGGAATGATGGCAGTCATCCCGTTCAATCGGGAAATTCCCTCTAACATGACAGGAGAAAGACTGGCCCCATCTTGGTAACCAGCCCAAGCTACTTGCAGCCAAAGACCACAAGAACTCACCAGAACATCGGTGAACAGTATGCTGAAACTGGGTGAGAAATTTGTTCTTCTCTCTTCTACTCTATATCCTGAACTTTTGTAAGATACCTCAAGAAGCAAAAAAAAGCCTCCAAAAGTGAAAAGGAGGGGAAGCTTTGCCCCATCCTCCCACGGAAGGAAGTGGCGAATTAAACTATTAAGGGGGGGACAAAGAACATATGTTTGCTGATATCTAGTGGTGGAAGAGAATATATAAATTTAGCTGTTTTCTTATAAATATTGGCAGGATGCCCAGAATGGGATAACCTACTTGGGTTAGGGTTGGGGTTTTAAATATGGCTTTTAATTATTGTTTATATTCGGGCATAATATTTAATTGTCTTTTAACTTTTGTATTTCGCTTTTACATTTATTGCCCTGTAAACCGCCCTGAGTCCTTCGGGAGAACGGCGGTATAAAAATCGAATAAAACTAAAAAACTAAAAACTACTTCTTTGATCTTTAAAAAGAGCTAAACAAAACATTCTGGGCCAGCCACAATAAGCAAAGATTATAATTAAAAAAAACATAATTCACCTTCCTAGATGATAAACACCTATTAAGTGTGGCTTTAAAGCTGTTTTCAGAGAATTTTTTTTTTTAAAATTTTAGTTATCATGGAATCTAAAGAGTTGCAAAAAGAACTTGTCAAGAAAAAAAACAACAAATACTTTCCAGGAGAAAATGATCACTATGTTGCAACTAATCCAAACAACAATGGCTCTAAACCACAATTAAATTAAATACAATTTTGAGGACATAAATGGGCATATCTTTATGTTAACCTCACAACATAAGAATTTTCAGAAAATGAAAGAATCTACCAATGGAAGGGATTGTGATTTAATGCACATTGAGGAAAACACATAAGACATGACGGAAACACCAGAACTGGAAGAGATAGTCCACACCCCAGAGTCACACAAAAAAAGGTGAAGATAAGAAGAAAAGCCTGACAAAATGGATTACAGAGATACCAAAAAATGGCAAGACTTTTTAACTAAGTGAAATAGATGGATGAGAAAAGCCCTTTGGCAAAAGAAAAAGACTAATATCAGATTCAAGGGATTAGAAGATTGGACCTATCAGAAACATTTTTTTAAAGATTAAGCATTTGTTTAAATGAAGTTAAAATATAATACGAATAAGGTTAAAATATAATATGCTGTATAATATGTGAAATGTAATTGCCTTACAGATGCGATTTTTAAAGATTGTTTGAATATGTTTAAAATATAACATGGATTACTTAATTAGTAAATATTGAATGGAATAGAGTTAAAAATGAAAAAAATGGGGGATATAAATGAATTTTAGTTTGAGAGAGATGTGTTTTTCTTTCTCTTTTTTCCCCTTCTTTCTTATTCTGAGTAGTATTGTATTTTTTTATGAAATGAAAAATGTAATTGTTGGGAGGATTATTGTAAGGGAAACCGCCTAGACATTTAACCATAAATCAACTTTGAGAATATCTTAATAAATAAAAATGTTTTCAATTTTGTGGGGAAAAAGTCTAAATGAGAATGTGGAAAACAGGACATGTAACACAACCAAGAAGACTAACTAGAAAAGAAGTTATATATTGAAGCTATTATTAACTGTATAAATGTTAGAAAAATGTTTACATTTAACCTCTGTGTTACTAAAATACTAAGAACTGTATCAACATAATGTTTGCAAAAGAGAACAATATAGGAAGAAGAGAAAATCAAGGAAAGCTGTTACGTAGAGTACAATATGATAGAAATTGACTTTTACTGATTGTTGTGAAATGTGAACGCAAACAACATGCTGTTTACTAAGCACTAGGTTGTTAGTTTTTAAAAAATCAATTATATATATATATCTTTGGTCATTCGGGTTTTTTCCCATGTAGAATTGAAGGTATAAGAGCAACGTTTCGACGAAATCTCATCCATCATCCTCAGGCTGGTGGCTTCAGCTTCGTTCTTCTGGGAACGAAGCTGAAGCCACCAGCCTGAGGATGACGGATGAGATTTCGTTGAAACGTTGCTCTTATACCTTCAATTCTACATGGGAAAAAACTCGAATGACCAAAGATCTACATACAAACACCCGCGAAAACCTCAGAAAACACACACACACACACTATATATATATATATATATATATATATATATATATATATATATATATATATATATATATATATATATATATATATATAATCTTTGGGATAACTGTGACGTGGATGACTGAGAAACTTCATAGACATTGAACTTTTCCATTCTCCCTAGAATATTGGATTCTACTGCAATATTATGATTGTGTTACAAAATCCCTAAGGTTACCATCAAGTATTGCATGAAAGAAAGAGATCATAAGCTTCACAATAGGACACTTCTCAGAAAACATAAATGAAAAATCTTTAAAATTCCATCACATCATCTTTTCTCATATCTCGATAGCCTGAATAAAACTGATAGAGGCTAAGGTTTATCAAAAAGCAGAAGTCTTCTTTGACCACTTTTGCCAAAGAAGATGAACTGTGAAAAATGGTCATACCTGTGGAAATTTATAGATGCTCAAAATATGGGCCATCTGAATGGAATTGAGGGAGGTGAGGCCACCAATGAAAGGTAAGAAATCCAGACTCCTCCTTCTGGCACAGTTGAAGTTGATTGGACTCCCGTGATTCAGAAACAGAAAATCTAAAATGTGCCTGCTGGCTATCCAGGCATTGAAACTATTTTGATAAATCCCCAAGATTAAAGAGCTGTTGGGGAAGAGCTTGAATGCATGAATGGCAAATTGCAAAGAGAAAAAATTCTGGAAGTACTTTGATATTATCCTGAAATGAAAGTGCACAGGTACAGATAATTAAATCACAAAAAGAACTAAATCTAGTGGTATTCTATGTACATAATTTCAGCTGTCTGCACCAGAGGAGTTTAACTTTGAATTTCAGCGAAAGAGGCTTTCTGCTTTGCTGATTTTTCTGACCACCTCAACAGCCACTGACTTTTAAGCAACAGAATAAGAGCCATGCATCTGAATACTTCGTAAAATAGCATATATTTCTCCTGTCCAAATCAGCCATCATTTAAACATGTGCCATTCCCATTACAAGATTGTAGTTGAAACTTACCAATTATAAAGCTCGAATTGCTGCATTCTTGATTGTACAGTATGGAATAGTATTAATAGTATTAATTCTATTAATCATGTAACAGCTATTGAGCCTTGGTGGAGCAGTGGGCTAATGCCTCCTTAAATAACACCAGCTGCCTGCAATTAGTGCAGGTTCGCATCCCACCAGGCTCAAGGTTGACTCAGCCTTCCATCCTTCCGAGGTAGGTAAAATGAGGACCCAGATTGTTGGGGGCAATTAAGCTGACTTTGTAATAATGCCACTTGGGGTGTATAAGCAGGCATATACATAGAATGAAGGCTACTGCTAAGCTTGTAAGCCGCCCTGAGTCTTCAGAGAAGGGCGGGATATAAATGGAATTTTAAAAAAAAAATCATTTCCAAAGCACCAAAAGGCAAGACAAGAAACAATGGATGGAAACTAACCAAGGAGAGAAACAACCTAGAACTAAGAAGAAACTTCCTAATGGTGAGAGCAATCAACCAATGAAATAGCTTGCTTTCAGAAGTTTTGGATCCTCCATCACTAGAAGATTTCAAAAAGAGACATTTGTCTGAAATAGTATAGGGTCTCCTGCTCAAGCAGGGGATTGCACTAGAAGACCTACAAGGTTCCTTCCAACTCTATTATCTTATGTTCTATGAGACTTTCAGCAAGACTTAGACCTCTATACAAGAAGTGAGGAGAGGCCAGTTCAAAGTAGTTTTCTTATCAGATAGAGTGATGCTCAAGCTGTTTTGTAAAGCCATCCCCTGACAGAGGCTGTATTTGTCTTTGAAAATCTAGGAGCATCAGCATAACATAGAAACAGAGAAGTTATGACAGAAGAGAATCTAGTGGTTCATCGAGTATCAACACAATCAATTTCATCAGTCAACATAAAATATGTTAATCTGAGCAATAAATTATATGATCAGATCTATAGATGTAACAACTATCAATTATCTGTAGATGTATCAAATGTATAATTCTTCAAAAAACAGCCACAGATTTTTATGTGCAACTACACACTTTAATAATTATATGTTGACACTTAAGATAGAAATAAATCTTAAGAGAAATACAGAATAAAAGAGTTGAAAGGGACCTTGGAGGTCTTCTAGTCCAATCCCCTGCACAAGCAGAAGATCTTATACCATCCTGGACAAATGGCTGTCCAATCTCTTCTTAAAAACCACCAGGGATGGTACACCCACAACTTGTGAAACCAAGTGGTTCCACCCGTTACTTATTCTCACTGTCAAGAAATTTCTTCTTAGTACTAGGCTGCTCAACTCTTTGATTAATTTCCATCCATTGCTTCTTGCCTGGCCTTCTAGTGCTTTGGAGAATGCCTCTTCTACGTAGCAGCCACTCAAATATTAGAACAGTGCTATCATATCATCCCTAATCCTTCTTTTCATTAGATGAGACATAACCAATTCCTGCAACCAATCGACATATGTTTTAGCCTCCAGATCCCTGATCATCTTTATTGGTCTTCTCTGCACTCTTTCCAGGGTCTCAACATCTTTTTTATAGGTGGTGACCAAAATCTAACAATTTTACAGCACATTTAGTTGTAACTGCTATATTTTCCTTTTGTTCTTTAACATATTTTACTTTTTGATCATAGCTACTCAGTTAAACAAATATTTATTTGTGTTTTCAATCAGGAATCTATCTTTGAGATTAAAAGTGCAAATGGAAGCTTCCACTCAGACAAATAAATGAGGAAATTGTAATTTTGAATTTTGTAAACTTTTTAAATTCTTTTCCTCATCCATTAGCATCTCCTAACAGACAACTTGTTGATGATACAGTAATTTCAATGGCAGTTTCTCAAAAGGAAAACTCTTGGAATTGTATTCTTTTTTAAGAATCTCCTCCTACGTTAAAATAAATGTGGATTTTAACAGCCACTTTGTTAGACATGCCATTCTAAAAGTTTGAAATTAATATTTTTCTATGAAAATGCCTCTTTGGATGTTTATCACTGTTTTTGTTTATCTTCTTGTACTTCGTGTTATAAATTAATAAAAAGTGTAAACTACAAAAAAAAAAAATCTCTTCCTAACAGATTACTAGAAAGAATTGTACTTGCCTGAATTACAGTATGTGAATTCTGATCCCAATAAGATAAATGCTATAAAAGCCCCCAGTATTTACTGTATGGAAAAAAGAGAGGTAATGATTCCATTTTCCATGAATTCTGTGGTACTTCCATTCTTGAGGTGGAGAGAGGAATAATCTTGGAGCTTTTTTTTTTTTTTCAAAAATCCATGTTTATCTCAAAATGCATCTTTAGATTTCTAGATCTCTAAGATAGCTTATTATAACTTGAGAAGGTTCCAAATGCATGTTTTCCTAAGGGCTATCTCTCAATGGAAGCCATGCTCAAAATACCTAATATCTCTAAATGTGGCAGCCGAGGGACCACTGCCATTTTTGAACCAGAATAATCTACCTCTGCCAGGGACGCGGTGGCTCAGTGGGTTAGGACGCTGAGCTTGTTGATCAGAAGGTCAGCAGTTTGGCGGGTCGAATCCCGAGTGCCGCGTAGCAGAGTGAGCGCCTGCTACTCGTCCCAGCTTCTGCCAACCTAGCAGTTCGAAAGCACATAAAAATGCAAGTAGAAAAATAGGGACCACTATGGTGGGAAGGTAACAGCGTTCCATGCGCCTTTGGCGTCTAGTCATGCCGGCCACATGACCACGGAGACATCCTCAGATGAGCGCTGGCTCTTCGGCTTTGAAACGGAGATGAGCACCGGCCCCTAGAGTTGGAAACGACTAGCACGCACGTGCGGGGGAACCTTTACCTTTACCTTTAATCTACCTCTTCTCTACATTCTATCACTTTGTTCTGATGTTGTACTGCATTTTATTCAAAGATGAATGAGGGACTTACGCTCCATATTCAGAAATGTCTGGCTCTTTTTTGAAACTCTGTGTACGTTCATCAGCCATCATAAAGGAAAAAAATCCTCCAAGTGCCATTTTTTCTCCAAAGGTGGAAAACGTACTTGGAACATTAGAGGGCTGGAGGCAGATTGATTTCAAACACTCAGTGACACTGCCAGGAAGAAAGAAGAGCAGAATAAATTTAAATGCCAGGAGACTTGAGCCATCCTTCCATCCTTTCAAGTACATGGTCACCAAAATATAATGTCAGTTTTGCAAGAATATTGCTTTGATTAGACCATATGGGAAACGTCCACTGAAAAGGAAAAAAAAATATTTTTTTTCTTAATAAATAAAGATAAAATAGAAAACTTTCCTGGACTCAGTTAAATGCGGAGGTTTCAGTAACACAAGGTGAATTTTGAGAGATCTTTCAAAGTATTGCATTTCTGTTTTCTCCCACCAGTCCTTCTTCAGGTGTGATGCTGGCAAACAAACAGAAATACAGTGACTTTGCAAATTAGAGGGCACATCATAAAGTTACAGCAAATTCCCTGGTGATTTAGGTAATTTTTTTCTAAAATCTGTATCTGCCAAGTGCAAGAGTTAGTTAGTAAATTAGAAAGTGTCTCTCTTACCTTGCAAGCTTCCTTATTCTTACGTTGCCTGGTAACGAATGAGGGAGAGAAAAAATCCATATCAACTAATATAATTTCAGGGCTAGTACATATTTTGTTTCAAATTAATAGGATCTAATCCTCATCCAGATCCATTGCCCAACTTCCTCCTATACTTAGTTAAACCCTTCCTTCCTTCCTTCCTTCCTTCCTTCCTTCCTTCCTTCCTTCCCTCCCTCCCTCATTCATTCATTCATTCATTCATTCATTCATTTATTCATTCATTTGACTTTTTTGATGCCCATTCAGCCTATAGCTTACAAACATTAAAAGCCAATGAAACACTGAAGTGACAAATACTCATAATAAGAGCAATAGTTTAAATTCAAAAGATGGGGAAGAAGGCAGCAAGATGAACATAGGGAGAGGTAGAGGGGTCTTCTCTTCATTTGTTAGTCACCTCCAATGTGATGCACCACTTTGGGCCCTAGACCAAATGGCAGATCCAGGTGTCAGTCCTTCATGGAAGATTAAAACACTGTGTGTAGATGTTAACTTGTGGAGCATGATGTTCCAAAGGGAATGCTCTTCTCCTGGATGCTGCCAGCAAAAATTCCTTTACCAATGGGGCCCACAGTATGTCCCTTCTGCCAGCATGTATGGGGCAGACCAATTCCATTGGGATGAGAAGATTCCTCATATAGGCTGGACCCATGCCATGAAGGAATTATATGTAATAACCATCATTTGAATTTCACCTTGAAGTAAACTTGCAGCCAAGGGGGAACCAAGGACTGCCCACACCCCCATATTCTGCCCCAGTTTTATCTTATGAATACTCTTCAAGGATAGCCATATAGAGTGAACATTACAATAATCCAAGCATGAGATGACCAGGACTGGAGGGACTGAGTGCAGGGATTCCCAATTCAGGAAAGGGCACAACTGATGCACAATATGAAATTATGCAATTTTTTTCTTAACCATGAATGTCCCCTGCTCTTCAACCAGGAGATGTAAGTCCAGGAGATCCACTAGTAGCACAAGGGGTAATGCAATTCCACTTACCCAAAGGCATAGACTGTTGCCAGGATTCAGCTGAAATGGTTTTCTCTCGTCCAGATCCACACAAACTTCAGGAGGGCAGCAATGGCATCACTTGGATGACAAGTGGTGCAGATATAAAGTTTAATGTCATCAGAATACTGATAATACATCAACCCATGGCATTAGATTGTCTCACCCAGTGGCTTCATATAGATGTTAAAATGGAGGGGGAGGAGTAGAGAGCCCTGTGCACACCACAGGGGCTCAATCTCTCTCTCTCCCTATCTACTCCAATTGGGACTGGTCAAGACTATGGCACCCAGTCCATACCTGATACCCAACTCAAAAGGATATTATAGTCAATAATATCAAAGGCTGCTGAGAAATCAAGGAGAGCAAGGATGGTTATGCTACCCTCATCTCACTCTTACCAGAGATCATTCACAAGTGAGACCAATGCTATTTCTTTCTCATAAACAGACCTCGATCCTGACTAGATAAGGTCAAGATAAGACATTTCATCCAGAACCCTCAGAGGTTGCAAAGCAACCACCATTTTACCACTTTCCCTTAAAAAGCCACACTAAAACATGTCTATGGAGATTCTCAGAAATCCAAGTCATAGTTATCCCAAAGGTGCTTTTTCAGGAAGCAACTGGACTTTCTTGTTTTTCTTAGAAGATGTTTCACTTCTCATCCAAGAAGCTTCTTCAGCTTTGACTGGATAGCAGAGTATGGAAGGATTTATACTCCTTTGCAGACAGCTGATCATTTGCATTCTTTTAGAGAGTCATTGAGGCCACCGGGAGGCTCAGGTTACCCTGAAAACACAGATTAGCCAGGTCTTCAAAGCTTCATGGAAGGCTAGGAGGGTAGATGTCTGCCAAACATCAGGGGCAGAAAGTTCCATAGGGCAAGCCTACCATGGAACAGGCATATTTTCTTGCTCTCAAAAAATTAAACTATTATAGTATGAATGTTTATAAATTTTGCCAAACAATGAAGATAGGAGTTCTGACTCAGCAAACAAACTCCTGCCACTTTCTTACATGCAACACACATACAAAACAGATACAAAAGTAGAAGCTTCAATTACATGTTTTTGGTCATCTTCTTCAATATTTTAGATCTCCCCTAAGATTCCTCATGATTGCCAGAGAAATGCCAAAAAATACAATGTAGGATTTCACTATTTAACTATTCTCCAGTTCAATAAAACCTAACATGTGTGTGTGTGTGTATTGTATACATAAAAATTGAAAATTGCATGATTAAGGTGCCACCTTGGATATTTGGATTTTTCATATGGATGCTGTGATTTATAGAATGTTAGATTTAACTATTAATCTGTCCTTCTGGTCAGATGTTGTTTTGTGTTCAAATGTGGGTTCAGGAGAATGATGTAGCACTTGGGGAGAAAGATGCAACCAAGGAGACTTGCAGTAGAGCTCAAGATGGAGAAGACCTCCACAGCCACCATGTATTTCCCTTTGGTGCTCTGATAGGCTGGGATGAAGGACACCCAAATGCTACAAAACACAAGCATGCTGAAGGTGATCAGCTTGGCTTCATTAAAAGTATCAGGCAATTTTCTGGCAAAGAAAGCCACAGTGAAACTAATGGTGGCCAGCAGCCCCAAGTAGCCCAGGACAATGTAAAACATGGAATCTGAGTCTTCATTACATTGTATAATGATTTCTTGAATCTCTGAATGCATGTCCCATTCTGGGAAGGGAGGATACATGATCAACCATACCAAACAGATAACAGTTTGAATACAGGAGCAGAGGACAATGATAGACCATGCCAGTCTCTTTCCTAGCCATTTCCTCATCTGGTTTCCTGGCTTTGTGGCCAGGAAAGCCACAACCACTGTTATGGTCTTGGCCAAGACACAAGAAATTGAGAGAGAAAAAATAGTTCCAAACATAGTTTGCCTGAGAAAGCAAGTCATCTCCCCAGGCTGACCTATGAAGATCAGAGCACAGAGAAAACATAGCAGGAGAGATGAAAGAAGGATGCATGTGATGTTCCTGTTGTTGGCTTTGACAATGGGGGTGTCCCAGTGCAGAATGAAAGTCACTGCCACCAAAATGACAGCTGATGAAAAGAAAAGGATCAAGGAAGTCAGAATGATCCCCAAGAGTTCCCCATAGGATAAATAGCTGAAACGTTTGGGAAGGCACTGGACCCTGTCTTCATTTGAATAGTGATCTTCTGGGCATTTCTCACATTCGTCTGCATCTGAAATACATGAAGAAGGGTTGGCCATTTCCAACTATATAAGACAATACATAGCACTAACCGAACAAAATCATTTCTGGGGATGCCGTTCATAATCTCCATGACATATCCATAATAATGCTTTCTTAACAATTGTATAAGATTCTTTTTATCATTTATGCAAATGTATTCCTTTGAATTTCAATATTAGTAAGAAAGTACTCTGAAAATAACTACAACGATCAACTTAGTGAAGGAGCTCAGAATAGAATGGATTTATGAAAGTATTTAAATTACATCAAAAAAATTTATTGCAGTTTATTCCCATCCTATTCCACCAAAAAACATACCAAAGATGGCAAGAATAAAGAAAAGTTGAGTTTGGAAGCTCTCAACTCTGAACTGTCTATTTCTTTACTTACCCATTTTGACTGAAATTCTTCCTTCAGGACATTGTGTACAATTGTAGCAACAAGTATGTTTCCCCTCCTGAACAACCCTGCTGTATCCCTTATAGCACCTCTCTACACATCTGGCATGGGGAGGTACCTGAAAAAAATAAACATCAAGGAGGTTTAGGAGTAGGATTCATACAGATGTTGCGCAAGTCCTCCATTTTATTGAGGGACATGAAAGGAACCTCCCCAAAGAATTTGTACCATTAAAACATTTGGGTGTTCCCTGGACAACAGCTTATAGCTGGCTAATCCTTTCAATCCAGAAGCATCCAAAGCCTAGTGAGGTGCTCACTTCCTCTTTTCCATTTTATTAGAAGAAATTAGTAAATTTAGGAGGATGCATAATTTTCTGATGTTAACATGTCCCAAGATGCTTTTGAAGAGGGTCCATGTTTACAGCAAATCATCCTATGAATAGGATGATGAGTTCTGAATTTTCTGCAAACACATGCATTCTCATTTGATCTTATAGAACAACAAAAATAGATAGTAGAGAGCATGGGAGTCTCTGATGAGGGATACCAGATGTTTCAAATGTTTCAATCCTACTAAAAATCAGAGCAACCTAGAGACCATTGAACCTGCAGTCTAAGCGAAGTGGAGAATTTCGTTATGTATGAAATATCAATTTTCATTGTGTAGGATTGGGATATCCTTGTTGTTTCTTTATGTCTGCCAGGACCCAAAATCAAGAAAGACATAGATAGATATCATTTGTGTACAGAGATTTCTTTAAAACTGGCTACATAGGAGCACAGCCACCTATAATAAACCTTCTCTGTTTTCAGAAAAAAAATCCTCTTTTTACTCCCTCATAACAGCAATATCTAAAAATTAGTATTGCATTGGGGAAATACAAAAGGAAACTATATTGTAGATTTTAAAACATACCAAAAAAAATTCATGAAGATTTTCATCCTTGCAAAAAAGGGGAAAAAATCCTTTGAAACAATTTGTAGAAGGATTTATCCAATGTCCACATATTTTCCAATTGTATGAAGAAATAACCTGATCTTACTTTATACATGAGCACATGTAAGTTTAAACCAATTTCCTCCTTGCATTTATTCTGCTCACATATGCACATATACTTTTTTAAATAAAAAAGTAGGCTGTCAAGCTAACTAAATAAAACACAAGGACACATACCTAAATATTCTTATGTTGTATTAATTTCAAAATGCAACTCAGTTCCATGTAAATATCATCATAAAAACCATCCCAAATATCTAGCAAAACCACAAGGCTCCAGGATACCATCACTGGAATTTCTGGACATTCATGTTATTGGAGAAGAATATCTTCCCTGCAAATAATAGTATACAAAGTTTCAGTATGTCTCACCTTCTGAAACTTGTGATTCCACACAATGGCATTTTCATTAATGCTAATTTTTTCCCCGTCAGGAGCTTTGGAGACTATCTTTCCAATCCGAACTCTCTGGAATGTTTTATTGTGGAAGGTAACGAAGTTGAAGATGTCATATCCTGGGTCAAACTCCCCCTTCTCATCAAAAAATATTTCTTCTCCCACGCTGTTATTAAAACGAGTATTTCTCAGAAAGTAGTGAAGCTAGATTTGAGAGAGAGGAGAAGTAAGAGCAGTTCTCCTAATCTTCCCCAAAGTTTTGTTTTGTTCAGAATTCCAACTCTACAGTGAATCTTATCAGAATTGTAACTGAAGTGTACTCTGGTTTGATTCAGAAATCTCTTCAACCCATGCACCACAGCCCATTTCCAATTTCAACAATATCAGATCCAAAAATTTCCTTACATTTGTTCCTTACACTGGAATATGTTAACATATAAATTATGATCCTTGATATAAGACATTTTGGTGTAAGATACTCACACAGCCTTGAATCACAATCTTGCAGAAATTTCTTTCAGTCTGAATCAATAAACTTCTTAAGGTTTTTTTTTAAAAAATATCTTGGACATTTAAATTAGCATTTCCATTCCTGCGTATCCTATATGTCTGAATATATTATAATATATATAATACCTCCAGAGTGTTACAGTGCAAATTGATCACCATAACTGGACTTGAAAATTTTATAAATAAGGTAAAAACACAGTTGAGTTAAGATAATCATTTCCTGATTGAAGAACGTGCACAAATACTGTACATAGTTTTGGAATATTTTTTCTCAATAAATTAATGAAGAAGTTTAAAGGGTCTTGCTTATCTAGTTTTAGGTTTTGTGTTCAAAACCAATCATGTTTTTGATCATATTTATGTAGAACCATTAAAATTCATAAGGATTCGCAAATTTTTGAGGATTATAGTATATGCAAAATAATAGATAGATAGTGTTTTGTTTTACTAATTGTATCACGTGGGTTTGATTGCTGGAAGGTTGCTTAAGCAGGAAAGCTGGCTAACAGCTCCCAGCCCCTCAGACAACCCGTCTCCAGCGCCCAGTACACAACAGATAGATAGATAGATAGATAGATAGATAGATAGATAGATAGATAGATAGATAGATAGATAGATAGATGATAGATAGATAGACAGACAGACAGACAGACAGACAGACACACAGAGACACACAGACACACAGATATTGAAAACTTTTACAGTTTTATAACATAGCAGTTGGCGTAGCAAGAACAGAAGACATATTTACCAAAAAATGATTGGGAGAGAACCTAGTTTTGTGCATTTAAATTTTCAAATTTTGGGACATGTTGGCTCTGAGTGTTTGCACAGAAGCTGCTAATATTAATAGGCTGTTGCACACAGGCACAGCACTAAATAGCAGATCTCCAAAATATATTTTGGAGGCGATTAATTGATATGATTGAGCTGCATTACCTACTGAACTGCAGAGAAACAAATCCAGAGTGTTTATATTGCTGATTCCCTTCCCATCCGTTTCACAGCCTCTATAAATGTATCTGAGAAGAGCAATGACATACCTCCCATGGCTGAAAATGCCTAATATTTAATAGATCCTGATTCCTCAGAGGAGCTGGCTTTTCTCTTCTTGAATGCATTGCTTGCATAGCATGTGCTGCAAGATAAACCCCATTGTAGACATTGTAGCTCTCTCCAGACATGGTCATTTCAAACACAGAGCCAGGGACTTTCCTGAGTTTTTCCTTCCCAGTGCAGTGTTTAGCTCCTTTCTGATATGGAGGCAATGAACAATGAAATACAGACTCCCAGAACCAATTAATGTGAAAAAAGGGATGTACAAAAGGTTCTATTCTCTCAAGAAACTCCTGAAATCCTGGCACAGTCCTTGTGTGGAGTGAGAAATATAAGGAACCATTGAAAGTATGAACTAGGAGTCTCCCTTTTGGTGCTAAAATCACGGTGAAATCCCACTGGAAGGTCATGATCCAAACTCTGTGATCTATTGGGTTCTTATGGTAGACTTCAGAATAATGTAGACCCCATTGTAAAATCGCCATAGATTGGACAGTCCCAGAGGCAAGGAATACAGTGACATTCTTCTGTAACATAATGTCTAGTATTTTCTCTATGCTTTCCAAAAGGACATCTTTATTTAAGACAGCATCTGTTAAAATTGGGATCAACCCTATCCAAGCAATGCAAATATCACTTTGGAAGAGCTTTGGTTGAAGATTTTGAAAAAAGGCTTCCCCACTCTCATCCTCTGAGACCAAGAGACCAATCCAGTTCCATCCAAAATATTCCAGTAAATGAACTATCCCATCATATTGCAAATTTTCATTTGGAACCATGCTGAAGAAAGTAGGGAATTGCCTTTTATCACTTAGGACTGGGTCAAAGGAACAGTAACTGAGCTGTTGGGAAGAATGATGCATATAAAATTAAATTGAGAGTCCTTTTGTGATTATGAAGAGCACAGAGCTTTTCCATTCTCCATAGACTATTGGATTCTACTGTGATATTATGACTGTATTACAAAATATCAAAGTTTCCATCTACATGAAGAAAGAGATCATAAGTTTCACAATAGCAGACTCTGGGAACTCAGAACTGGGAAATGATAGACGGGCTAAAATTGAAAGAAGCTAGGGTTTATCAAAAAAAAAACAACTAATATGATTAGAAGAGACTAAAACATATGAAGAAGGGTTGCAGGAGGTATGACTAGTCTGGAGAAAAGAAGTAATAGTATTCCAATATTTGAGAGTGTTGTGTACTGGGTTCATTGCACAGGAATGAAGACGAGGTGAGTGAGTTCAGCAAAGAGCATGGTTTATTTCTTGCAGGATCTGAACTAGACAACAGGGCTGCAGCTGCAGCAATTTATACCTTGGCCCCTAGGTGGCGGCAAATAGGTTTGAAGCAACCTATTGCCACCTAGGGGCAACCAATAGCAGTGCTGGAGATAAGTTGTCTGAGATGCTGGGAGTCATTAGCTAGCTCTCTGCTCTCACAACCTACCAGCCATTACCACGAGGTGTTAACAAGCAAGCCCAATATATAACACCCCTTCCCCCTTAGAACAAACAACACTATAGCAACAATAGTGATTACAGCAATACACTTTACAAAGACTTAACACTGGTGTGAATAGGTTCCACTTAGCAGCACAATAAAGTACTTACAACATTATAGCTCCATTGTCCATTACAATCTTGTAGGTCAGCATTAAATACAAGGTACATACAACATTATAACTTTATTATTACAGAAAAAAATCTTTCAGATAAGCAGGAGGTTAGTGTGGCCTTGTGGAATGCCTGGGGGACCCAGGCATGTCCTGGCCTACCAGCTTGCCCGCCGGGCTGGGTAGACCAGTGTCTCTTAGTTCAAGTGATTCTGAGTGGTTTGGTGCTCTCTGGCTGGTCTTTCCAGGTTGGCCCACCCCAGAGTCAGTTTGTTCAGCAGAGTTAGCACAGTGGCTGTAGCCATCAGGTTGGCTTTCTCCGTCAGGGGACCCATGTTGCACTTCTGGGCTTCCCTCCTCTATGGCCCACTCCTCATTGCTTGGGCTGTGTGAGCCTTCAGGGTCTATGCATGGGCCGGCTTGGCTGCCAGTTTGTGGACCTGAGTAAGGACTTATGATGAAGTCCTCGTTTTGTGGCCGTTCGGCAAACGCTTCCTAAGCTGATATATGTGGCGCTGTACAACGTGCCCGCCTTCCAGCCCCACTTTGTAAGAGAGGGGGCCTGATGTTTTAGTAATTTTTCCAGGCACCCACAAATTCCCATGCCCATAGTTCCTGGCCCACACCCTGTTGCCCACTTGCAGCCCCCTCAGGGGTTTTGGGCGCAAAGCTTCTGCTGCCACCCTATCTGGATGCAACCTGTCCAGTTTTGTGATCAGTCACCTCCCCCAGCGCAGCTCTGCAGGGCTTTTCCCTGTAGCTGTGCAGGGTGTGGAATGCTGGCAAAGTAAAAAATCTGCCAATCTGTGATGCTAGTCCCCAGTCACTATACAGTTCAGTGACTCTTTTGTGGTCTGGACCATCTGTTCGGCTTGACGATTAGAAGAAGGGTGAAATGGGGCCGACGTTGCATGCCTAATGAGGTTTGCCCTCAGGAATGCCTGAAATTCTGCTGCTGTAAATTGGGCTCCATTGTTAGATATTATGACGTCTGGCAGCCCATGTGTGGCAAAGAGTTTCCTAAGCACCTGGATGGTCCTAGCAGTAGTCATGTTAGCAACTGGAATTACTTCAAGCCACTTAGAGTGGTTGTCGACCACTATAAGGAAGAGCTGTCCCTGAAAGGGCCCAGCGAAGTCTATGTGAATTCTAGACCAGGGAGTGTGAGTCTCCACCCACCTGTGAATTGGAGCGTGCAGCATTTCAGGCCTTGATTGCTGGCATGTGTAACATCCATGCATCCTGGGCTTCAATGGCCTTGTCTAAACCTGGCCACCATAAGTAGCTTCTAGCTAAAGCTTTCATACAGACAATACCCGGATGACCTTCATGTAGTGATTGTAAGACCCTGTCTCTTAGTGACGTGGGGACTATGACCCTGTTCCCCCATAGGATACAACCCTTGTGAGCTGATAGCTCGTGTCTTCTAGTAAAATAACTCTGGAATTTAGGCCCTGGGCTTTTATCCAGCCATCCTGTGTGTACCCAAGAAAGCATTCTACTTAATGTCTTATCAGCTGCTGTTTCTGCAGCTATGTCCCCTGCGTGGAGAGGAAATTCTGGCAAGTCCTGGATGGACAATACACGGGCCACTGGGGTTGGGTCTGGTTTGATTTGTGGCAGTGGAAGCCTGTTCAGGCCATTTGCATGGCCCATTTCTTTGTTTGTGAATCAGCTTAAACGTGTAAGCTGATAAAAAAATAGACCATCTCAGCATTCTGGGGGATAATATGTGGGGTGTCTGTTTGTCTGTGGTGAATAATCCCAATAATGGTTTGTGGTCTGTGAAGACCGTGAAATCCCTGCCATATAAGTAGTCATGGAATTTTTTAACTCCAGCTACAATGGCCAATGCCTCTTTATCAATTTGAGCATAGTTATGCTCAGCAGAGGACAGCGTCCCAAATGCAATGGGAATCTGGGTTCCATCTTTCTCTAAGTGACTCAAAACTGCCCCCACCCCGTATGGGGATGCGTCACATGCTAAACAGACCGGTTTAGACTCTCTGAAATAGTGATAGTGGAACTGACCGACAGAAGTGCCTTCAGGTCCTTAAAACTTTTTTCGTGAATGCTGGTCCATTTCCAAGAGGCTGTGAAGTGGCTCTGCCACTGCGGCCTTGTTAGGAAGGAATGTGTGGTAGAAGTTGAGGAGGCCCAAGAATGCTTGCAGCTCTCCTTTTGTTTTAGGGCTAGGTGCCATCTGAATGGCCTTTACTTTGGACTCAGCTGGGTGGATTTATTTATTTATTTATTGATGGGATTTATATCCCGCCCTATCTCCCGAAGGACTCAGGGCGGCTAACAACAAAACATATAATAAGTACATAAATCAAGATAAAATGAAATTGAGAACATCAGAGCAATAAAAAATTAGAGAATTTAAAAAATGAATTAAAAATACTAAATATAAATTAATTAAAATGCCTGTCAGTCTAGGTCAGCCTGGTGGAACAGGTGTGTTTTGAGGCCGCGGCGAAAGGATTGGAGGTTTTGGGCCATCCGAAGCTCAGGGGGGAGCTGATTCCATAGGGTTGGTGCTCCCACAGAGAAGGCCCTCCCCCTGGGGGTCGCCAGCCGGCATTGCCTAGCTGACGGTACCCTGAGGAGGCCTTCTCTGTGTGAGCGTACTGGACGATGGGAATTTGTTCCCGGCAGCAGATGGTCCTGCAAGTATCCCGGACCTAAGCCATGTAGGGCTTTAAAGGTAAGTACCAGCACCTTAAATCTCACCCGGAGGGCAACTGGATGCCATTGGCATCAATGCAAAAACCCAAAACTTCAGTCAAAGGAACCCCAATTCTGCATTTGCTCTTTTTTAGTTTGAGGCCTGCTTCACGCAGCCTCTGCAGGACAGCTCTGAGCCTCCTTGCTAGCACTTCTGTGGATTCTCCAGCAATAAGCACATCGTCAAAATAGGGGCAAACCCCTGGGATGCTTTTGAGTGTGCGTTCCATGATTCCCTGAAAAATGCCCAGGGCAACACTGACCCCAAATTGCAAGCACTTTACTCTGAAAGCCCCCCCTGTGGGTCATAATTGTCTGTGCTGTGGCTGTGGCCTCATCAACAGGTAGTTGCTGATAGGCCTGCGCCAAATCTTGTGGTAGATGGCTTCTTCCCGTTACGTCATTTTGGTAGGCCAGATCGTTCAGACGGCTCCACCAGCAGCTTCATCCGCCACGACCTCGTTCTGGGCATCTGCGAATGACAGGACCTCTCTGGCAAAAAGTTTTTGCTGCAGCTCTCGATTATGGAGGCCACAGATGAGCCAGTCTCAAAGTCAGTCTTCAACATCTGAAAATTGGCATAGGCTTGCAGCCTGCCTCAAGGCTGTGATGTATTTGGATATGGTTTCTCCCGGCTGCTGTATTCGTTGTTCGAAGGCATAGCACCATGCATTCACTGACATCTTCGTTTGGAAGTGTTCTCCGAGCTTCTTCAGTTCAGCATAGGAGACGGATTCCAACGGCATGGGTGTGAACAGGTTTTCGGCCAGATCAAACGTCACTGGGCCGCACACACAGACCAGCGTGGTGGCCTTTAGTCCATCCTCTGTGACCTGGTTTGCCTGAAGGTAGTTCTTGGCCTGGGACAGGTACAAGGGCCATCCTTCTGGTTTCTTGATGTCAAACTCTCACAGCCTTCCAACCTTGGGCATTCTGCTGGTCTTCGCAGCTGGCTTCTGCTTCTTCTAATCCTGCCTCTCCATTGCTCAGGGACTGGTCCTCTGAGTGTGTGGTCGCTACCATTGCTTGCTAGCCAACCGTAGGGGGGAAATTGCTTTTCCCGCCAGGCATGTGCTGCCTCTCCCCTAGAGACTTGAAGCTTTGATGAAGAAGCAGGATTCCACCTTCATCACCAGTGTTGTATACTGGGCTCGTTGCGCAGGAATGAAGATGAGGCAAGTGAGTTCAGCAAAGAGCATGGTTTATTTCTTACAGGATCTGAACTAGAGAACAGGGCTGCAGCTGCAGCAATTTATACCTTGGCCCCTAGGTGGCAGCCAATAGGTTTGAAGCAACCTATTGCCACCTAGGGGCAACCAATAGCAGCGCTGGAGATGGGTTGTCTGAGATGCTGGGAGCTGTTAGCTAGCTCCCTGCTCTCACAACCTACCAGCTGTTACCACGTGGTGTTAACAAGCAAGCTCAATACATAACAGAGAGGCTACCACAAAGAAGAGGAGGTTAATTTATTGTCCAAAGCACCAGAAAGCAAGACAAGAAACAATGGATGGAAACTAATCAAGGAGAGAAACAACCTGACATTAGGGAGAAATTTTGTAAAACAGTGAAAACAATTAACCAGTGAAACAGCTTGTCTTCAGAAGTTGTGGGTGCTTCATCACTGGAGGTTTTTAAGAAGAGATCGAACAGCCACTTGTCTGAAATTATATAGGGTCACCTGCTTGAGCAGGAGGTTGGACTAGAAGACCTCCAGGGTCCCTTCCAGCTCTATTCTGAAATGTACCAATTGAATGAAGAGCATAAAGCTTTTCCATTCTCCATGGAATATTGGATTCTATTGTGACATTATGCATTACTGTGACTGCATTACAAAAAAACCATAGGCTTCCCAATAGAAGTATCTGGAAATATTTTTAGCCTGGCTAAAAGTGATAGAAGCTAGGTTTTATTTAAAAAACAGAGGTCTTCTTTATCAGCTTTTGCCAAACATGATGATCTTTTACAAATGGTCCTACCTGTGGAAATTTATAGGTGTTCAAAATGTGGGCCATCTGGATGGTATTGAGTGAGATGAGGTCACCAATGATAGGCATGAAGTTCAGCTTCCTTCTTCGGACACAGCTGAAGTTGATTGGACTCCCTCGATTCAGAAACAGAAATGCTAAAACATGCTGACTGGCCTCCCAGGCACTGAACCCATTTTCATGAATCTCCACTGTTAGTGTAATGTTGGGGAACTGCTTGACGTTCATGTTGATCTCGTCAATGGCAAAATACATAGAAAGAGGATGCTGGGCATATTTTGGTATCATGCTGAAATGAAAACGCAGAAGTACAAAAATTCATATCACAAAAAGAACTAAATCTAGTTCTAAACTAAATAGATAATTTCAGCAATTTATCCAGAAGAGATTAATTTTGAATTTCAACAAAAGAGTCTTTTTCCTTTGCACAGTATTCTGATCATCTCAACAGTCACTGACTGATGACCAACAGCAAGGAGTCATGAATCTGATTTTTTTTGTAATAAGGCATAGAGTCCCACTGACCATACCAACAATGGTTTCAACATTTGCTTTTAGCATTTCAAGAATGTAGTTGAACCTTTCCAGTTATAAAACTGCACCTATTTTATTCTTAACACATATGAAAAGCAGTTGCTTTTTTTACCCTGGGGCAGAAATTTGGATCAGATTTATTCTCTATTATAAGAGATGTAATGAAAATTGGATCTTAATCATTTAATTAGCATTAATCCTGTTGATCAGGTAGCAGCTATTCAAATCATTTAGGAGGAGATGTTCAGTAAGACCTATATCTCTGAGCAAGAATTTTGGAGAGGCTGACTGGAAAATGTTTTCCAGACTGAGAAAGTGATGTTCCTCTTTAGTACAGAACATAGAATAAAGTCTAGTATAGCTATCCCTTTTGCTGCCTATTCTACCTTTTGAGTGTCAAAGTTGTCAGCTGGGCTGGTAGGGAATCTACCCTACCCTTTTCCCCTTGTTGCTGAGTTTGTCTCCCAGTTAATGTCTGGGTAATTTAAAAAAAAAAACATTACTACTTGTGGTGTATTTTTACATACAAATTTTTAAATGTTTACTGTAACTAAACATTCATCTCTTTCTTCTCCATGGTTGGCTGGCCTATAGTATACAATGTTGTTCTTTTATGTTGACCCATGAGCATTATAGCAGGCTTTCATCCTTGGTTTTGTGCATCTCTCTAGTTTTGTAATGTCATCTCCTGGCAGAGGATGTATTTTCTTTGAAAGTCTAGGAACACCAGCCTATCAACCTTACCACTGGGTGGATATGTGTTAATCTTCGGCAGTAAATTATATGATCAGCTCCTTAAATCAAACTTTTAGTTCATAGTTTGCTGATTTGCTGGAGCTTCCTTCTTGCATAGAAAAGGTACAGTGAAGATTGTATTAAAATTATCAACTATCTAGAACTTCCTAGAACTGCTGTAAAAGTTTACATACAACTACACACTTCAATCAATATATGTTAATGCTTAAGATGGAAATAAATCTTCACACTGTTCTTTTGAACTTTGTAACCTTTTCTTCATCCAATGGCATTCAATCTTTTCTTCATCCTTTGAACCAGAATAATCTACCTTTTTTCTACATTTTCTCTGAAGTTATATTACATTTTATTCAAAGAAGAATGAGGCACTTACAATCCATATTCAGAAATGTGTGGCACTGTTTTGAAACTCTGTGTACGTTCATCAGCATTTACAAAGGAAAAAAATCCCCCAAGTATCATTTTAGCTCTAGAGGTAGGAAATTTCCTTGGAACATTAGAGGGCTGGAGGCAGATTGATTTCAAATTCTCATTGACAGTGCCAGGAGGAAAGAAGAAGAGCAGAATAAATTTAAATGCCCAGAGTCTTGAGCTATCGTTCCTTTCTGTCAAATACATGGTCAACAAAATATAGCTGTCCAGTTTGCAAAAAATAAATTGCCTTCATTAGACCTAATGGGAAATGTCCACTAAAAAGGAAGAATACATTTTTCTATATATAAATAAAAAAGTAAAGATAAAACAGAACAATTTCCGTGACTCAGATCTCGGTGGCACAAGATAAATTTTGTGGATCTTTCAAAGTGCAACAGGTCTGATTTTTTTTTATCTTTGCCATCCTTGTTCAGGTGCGATGCTGCCAAGAAACAGAACTGAAATATAGTCATTTTGCAAATTAGAGGGCAAATTATTACCTTATACTCTGTTCCCTGATGATTGAGGCAAATGTGTTTGTGTGTAATCTCTGTGTGGCTATTGTAAGAGTTTCTCATAGCAAGTGCCATTTTATTTCTGTTGCTTTGCAATCTTCTTTATTCTTACATTGACCTTATAGTCAGAAAAGTTTCAGAAACTTTTGCTTTTGAGAATTACAATGCCTGTGTTGAATGAATGAATGAAAGAATGAATGAATGAATGAATGAATGAATCAATCAATCAATCAATCAATCAATGAAAATAAACAACATGAGAGATGATCTACTAAATCAGAGGTCCCAAACCTTTTGGGCACCAGGGATCGGTTCCGTGGAGAGAGGTTTCTCCCTGTTGCCTGTAATTTCCTTGCCATCTTCTCTCTTTAGTGGGCCTACAGTTTCCTTGACTTTTTTGTTGTATTTTTGTCCTTTTCTGCTCTCTATTCCAAGCAAGCATCTGTATTGTGTGGTTGTCAACCGCTCTCCCATTCCCAGAGTTAGATGTTCACTCAATCACTGAACAATTGATTCTACAATGAAACAAGGGATCCGTTGTTATGTTTTATTGTGTCCTGAGTTATATGGCTCTCCTTTCACTTGCCAGCTTCATTGTGGCTTTCCAGGCTTGTAAACTGCCTGACAGCTTTAATGAAGCCAAGTTCATCACCTTTAGCATGTTGGCTTTTTGCAGTGTGTGAATCTCCTTTGTTCCAACCTACCTGAGCACCAGAGGAAAAGCCATGGTGACTGTGGAAAACGTCTCTATCTTGTGTTCTACTTCTGCACTCCTAGGATGCATTTCCCCCCCAAGTGTTACATTATTGTGTTGAGGCCTGATTTAAACAACAAGGAACAATTGACAAGAAGGCATGGTTAACTATTTTCTCTCTGATTATGTTTTTAAGTTGGTAAGAGTAAGTTTCATCAAGATTATATTTAAATTTGTCCCCAATGATATTCTCAGATATCTCACAGATATACCGTGGGAAGACTAGTGATTTTTGACACTCAGAGAGAAACTATTTTACAGTCAATCACTAATAATTTCCCAATTGTCCCCTCATATTTGCTTTGAAGACACAATTGCATTTCCTTAACTACGCAGTGTAAATATAAATATAATGTGAAGGTGAATATCTACTCTCCATTCAAAACTTTCTTTTCTAAAAGTGAAAATTTGGGGGCATCTACCATATTGTCACAGAAGTAATATAAGGTAATGTAATATAATGGAAATTCAATAAATACATTTGTTTTATAATCAACCAATTATTTTATTAAAATAATATTCTGAATAATTATCAGAAGGATGATCTAACATGTGTTTGGTTGACTTTGTTCCTTGTTGTCTACCAGCCACACTCTGGATGTCTGCTCTCTTATTTCACCTCCTTCAATTCTTCCATGAAACTCAGGGAAAAAGATATCCATGAAAAGTGAAAGATTATATAGGCATGATCCAATCCATAACCTTAGCATGCCCTTTATTGCAAGCATTGACCCATGGTTCATATGGATCATGAATTTGCCTCCCTGCATTTGATAGTGTTGCCAAAAAATCTAATAGTAATCAGGACGTGATACGACAATGACAAGGGAAACACCAAAAGCCCCCCCCGCTACAATTTTAGATCACATTGCAACTGCTCCAACAGAAACACCAGATCAAATATGTTGCCACTGTCCCATATCAGACTCTGAAAGATCTGGGATAAGCCCATGCCTGCCATGTCAGCCATGAACTCCTGTGCCACCTCAGATCCTCCTTCTAGGGAAGGCAGTTTAAGATCACCCAAGACAATGAATCTGAGGAACACCACTGTCAACTCAAACTTGGAATCCAATAAAGTTAGGTAGGGAGGTTGCTACATATGAGGGAGGCTGGTGCAGCAGCAACTGTGCCAACTGATCCCTTATTGATAATAAGCAATAAGCCCAACTTATTGGGTCTCCTCAGGGTGCCACTGGTCAGAGAATGTCGTCTGGTGGCCCCCAAGGGGAGGTCCTTCTCTGTGGGCGCCCCGGATTTATGGAATCGGTTGCCAGTCGAGCTCCAGATGGCGCCCGACCTTCGCTCCTTCCGACGCGATCTGAAGACCCACTTATTTGAACAAGCTGGCCTGGCCTGATGGGGGATGGGTTGGGATTTTACTGTTGTTTTTAATATATCTATTTATTGTTTTAGCTGGGCATTGTGTTTAATTCTTTTTAACTTTTGTATCTTTGTATTTTTATATGTTTGCCCTGTTCACCGCCCTGAGTCCCTCGGGAGAAGGGCGGTATATGAATAAAATAATAATAATAATAATAATAATAATAATAATAATAATAATAATAATAATAATAATAATAATAATAATAATAATAATAATAATAATTATTATTATTATTATTATTATTATTATTATTATTATTATTATTATTATTATTATTATTATTATTATTATTATTATTATTATTATTATTATTGAACAGGTCATACATTCAATAATCTGTGGTGCAGCACCCTTGAAGTCTTTAGAAACTTCTCTATGGTGATCATTATACTGCCACTCCTGCCCTAGGTTCTCCACTGATATTACACCTGAAGCTAAACTGGCCATATCTCCTAAAGTTCCATCCATCCTTCTGGCTCCAGTGTGGTCTAAGTAATATATGTTTCAGTTGACTCATTCCCTTCTTGGAAAGAGTAATACCTAAAAAGTCATTGTACATCTGATGGACAAGATCACTCAAACTGAATCTATGTTGGACTCCACGTTTAAAGCAAGATCTGTGAGGTATGGGGGCTTGCAAAGTGAGCTGGGAAGAGTTTGAGCCCATGGAACCTGAGGAAGTGGACAAGGCCCTCTCAGCTGCTAGTTTATTGGATCCATTTCCTTCCTGGCTTATTAAAGCTGTGTGGAAAGGGATGCAGAATTGGATCTGGCAGTAGCAACAATGCCAACTGATTTCTAGAGCCCAATTTAATGAATAAGGTCTCACATTCACTAATCTATTGTGAATTGACCCTGTATACCTTAAGAGATGGTCTGGATGATGACTGTCACACATTTCCCTTAAGTTTCCACTGATGTCACACCCAAAACCCATCCAGGGGATGTGGTGTTCTGTATCAAGTCTGGCTTGGGAGAGAGAGAGAGAGGGAGGGAGGGAGGGAGGGAGGGAGGGAGGGAAAGAGGGAGGAAGGGAAAGGAAGAGATAAATTCTATGGATTAAAACTAATGTTAAATATAATTTTAAAAGAAATTAATAGAAAAAGAAATGTTTATTGGGTTCCTTCTCAGAAAGAAGTATGGGAACCAAGCCCAGTCTCACAACAGCATATTTCTTAGGGTAAGAAAAGAGCAGAAAATGTTCCTATTCTGAATGGAAGATAAACAGAATGATTTAATTTGCAAAACTAGACATTTAAGGTAGTTTTGTTAGACAATGCCTAAACCATTTGGAAATAATGTTATGCATTATTATATTGTTTTATTTTAAACATATAATAAGTCATATGATTGCACTGTTGGAAAGAATCTGATAACAGTTGGTTGACATGAAACCTGTAACACATTAACTCCTTATGTATTTCTAAGCTCTAATATAAAGATTTAAAGATTTTGACTTGAAGTGTCCCTTCAACTATTCAATTACTTTTTTTTAGATGAAGCCCCTCCTTATTTTCAGGAGGTCTAAAGAAATAGCCTAAGAGATGATCTACCAAATCACTTAACAATTTCTTTGTTTTTTTTAAATCTCCACTACTCTTCTCTTAACTACCAGTAGTTTCTAATTCAAAATTGCAGATCTTTCTTACTCTATCATATTATTCACACATTCATATGTTTGTTTTATAGCCTCCTTAATTTCCAAGTACTCCTTTTTTTCCTTCAACAATAACTGTGTGACTTATTTGAAACCAAAGGAGAGTGACCAACATAAAATCTATGTCTAAACGGTATTTATCCTTAACATTAGATATTAAAAGAGACTCAAAAAAATCAGACAATAATAAAGAAAGGAAAAAATGTATTTCCTTTTATTTAATTTGCATTTAAATTCAATAGAAGAGAAATAGTATAGCAATAGTATGGTGTTTATGTTTCAGAAAAAACATGTCTCAGAAAGCATATGACAAATATACATACATATTTCATATTAAAATCACCTGAATTGAAGACACAATTTCTCTTAGTGGTTAACATATAATGTAAGCCAGACATGTCAAACTTGTGATGTCATGTGACGTGCACAACGTATCGGAGCATTTTCACCATTGCCTGCAATGGGGTGGCCGCGGCTTCCAGGTGACACATCTGGCCCACAGGCTGGCAGTTTGACACCCCTGATGTAAGCACTTAACAATACACTGAGAAAAATGCATTATTTAATCATTATTTTTATTGATTGCTGCCTGCTGGTTAGCTTGGGTCTCAGTACAATCAGGAAGTATTTAAGGGAAAATGATACACCCAAATAAAGCAGCACTGGAGATTCAGATGGAAAAGATCTCCACAGCTACCATGGATTTTCCGTTGATGCTCAAATAGGTTGGTAGAAAAGAAACCCACTCCCTGCAAAAGACTAACATGGTAAAAGCAATGAACCTGGCTTAATTGAAGCCACCAGGTAGCTTACAGGCAAATAAATCCATGATGAAGCTTCTGAAAGCCATAAGATCTATATGGAACAAGTATAAAACATGGAAAGTGATGAACATTGCATTGTAGAATTATTACTTCAATAACTGAGAGCAGAACATATTAATGAAATGGAGAAATATTATAAAGGGCCAGTCTTTAATTTCTCTGTGCTAATATCCTTCCCCTGTCATTCATAAAAATAATGTAGATATAATTTAATTATTTTGTTTGATTAGTTGGTGCCTGCTATTTAGATCTGGCCTCAACATTATGATGAAGCATTTTGGAAAAAAGATACATCCCAATAACCCAGCACTGGAGGACAAGATGGAGAAGATCTCCACAGCCACCATGGCTTTTCCTTTGGTGCTCAGATAGGTTGGAACAAAGGAGATCCACACACTGCAGAAGATCAACATGCTGAAAGTGATGAATTTGGCTTCATTAAAGCTGTCAGGTAAATTACGGGCAAGGAAAGCCACAATGAAGCTGACAATGGCTAAGAAGCTCAGGTAGCCCAGAACACAATAGAACATGAAGACGGAGCCTTCATTGCATTGCAAAATTATGGTTTCTATAAGGGAGTGCAAGTCTAACTCAGGGAATGGAGGAGAGGTTGCCAACCACAAGATGACAAGACCTGCTTGAATAAGAGAACAAGAAAGGACAATGACAAGGGCCAATTTTTTCCCCACCCATTTTCTCAATGAAGATCCTGGCTTAGTAGCCATGAAAGCTACAACCACAGTAATAGTTTTAGCTAACACACAAGAAACAGCAGCTGAGAAGATTATGCCAAATGCTGGTTGACGTAGAAGGCAGGTTACTTTTCTTGGTTGACCAAGGAATAACAAGGAAGATAAAAAGCATAGTAAAAGGGCAATAAGGAGAGTGTAAGTGAGGTCCCGGTTGTTGGCCTTGACAATGGGAGTATCTCTATGCTTAAGGAAAATTCCAAGCACACTGATTGTCATGAGGGAGAAGGAAACAGCAGCCGAGGCCAAACTGATCCCCAAAGGTTCTTTAAGGGAAAGGAAACTCATTGTTTTGTTAAGGCATCGATCTTGATCCTTGCTTGGATACTGATCCTCAAGACATCTGGAACAATCTTCTGTATCTAAATAAAAAGATCAAAAGTAAGCTTATTTATTTCCATTTACCACTTTTATTGATAGATTTTATTTTCCTGGGCTCCAAGATCACTGCAGACGGGGACTGTAGCCAAGAAATTAAAAGACGCTTGCTCCTGGGGAGGAAAGCCATGGCAAATCTAGACAGCACACTAAAAAGCAGAGATATCACCCTGTCAACAAAAGTGCGTATAGTCAAGGCTATGGTCTTCCCAGTTGCAATGTATGGCAGTGAAAGTTGGACCATAAGAAAGGCTGAGTGCCAAAGAATTGAGGCCTTTGAACTATGGTGCTGGAAAGACTCCTGCGAGTCCCGTGGACTGCAAGGTGATCAAACCGGTCAGTCCTAGAGGAGATCAACCCTGACTGTTTTTTTAGAAAGCCAGATCCTGAAGCTAAAACTCAAATACTTTGGCCACCTAATGAGAAGGAAGGACTCACTGAAGAAGAGCCTAATGCTGGGAAAGATTGAGGGCAATAAAAGAAGGGGATGACAGAGAATGAGGTGGCTGGATGGAGTCGCTGAAGTAGTAGGCGTGACCTTAAAAGGACTCCAGAAGATGGTAGAGGACAGGAAGGCCTGGAGGAACGTTGTCCATAGGGTTGCGATGGGTTGGACATGACTTTGCAGCTAACAACAAGCACTTTTATTAAATGTTTTCTGTTATTGTTTGATAATTGATGTTGATCTTTGATTAGTTGCCTGTATGCCTATATTCCAATGGCCATTCCATTTAATAGACTGATTATTGCAGGGAGTTTTATATTTTACAGGAAATATTCCAGCATTTCCAATGCTTTCCTAAATGGACTTAATTCTATTTTCAGATAGTGCTCTGCATTTCTAGGTAAAGGTAAAGGTAAAGGTTCCCCCACACATGCGTGCTAGTCGTTTCCAACTCTAGGGGTCGGTGCTCATCTCCGTTACAAAGCCGAAGACCCAGCACTTGTCCAAGGACGTCTCCGTGGTCATGTGGCCAGCATGACTAGATGCCAAAGGCACACGGAACGCTGTTACCTTCCCACCGTAGTGGTCCCTATTTTTCTACTTGCATTTTTACGTGCTTTCGAACTGCTAGGTTGGCAGAAGCTGGGATGAGTAACAGGCTCTCACTCTGTTATGCGGCACTCAGGATTCGACCCACCAGACTGCCGACCGATTGACAAGCTCAGCGTCCTAACCCACTGAGCCACCGCATTCCTATAGCATTTCTACTATACCACATTTCCCCAGTTCTTTTGCAGACTAAGCACACATAGCTACTAAATGACAACCCTGAATCTAAAACAAATATTAAAAATATTCATTTCTTTCTTTTCTTGATAGAATCAAGATCAAGTGAAGTACTAATACCACTTTACAATGCTTTGGTAAGGCCACACCTGGAATACTGCATCCAGTTTTGGTCACCACGATGTAAAAAAGATGTCGAGACTCTAGAAAGGGTACAGAGAAGAGCAACCAAGATGATTAGGGGGCTGGAGGCTAAAACATATAGGGAATGGTTGCTGGAATTGGGTATGTGTAGTTTAATGAAGAGAAGGGTGAGGGGTGACATGATAGCAGTGTTCCAATATCTCAGGGGCTGCCACAAAGAAGAGGGAGTCAAGCTATTCTCCAAAGCACCTGAAAGCAGGACAAGAAGCAACGGATGGAAACTAGTCAAGGAGAGAAGCAACCTAGAACTAAGGAGAAACTTCCTGACAGTTAGAACAATTAACCAGTGGAACAACCTGCCTCCAGAGGTGGTGAATGCTCCAACACTGGAGGTTTTTAAGAAGAGACTGGACAGCCATTTGCCTGAAATGGTATAGGGTTTCCTGCCTGAGCAGGGGGTTGGACTAGATGACCTCCAAGGTCCCTTCCAACCTTATATTATTATTATTATTATTATTATTATTATTATTATTATTATTATTATTATTATTATTATTATTATTATTATTATTATTATTATTATTATTATTATTATTATTATTTCTTCTTATACCTCAGTTTGTACTTTTATGAAATTTGGTTCAAGTGTTCTGAAACATCTGGAATTCCATGAGGTGTTGTAAAGATTTTGAAAGCTATTACGATACTTTCAAATTTTGAGAATATTACTAAATTAGACTAACATGAGTTAGCAATGCTTCCTGCACCACAGAATCACCCTCAGAAATAAATAACTGATGGAACAATGTCTTTTTATACAATGTCATGAAAAATTGAAGAGTTTCATAAAATATATACTGATTAAAAGCATCCTCAATATAATAGTTACCCTTATGTCATATTGAATATGGATTTTTTTCATTCAATTCTACAAGAATGAATTAGATAATTTTTAATTTCTTCTCTTTGGTGTGTGTTATATTGTCATGCAGTGCTTTGGATGACCACCATATAAAATGTATGTATATGTTTACATATACCTGGTCTACAGATGAGATTTGCAGGACCGTAAACAAATTATTCATGTTTGTATTCCAGTTTGTAACCCTATATTTGGGGCACAAATGCTATAACAGAAAAGATTTCATGTACATTAAAGGCTTTAATGTACAAGATTTTTTTATTTTATAATTTGGGAGATTATTAATAGTTGAAATTAGTAATAACTGATATCCATATGGGTCACATGTTCCTTGGTTTTTTTAGGCTAGAAAACATCAATTTTAACAAGAAATAAATATGTGCACCAGAACAAATTGTAATATTTGATGGAACAATTCGTTTACTGACCAGTGTTGTTATATTTTTGTAGAAGTTCATAACTGACCTATCTTGGTTGAAATCTTCCCCGGTGGACAAGAAACACAGTCATAGCAGCAAAAACTTTTCTCTTCAGATTTTCTCTTCCAATATCCAGGGTGACAGTATTCATTACACAGAGAAAGTGGAACAACCTGCTTATTAACATAAAAAATGTAGCACAGGTAATTGCCAGGTTGTTCAGCTTTTTCATCAAAGAGAGTCAACTAGTGATTCCATAAAGAGAATCATAACCATCAGAGATCAGTTGGATATATTTTAATAGAAAACTTTTAAGGCAGGTGGAACCATGTACCGGTAAACATTTTTCATATATGCAGTTTTATACCTGATTAAAGCCTTTGTTCCACTCAATTAAATTTCCATTAATGATCAATTTATTTCCATAACTTGCATAAGGATCTAGTCTTCCAACTTTCACCCTCCGGATGGACTTGTTAGGAAACACAATTATATTGATGATGTCAAATTCTCCTGCAACTTCCCTCTTCTCATTAAAGAACACCATCTCTCCTGCTGAGTTGTTGAAAGAAATGCCTTGAAAAAATGGATGGAGCTATTTGATAAAGAAGAAAGCAAGGAAGTTAAAATAACAATAATGAGAGAAATCAACATGTTTGGCATTAAATGTTTCTGAAATGATTTTCAGAGTTTGATTGGACAAAATGCAAATACAAAACAAAGAATATATACTGTGAAACACTTGATGTGTTTAGTTTTGCTCAAAAGAACAAGAGATGAACCCACAAAGTATTGTCAGTAAATAACATACAGAATTGTGTGATTCAATTTTGTGATATCTGTGCATTTTACAAAAGGAGAAAATTATGTAAGCCTATATATTTAGAAATGACAGATCCCGAAATACTGTCTCTCTGCTTATCTGCTGTCAGCAAAAAGAAAAATTGTTTTAATTAAAAATATATAGACATTACAAGGAAGTGGCAATTTAAGGGTTGCCATGGTACAGTAAATTCTGACAAGATTTACAATAAATTGGCAAGAATTAGCTCCAAGATTAACCCCCTATAAAGCAGGAGACCCTATACTATTCCAGACAAGTAGCTCTCCAGTCTCTTCTTAAAAACATATTGTGATGGAGCACCCACAATTTCTGAAGGCAAGCTCTTCCAATGGTTAATTATTCTCACTGTTAGGAAATGTCTCCTTAGCTTTAGGCTGCTTCTCCCTTGAGTAGTTTCCATCCATATCTTCTTGTCCTGCCTTCTTTGACCCCTCTTCTTTGTGGCAGCCCCTCAAATATTGGAACACTGTTGTCATGTCACCCCTGGTCCTTCTTTTCATTAGACTAGACAAACAAAATTCTTGCATATGTTCTTCATATGTTTTAGCCTCCAGTACCCTAATCATTTTTGTTGACCTTTTCTGGACTCTTTTTACATCTTTTTTTTTAATATGGTGTCCAAAACTGAATGCAGTATTCCTTATGTTTTATGTTGGTTTAAGCAATCTCATTTATCTGAAAAAATATGTTTTCTTTCTAAGTGAAAGGAAAACCTATTGCTGGAAAAATGTTACCTTAAAAGGATGAGGTTCCAGAGATTTAACTCTTTTACCTGTCAATATTTTTTTCTCATTGGAGCTCTTTGATAATAGTCCATGCAGAGAATGAGCCACTGCATAAACTCCATTATAGATACTAGAACTATGACCAGTCATTTGCATTTCAAAGAGAGGTGCGGGAAGACTGTTCAGGTTTTCTTCACCAGTGCATTTTTTACTTCCCATTGAAGACAATTCAGAATTAGGAAAGAAACAGCCAAACGCTTGCTCCCAAAAATGTTTTCGAAATCCATCTCTGTGCCTTGAATATGATTTTATGGACTGAAGAAATTCTTCAAATTCTAGATTTTCACTTGAATGGATTTGAAAGGAAATGGCCCCATCAAAACCCTGGAGATTCCAATCTTTTTGGGCTCCTGTGAGTATAAAATCAATTTGGCTTGTAGTAATCCACACCTTACTTAAAGATATATTGTCCTTATTCTCAGGTTCCCAGAGAAATATGAAAGCGGTAAACCACAGTAATGTCAAAGATTCTCCATAAATGATATATGCATTTGCTTTAACATCTGCAAAATGTGTATAAAAATTAATCATTATTTCACTAAACGTGCCCAAGTCATCCAAACGCAATAATTTGGGAAATCTTTGGGTGAAAGCTAAGCAGATTTCCTGCTCAGAGAACAAGAGATCCAATATCTGCAAAAAATGTTCTCCACTTTTCGTGTCAGCAGCAAAGAGCCCGATCCATTTCCACCCAAAATGTTGAAGCAATTGAACAATCCCGATATACTGAGGAACTTCATTTGGAGCCATAAAGTAAAGTGAAGATGATTGAAAGCTATAAATTTCTTCTAGGGGAAATGATCCATATGTGACCTAAAACAAAACATCAAGACACAGTACAGAGAAGTCAAAGAGAGGTTTCTGTTTTGGTTATGCATTTTTATGGATCACTTCAGAAATTGGTTAGACTGATTGGAATTTACACCTGATCCATAATTTCTCAAATTTTGAGAATATAGTTAAATTCTTGGGCATTGATTTTTTTTCTTTAACAAATGTGTTAAAATATTATCAGGAATCTAATCTTGATTTTGACTCTCTTGTTAAGTGAGATTCATGAAAATGTTGATATTCATGAGAATGAAGACTTAAGCATACTCTTAGGCATACTTAATCAATTGATTAATCAATTAAGAAGAACAAGATAAATCCTTTCTCCCCCTGGACCCACCTGTGGAATTTTGTACAAATTTACAATTTCTGCCATATCAGATGAAGTATCTGATCCAAGTCCTCCAATGATGGCCAGGAGATTTTTTTGAAGTCCACATTTGTAGTTGGGCAGGAATCTATCTGATTTGAAAAGTAAGTCCAGAGTGGTCCGATAGGTCATCTTCGGATTGTTGTAGCTGTCATAGATGTGGAATCCAAGGGTAACATTGGGCAAGATTTGTGCATTCTCATTGATCTCCTTGACAGCAAAGGCCAAGGAAAGGGCATGCTGGTAGAATTTTGTGATCAGACTGCAAATAAAGTAAGTCTTTCATGAAACAATTCTATAATGTGTAGAACAATACTGAAAGAATTCTGATTTCTGTTTGGGATTGGAATTGGACTTTTTATTTTAATACAGTAGCTGTTTCCATTTTATTGAACACTTTGCATCCCGGCTGTACAGAATGTTAGAACACATTTCATTCATGGAAAGTAACTTATGCTAATAATATATTTTTAGGATTTAAAGGCAATGTTCAATGGCAAGATACAGAACTATTTCTCTGTAGGTAAATTCTAAACTTATTCTTCTTCTTACTTTACTTTCCTCCTCCAATCCTAAAAAATAATAATAATGAGAACTGGAGAGGGGGGGCATTTGAAATTTGAAATATTTTTTTTTTAAAAAAAACTCATGTCCCCTAAATGCCCACCTTTATCTATTGTTTGACTCACCATATTGGTTTTTTTTACCAGTCCATTTCTTAAAAACAATCACGCTAAACTTTCACTTCAACAAAGATATTACTATATTCCTGAATATTAACTGAGAAAAAAAATACAGTCTGTCTGAATAGATAGAAAAGAAGTGAAATGACGAAAAGAATATGATTTGCTCTATTTCTCCCCCATCCTCCCCACTTCTTTAAATTTTCATGAAACTCATATTAGTTTATGATCAGTTTGCTTTCTAATTTTCCTAGCAGACCTGGAGAAGCTTCTTGGATAAGAAGTGAAATGTCTTCAAAGAAAAACAAGAAAGTCCAGTTGCTTCTTGAAAAAAACACCTTTGGGGCAACCATGACATGGATAACAGAATCTTCATAGACAATCTAGCATATTGGACTTTTCCCTCTGGATGATACCTGTTTCCTATCACCTTGATTATTTTAACATCAGACCTGGGTGGGACCATCTGGGGAAGGGGGAGATGATAATGTGGATATAGAGATTAAGATATCTCCTTGTGGAAACATCTGGGAAAGCAAAGTAAACATTGGAAGGAAGAAGTAACCTGGAAAGGAAAAGGCATAGGCTGGTAGACCAGTAAATTCAGAAACTGTCCAACAGTTTTTCCTTCTCTGCACAGATGGAAACAGCATGAAACTGGTAAATAAGGAATCTAACTCTGCAGTAGTTCTAGTTCAGAATCAGCACCATCCCAGTTTCATCACTCACCCACTGCAATCCCAAATATGATTTCTGCAGTTGGCTTAGGAGAGATTTGGGATATATAAGGGAATACCAACAACTTAGGATGCTATGTGGAATTCCCCAGAATCTTTGAGAAAATTATTACTCCTCATTTCTGCCTGTGCTGCAAAGGAAAGATTAATATTTAGATTTAGATTTAGATTTATTGAGATTTTTATACCGCCCTTCTCCCAAAGGGACTCAGGGCGGTTCACAGGGCATAAATATAAACAACAGTACAAACATTAAAAGATAATTAAATTAATGCCCAAGTTAAAACCAGAATAATAAAACAAACCTATAAAAAACCCAAGTACCCCCATCAGGCCAGACCCGCTAGTTCAAATAAATGGGTCTTCAACCCGCGACAGAAGGATCGGAGGTCTGATGCCATCCGGAGCTCAACCGGCAGTTGGTTCCATAACGCCGGAGCACCCACAGAGAAGGCCCTCCCCCTGGGGGCCACCAGTCGACATTCCCTGACAGGAGGCACCCTGAGGAGGCCCTCTCTGTGGGCGCGCACAGGGCGGAGGGGATGTATTTCAATGTATTTCCTTACATTGAAGTACTAGTCTTTACTTTTAGCTAATGTTGATCTATTATTTATTACAGGAAAATGTATTTTCATCGCACCTGAGAATTTACTCATAAAAATATTGAGGACAATGATGAATTGATTAAGTTAAGAATTAACTTGTGCCTTTTTATCATTTTCAAATATTATAATTTGAGGTAAACATTTCTAATTTCAGGTAAGAATTTCTTGAGCACCATGTTTTGTGCAGCTTCACTTTCTAAATTATCTCATTTACAATGTCTTCAGTTACGAAGAGCATCCTAGGTACATTTTTAACTTTGTCTTTCAAATAAATTTATTTAAAGTTGGATGTTAATGTTCCTTTTTATGGATATATCTCTCTTGGGGGAAAAATCAATTCTATTCTTATTTTATTTAACAGAGGGATCTTATCTCTTAAAGATTTATTTATTTCATTAAGTCCCTATATCTTAGGGATTTGTAATAAATTATTTATTAGCTATTCATGATCAACCTCTCATGACATCTTAAAAATACAAAGTATCCAGATGGGAGGGGGAAAAAAGACTTATTGAGCCTACAGCCAAGAAGCACTTGACCAGGTAAAGTTTTCATCTGCTTTATTTAAACATCTCTTTACAGGAATAGGTGTCATCATCTTTAAAAGTTGAGGATGCTGAGCTTGTCGATCAGAAGGTCGGCAGTTTGGCGGGTCGAATCCCGAGTGCCGCGTAGCAGAGTGAGCGCCTGTTACTCGTCCCAGCTTCTGCCAACCTAGCAGTTCGAAAGCACGTAAAAAATGCAAGTAGAAAAATAGGGACCACTACGGTGGGAAGGTAACAGCGTTCCGTGCGCCTTTGGCGTCTAGTCATGCCGGCCACATGACCACGGAGACGTCCTTGGACAAGCACTGGCTCTTTGGCTTTGAAACGGAGATGAGCACCGGCCCCTAGAGTCGGAAACGACTAGCACGAATGTGTGGGGGAACCTTTACCTTTACCTTTAGAAGAAGAAAGGTGTGGAATTTGCTTACTCTGAAAGTCTATAGAGCTCCTGAAATGGATGTTCATCAAAATTATGTTCACTGAAGGCATAGAGGTTCTGTGAAGCCATCCCTCCAATGAGGAGATCACCTGATTGGTACCATTCATGTGGAACTGGAATGGGATCAACCTCTGGACACTTGAGTGCATTCACTTTGATCACTGGGAACATCAGAATGAACAAAACATCAGCAGCCAAAACATCTTCCAAAAGAGGTCTCCAACATATCAATCCACACCAATGGATCTGACCTAGCATACTGGATTTTCCCAACACACTTCCAAAGAGAAAAGCATCAATCTAAACTTTTCACTTCAGTGGAGATACAGACATGTGCTTGAATAATGACTGAGACTTCTACAACTCACATTTTAAATTAGTCTGATCAAAGAGAGAACAGATGCTGGAGCAAATGAATCCAACAGCCCTGTTTGGCTGTTCCCACCACCCCAAGCTCTCCATGGAAATAGGAGTAGTTTATAACCTCTTTCAAACTTGCTTTCTACTTTTCACTGCTTTCTGGAAAAATCTCTGGAGCTTTGAGCAAATAAATACATGACAGTAATTTGGACCAATTCCAGGAAGAGTTAATTATCTATTAAATATTTTCCAAAAAACTGGTCCAAAAATACATCTAATGGTCAGTTGTTAATTTGAGAATGTGTTCTACTTTCTTTGTGAAACAAAAATAATTTTGAAAATCAGATTTTTTAAAAATAATAATATACTCATAGGACACATTTAGAAAGGAAGATGAATATCATGCCACCTGCCCAATTTCCTTTTTAAAAAAAAATAAAAAATGATTTTTTTAATTATTTTGTTTTAATTTTAATTTAACTATTTTATATAATTTGGATGTCACCCAAATCTAATTGACTCTGGGCAGCTCATAATAATAAAATACTATTATTATTATTATTTTTAAAAAGCAAAATACAGAAGATTAACCACAAAGTAGGGTTAAAGGAGTAAGCATCAGGGGACTCTCTTTCAAAACAATACAGGTTTTGAACAATAATACGTCTCTTAATAGCAAAAAGATCTGTATAGAGGAAGAAGCCAAGTACTGTCCAGCCAGGAGTTTTACTCTTAGTGGTAAATCCCAGGGAGGACGTGTCTGTTTCTATATAAATGAAAGATGGTGTAATAACGCCAAGGTGGTTTCAAGTCTGTGCTCCCCAGATGTGGAGCTTCTGACCATCAACAGAAAGAATATTGGTCACACTTGCAAATTATCTCTGGGTTGAATGACATGGGGGTAGAACAATCATCGTTGTCCTTCTTGACCTCTCAGCAGCTTTAGATACCATTGTCTATGGTAACCTTTTGGGCTGGCTACAAGGTTAGGGCTGGGCACCATAGCCTTGGTGTACCAATTGGTGTTGATAGGGAGTGAGAGATCAAGCCCCTGGCTACTCCTTTGTGGTGTGCCATAGAGCTCTCTCTTTTAAAATCCACATGAGGGCACTGGGTAAGTTCATCAAACATCCTGGATTGATGTATTATCAGTATGTTGATGGAATTCAACTTCACATCACCCATTCCTTGTGATCCAATTGATGATGTTCTGCCCTCTTGTGGTGCCTGGAGCTTGTGTGGGTCTGGATGGGAAACAACTGCTTCAGCTGAACCCTGGCAAGATTGAATGCCTTTGGATGCACAGGCTTGCATTACTCCGTGTGCAACTTGGAGTTTCTTAAACTTATGGCTCCTGGTCAAATAGCAGATGGCAGTCATGGTTAGAATACACTTTGTATAACTTCATGTTGTGCAACAGTTGTGCCCTTTCCTGGATTGACAATCCCTGCATTCAGACATTCCAGGCCTGGTCAAAAGACGCAGCTAGGGCAGAATATGGGGTTGTGGGTGGTTCTTGGGCCCCCTTGGCTGCCAGTTTTTTTTCACATTTTACCAACTTATTGGTAAAATGTGGTTATCACATTTAACCAACTTCATGGTTGAATGTGTCCAGGCTATCTGAGGAATTGTCTCAGTCCAATGGGATTGGTCTACACCACACATGCTAGCAGAAGGCTCATACTGTGGACTCCATCAGTCAAGGAATTTGGGGCTGGTACGGTCCAGGAGAAGAGCATTCTCTACCATGGTGCCTGGCCTTTGGAATATTGTATGTCTCTAGTTAACAACTGCACCTATATTCTGACCTTCCATAAAGAACTGAGGAAACCCAACTCTGCCACTTACTCTAAGATTCCAATAATGGTGCATCACATTGGGGGTGATTGATGCATGAAGGCAAGACACCCACCTTCCCCTGTGTGCATCTTGCTCCCTTCTTTCCCATTTTAATAATAATAATAATAATAATAATAATAATAATAATAATAATAATAATAATAATGATGATGATGATGATGATGATGATGATGATGATGATGATGATGATGGTGGTGGTGGTGGTGGTGGTGGTGGTGATGATGATGATGATGATGATGATGATGGAAGGGACCTTGGAAGTCTTCTAGAGGCAGGTTGTTCCACTGATTAATTGTTCTAACTGTCAGGAAGTTTCTCCTTAGTTCTAGGTTGCTTCTCTCTTTGATTAGTTTCCATCCATTGCTTCTTCTCTTACCTTCAGGTGATTTGAAGAATAGCTTGACTCCCTCTTCTTTGTGGCAGCCCCTGAGATATTGGAATACTTACATCATGTCCACCCTCGTCCTTCTCTTCATTAAACTAGACATACCCAATTCCAGCAACCATTCCTTATATGTTTTAGCCTCCAGTTCCCTAATCATCTTTGTTGCTCTTCTCTATACTCTTTCTAGAGTCTCAACATCTTTTTTACATCGTGGTGGCCAAAACTGGATTCAGTATTTCAAGTGTGGCCTTACTAAGGCATTGTAAAGTGGTATTAACACTTCACGTGATCTCGATTCTATCCCTCTGTTAATGCAGCCTAGCACTGTGTTGGCTTTTTTGGCAGCTGCAGGACACTGCTGGCTGATATTTAAGTGATTGTCCACTAGGACTCTGAGATCCCTCTCAGAGTTACTACTATTGAGCAAGGTACCTCCTATACTGTATCCATGCATTTGTTTTATTTGTTGCTTTAATTTTTATTGTTCATAGGTCCCCCAGACTTTCCTATGGACTGAATAGGCATCAAACAAGTCAAATAAATAAATAAATAAATAAATAAATAAATAAATAAATAAATAAATAAATAAATAAATAAATAAATAAATAAATAAATAAATAAATAAATAAATAAATAAATAAACAAGCCTGCAAAAAAAGAAATCACATGGATTTAACTAAGTATAGGAAGACATTGGGCAGTGAATCTGGATGAGGATTAGATCCTATTAATTTGAAACAAAATATGTATTGGTTCATATGGATGTTTTTCTCCCTCACTCAATATAAGGTACAAGGTAAGAATACTGTAAATAGGGAATTCAAGGCAAGAGAATAGAACTGACGCTTTCTATGGGACACTAATAATATCTCTTACGTTAGTCATGTACAGATTTAAACAAACAAAATTTGCCTAAATCAGCTAGGGAATAGAGGATAAGGTTATGATTTGCTTCTAATTTGCAAAATGACTAGATATCAGGTCTGTCTCTTTGGCAGCATTACACCTGAACAAGGGCTACTGGAAGAGAAAAGGGTCAGTAATGACAGATTTTGAAAGATTCCTCAAAATTTACCTGGTGCCCTGAAATCTCAGCATTTACCTGAGTCAAGGAAACTGTTCTGTTTTATCTTTACTTTTTTATGAATAAAAATATCTTCCTCCTTTTTCAGTGGACGTTTCCCATCAGAGCTAATCAAGGCAATATTTTTTGCAAACTTGACAGCTGTATTTTGTTGACCATGTATTTGAAAAAATGGAATGATGGATCAGGCCTCCTGGCTTTTAAAATTATTCTGCTTTTCTTTTTTCTTTCTGGAAGTGTCAGTGAGAGTTTGAACTCGATCTGCCTCCATCCCTCTAATCTTCCAAGGAAAGGTTTCACCTCTAGAGCTAATTTTTACACCTCTGAAGCTAAAATGTTACTTGGGGGATTTTTTTCCTTTATAAAGACTGATGAACGTATGCAGAGTTTCCAAAAAGTGCCACACATTTCTGAATATGGAGTGTAAGTGCCTCATTCCTCTTGAAATAAAATGTAATACAACTTCAGAGAAAGGTGATAGAATGTAGAGAAAAGGTAGATTGTTGTTGTTGTTGTTAGCTGCGAAGTTGTGTCTGACCCATCGCGACCCCATGGACAATGTTCTTCCAGGCCTTCCTGTCCTCTACCATCTTCTGGAGTCCATTTAAGCTCATGCCTACTGCTTCAGTGACTCCATCCAGCCACCTCATTCTCTGTCGTCCCCTTCTTCTCTTGCCCTCGATCTTTCCCAGCATTAGGCTCTTCTCCAGTGAGTCCTTCCTTCTCATTAGGTGGCCAAAGGTAGATTATTCTGGTTCAAAGATGGTACTGGCCCTTTGGCTGTCACATTTAGAAGTGTTAGATATTTTGATCAGGGCTTCCACTGAGATGGAAAAGAAGCATGTGGGATCTTCTTAAAGGTCTTAAAATCTAAATATGCATTTGGAGATAATCATGGATTTTTGAAAAAATGCACCAGTACCATTACTTCCTCCCTCTCCAGAATGGAAGTACCATTTATGGAAAATGAGGTCATTACCTCTTTATCTTTTTTCCATATAGCAAATGCTAGGGGCTTCCTTTTTAAAAAATCAGAATAGAGCTGGAAGGGACCTTGGAGGTCTTCTAGTCCAACCCCCTGCTTTCATATCATTTATCTGATTGGGATCAGAATTCACAAACTGAAATTCAGGTAAGTACCATTCTTCCTGGTAAGCTATTAGCAGCAAATTCTTAAAGAAATTCAGTTCCAAGAAGTTCTAGGAAGAACTAGATAGTTGATATATGTAATACAATCTTGAATGTACCTTTACTATAAAAGAAGAAGCTTCAACATGATCAGCAAAGTATGAACCAAAAGTTTGTTTTACAAACCTTCTCACATAATTTACTGCCTGTGATTTATATATCCACCCAGTGTTGATTGATGAAGTTGATATGCTGGTGTTCTAGACTTTCCAAGACAAAAACAGCATCTGTCAGGAGATGACTTTACGTTTCTCTCCAAAATTCTAAGCTACAGATATAAGTCTTGCTGAAAGTCTACATAATTAATAGGATTAATTCTAATTAAATGGTTAAGATAAAATTTCACTACATCTCTTATAATAGAGAATAAATCCAATCCATCCTTTTGACCCAGGTGGAAAATCTATTGCTTTTCACATGTGTCAAAAGGTGGAGTTTTATAACTGCTACAGTCTTGAAATGGCAATGGCAAATGTTTAAATCACTGCTGATTTGGACAGAAGGAATCTATACTATATTTGGATTCAGAAGCATTGCTCCTATTTCATTGCTCAACAATCAGTGGCTGTTGAGGTGGTTTGAGTAATGTGCAAATCACAGCAGCTCAATCATACAGTAGCAAACATTCATCTCCAAATTCAAAACCGCTCCAGAAGGAGCTATGTTTGGGGGATCTGCTATTTAATGCTGCTTCTGAATCTGAAATCCCATTAATATCACCAACTTCTTTGCAAACATTCACACCCAACATCTCCCAAAATGTGAATGCACAAAAGTAAAATGGTTTTTGGAAAAAAAATATTTCATTGAAATTCTACATTAATCTTCTTGGCATAAATTGCTGAAATTACATAGTTCACAACGAGATTTAGTTCCTTTGTGATATGATTTTCTCTACTTCTGCACTTTTATTTCAGCATGATACCAAAATATGCCCAGCATCCTCTTTCTATGTATTTTGCCATTGATGAAATAAACAAGAACGTCAAGCTGTTCCCCAACACTACACTAACAGTGGAGATTTATGAAACTGGTTTCAGTGCCTGGGTGGCCAGTCAGCATGTTTTAGATCTATTGTTTGTGAATCGAGAGAGTCCTCTGAACTTCAACTGTGTCAGAAGAAGGAAGCTGAACTCCATGCCTATCATTGGTGACCTTACCTCCCTCACTTCCATCCAGATGGCCCATATTTTGAACATTTACAAATTTCCACAAGTATGACCATTTTTCATTGTTCATCTTCTTTAGCAAAAGAAGTCAAAGCAGACCTCTGCTTTTTGATAAACCCTAGCTTCTATCAGTTTTAGCCAAACTATCAGGTAATGAGAAAAAATGAGCAATGAAATCTAGAACATTTCCCAATTCTGAGTTCTAAGAGTTTCCTGTTCTGAAGCTTATGATCTCTTTGTTCCATGTAATACTTGATGGTAACCTTTGGGATTTTGTAATACAGTCATAATGTCACAATACTATCCAAGATTCTTTAGAGAATGGAAAAGCTCAATGCTCTTCAGAATCAGAAAAAGACTCTCAGTCTGATTTTCTATGTATCTTTCTTCCCAACAGCTTATTTATGGTTCCTCTGATCCAGTTCTAAGTGATAAAAGGCAATTTCCTTCCTTCTTCAGCATGGTTCCCAATGAAAATTTGCAATATGAGGGGATTGTTCATTTGCTGAAACATTTTGGATGGAACTGGATTGGCCTCTTGATCCCAGAGGATGAGAGTAGGGAAGGTTTTATTCAAAATCTCCAACCAAAGTTCTTCCAGAATGATATTTGCATTGCTTGGATGGAGTTGATCCCAATTTTAAAGGATGCAATCTTAAATAAAGCAGCCATTTCTGAATGTATACACAAAATAATAGACACTATTTTAGTGAAGAATGTCAGTGTACTCCTTGCCTATGGAACTATCCAATCTATGGAGATTTTACAATGGGGGCTATATTCCAAAGAGTTTTATCAAAAGGACCCAATAGATCACAGAGTGTGGATCATGACCTACCAGTGGGATTTCACTGTTATTTTATCATCACTAGGAAGAGTCCTAGTCCAGACTTTCAATGGTTCCCTATACTTCTCACTACACACAAGGATTGTGCCAGAATTTCAGGAATTTCTTGAGAGCATAAAACCTTCTTTAAGTCCTTTTCCTTATGTTAATTGGTTCTGGGAGTCTGTATTTCATTGTTCACCACCTCCATATCAGAAAGGAGTTAAACGCTGCACTGGGAAGGAAAAACTCAGGAAAGTCCCTGGCTCTGTGTTTGAAATGAACATGTCTGGAGAGAGCTACAATATCTACAATGGGGTTTATCTTGCAGCTCATGCTGTGCAGGCAATGCACTCAAGAAAAGCAAAGCCAGTTCATCTGAGAAATAAGGATATATCAATTCTTCAACATTTTCAACCATGGGAGGTATGTCATTGCTCTTCTCAGATACATTTATGGAAACCCTGAAGAGGATGGGAAGTGAAGCAACAATATAAATACTCTGGATTTTATTTCTCTGCAGCAATCAATTAACCTTTAGCAATTTTTTGTAACTAATGCAGCTCAATCATATAAAAAATGTTTCCAAAATCAAACCAGCTGTAAAAGGAGCTATGTTGTAGTGATTTGCTTAGTGCTCTTTCAGGGAGTGAAAATCCATTAATTTTAACAGTTTCTGTGCAGACGCTCACACCCAACATCTTCCAAAATTTGAATGCACAAAACTAAAATGGCTTTAGTTTGATTCCATACTCTTCATTATAGGATCTCCCCCCAAGCTCTTTGTAGTAAACATGTTTTCTATTCTGGCTGTACTACCTACAGTATTGTGCTATGGAACTGTTAATATACTATATATATAGTGAAAAACCTTTATGTAAATGGTCATTCTTAAAAGTATATGAATGCCTTTGAATTTGTAATATGTCTACATATTTCTACATATGAGACCTAAGACATAATTGGTTTCCAGAGAAATCCTAAAACTAAATAAGAAGGAACTAATTAAAACTGTTCATTCATTGATTGAGAAAAATGACCCAAAGCTTCATATATGAGCATTATAGGGGGGGAAAACTTATGTGATTCTGAAATCATCAGAAGACAATAGTCACTGGACTATGTTTCTTACTTTAGTTGCTAAAATTTCCACTTCCAATTGGTGGATCAGTTTGCACTGTGACCCTCTGGATGTATTATATGAATTATAACAGTCCAGACATACAGAAGGAGGAGGATTGGAAACTTAAATTTCAAAGTTATCCAAGGATCCAAGTAATATTAATTTAAGGAAGCTATTGATTTAAGTGAAAGAAACTTTTGCAAGGCTGTGATTCAAAAACAAGAGATAGATAGTATTGCAGTTCCTGTGTTTCCCTTTTTTCCCATCACATGTAATGGATATCATGTCTTATTTATGTAGGATAGCCTGTTTCCTCCAATTACTTATTTATGCAAGAGCTGAAAAATAGGTTGTGTCAGAATCTTATGCAAAGAATTTTAATTTTATCTTTTAATATATTACCATTCAAATAATAAGTATAAGAAAATTGTTGGATCTGATATTACTGAAATTGGAAATGGGCTATGGTGCATGGATTGAAGAGATTTCCGAATCAAACCACAGTGCACTTCAGTTAGAATTCTGATAAGATTCACTACCAAAACTCTGTTGGTATTCTGAACAAAACCAAACTTTGGGGAAGATTAAGATAACTGCTCTGACTTCTCCTCTTTCTCAAATCCAGTTTCACTACTTTCTGAGAAATACCCGTTTTAATAACAGCGTGGGAGAAGAAATATTTTTTGATGAGAAAGGGGAGTTTGACCCAGGATATGACATCTTCAACTTTATCACCTTCCACAATCAATCCTTCAGGAGAGTCTGGATTGGAAAGGTGGACTCCAAAGCTTCTGTTGGGAAAAAGTTCACCATTGACGAAAATGCCATTGTATGGAATCACAAGTATCAGCAGGTGGGACATACTCAAATTTGGTGAACTATTATTTGCAGGGGCTCAGTGGGTTAGGACGCTGAGCTTGTCGATCAGAAGGTCGGCAGTTTGGCGGGTCGAATCCCGAGTGCCGCGTAGCAGAGTTACTCGTCCCAGCTTCTGTCAATCTAGCAGTTCAGAAGCACGTAAAAATAGAAAATAGAATAGAAAATAGAATAGAAAAATAGGGACCACTCCGGTGGGAAGGTAACAGCGTTCCGTGTGCCTTTGGCATCTAGTCATGCCGGCCACATGACCACAGAGACATCTTCAGACAAGCGCTGCCTCTTCGGCTTTGAAACGGAGATGAGCACCGGCCCCTAGAGTCGGAAATGACTAGCACGCATGTGCGGGGGAACCTTTACCTTTACCTTTATATTCTTCTATAATTACCTGAGAGTCCAGAAATTCCAGTAATGTTATCCTGGAGCCTTGTGGTTTTGCTAGAAATTTTGGATGGTCTTTATGATGATATCTACATGGAATTGAGTTGCATTTTGAAATTAATATGATATAAGAATGTTCGGATATGTGTCCTTGTTTGCTCAACAGGCTACTTTTAAAAAAAAAACACCAATATATGTGCATTTTTTGTAATGAACAGAATAAGGAGGAAATTTGTTTAAATCTGTCTTTGTTGTACATGCCACATATGTATAAAATAAGAATGGGTTATTTCTTTTTTTTTATTGAAAAGTTTTACAGTACATTTTATCTTTAACAATCCCCCCCTCCCTCCACCCACCCCTACCTAACCCTCCCTATCCTTCCCCCCCATTCCCCCCTCCCCCCGACTTCCCAGAGCTAAATACAAGGTATAAAAACAAAGAACAATCATAAACATCCATATGCTAACAACAATAAACTACTAATTCTATCGCACTCTAGCTCATATGAAATGACTACAAGCAATACTAATATTACATATAAAAAGAAAAAAAAGAAAAGAAAAGAAAACTTATTCAAATGCTAAATGAAACTTTTTAGTCCCATATTTGTTCTGGATATAATCAATCCACTTTTTCCACTCCATAATATAACGTTCTTGCGAATGATCTTTCAAGTAAGCCGAAATCTTTGCCATTTCCGCCAGGTCCGAAGCTTTTAGAGTCCATTCTTCTATAGTCGGCAGTTCCTCCTTTTTCCAATATTGACCTATTAAGAGTCTTGCTGCTGTGATTAAGTTCAACATCAACTTAATGTCCACAACAGTAGCATCTGTAATTATGCCCAATAAAAACAATTGCGGACAAAACTTTATCCTTTGCTTGAAGATCTTCTGCATATTCCACCAAATTTTTATCCAAAAAGCCTTAACCTTTTTGCAGGTCCACCATATATGAAAATACGTTGCATCTTCGCCACCGCACCTCCAGCATTTAGGTTGATAATTCGGATACATACTTGCAAGTGTTCTGAACCAGCCCTCTTCTCGCAACCCCTAATTAAAAGAAGAGTCTGGAAAGCGTCCAAGGCTAAAAGGCTTCTGCCAAGATTTAATTACGCAGTTAACAAAAACACAAGAGCTTGTCTTCTCAAGCGGAAAAGTTGCTTTCAGCAACCAGCCCCTCCCCAAACACTTCTTTTATAGAGAGCTCAGGGCGTGGTCTCCCTGTGCCTCCTCCCGAGGAGTCCCATAGTCTTTCTTTGTTTGTCCCTGCTCGTCTGCCTCCTGCGTCGGGCGTCCTTGAACAGGGCCAGCTGTGGGTCATCATCCTCCGCACTCTCGGGCTCACACAGCTGAGAAGAGGTCCCCGGCTGAGGACTCTGCAAAGCCTCCAAATCATCATCAGCCGGTTCGTTTCCCTCCTCCCCCACATCTGAGTCCTCCGATACATCGGACCCGGCTGTCGGACCCACAGGCTGGCCCTGAGTCACAACAGCAAGCTTTTTAGGATCTAAATGCCATCTATAAAACATTTTATAAAAGTTCTCTCTTAGGTTTTGGGCTTGCATAAATTTTACGTTCCTCACCCAGATCTTTTCCCACGTGTCCATTGTAATAACTTATTGAATATTCTGGGCCCATTTTATCATACAGTCTTTAACAAGTTCTGTTTCTGAGTCAATATCTATCAATGCAAGATAAATCCATTTGATATGTGCTGGACCCTGGTTTCTAATTTGCTTTATCAAATTTTCATCAGTCATTGAGAAACCAATTTTCTGATCTTCTTTCCACCTGGCCCGTAGCTGAATATATTGAAACCAAGTTTGAACAATCTTCTCATCTCGCAAGAGATTGTATGGCTTCAAACACCAGACGTTCCTTTCCAAGCTTAAGATCTCCTTATACGTAGTCACATCATGTTTGAAGCCAACATTTATGTTTTCTATTGCATGTTTCGGGATTGCCCACAACGGCATCTTGTAGTCTAACTTATGTCTATACTTCTTCCAAACTCTCAACAATGCCTGTCTTAAAATATGCACTTTAAACACATTATCTACCTTCTTATCAAACAACAAATATGCATGCCAGCCAAATAACAAGTCGTGGCCCTCAAGATTTAATAATCTCCCTTGTGTCAAATTAATCCAATCACTTATTCCTGACAACTCAGCAGCTTCATAATATAATTTAAGATTAGGCATTTTAAGACCACCTCTTTCACGAGTGTCCTGCATAATCTTAAGTCGGCAGTGTAAAATCTTTGTCAATATGTTGACATTGTACAAATCATTTGCACAATTGTTTCAAAAGAATTTTTCTCCCTTTTTTACAAAGATGAAAAATTTGGCAATTTTTTCGCATGAGTTAAATTCTACAGTACAATTTCCTTTTGTATTTTCCCAATGTAATACTTAATCTTAGACATTGCAAATAAAGTAAAAAGGAGATACTTTTTGGGAAAAAAGTTTTATTATAGATAGCTGTGTTCCTATGGAGCCATTTTTAGAGAAATATTTGTATACAAATGACACTTGATGGAATTCCCAGAAAGGAGCATAGACTGCAGAGGACAAAGCGTCAGTGAAGTCTGGAAAGTTTGGATGAGCATATTTATAATGATGCAAATAGTTGCTTTAATTTATCAAGATTTCTATCAACAGGGGACAACTGTTCAGAAGTAATTCCATCTCTCTCTTTTGAACTTGGGTCCTGATAGATAAAAAACAAACAAACAACACTAAGATATTCCAATCTTACAAAATTAAAGTTAATGGTATTTCATACACAATGAAATCCTTCAGTTCTGCCTAGTTGCAAGTTGCAAGGCTCTCTAGATTGCTCTGGTTTTTAATAGGATTGAAACATTTTAGATATCCCCCAACAGAGATTCCCATACTCTTTACCAGGGCTTTTTTTTGTCACAGAACACTCAGAACTGAGTTCTGGCACCTTTTTTGGATGGAACCTTGTAGGATAGGCAAGACAGCTTGTATGACATGTGTGAGTTCTGGCACCTTTTTCTTTTACAAAAAAAGTACTGCTCTCTACTATCCATTTTTGTTGTTCTACAAGAACAAATGAGAATGCATATGTTTGCAGAAAACTCAGAACTCATCATAGGAATATGATGATTTGCTGTAAACATGGACACTTTCCAAAAACATTATGCTCTTGGGACATCCTGACATCAGAAAATTATGCATCCTTCTGAATGTCCTCGTTTCTCCTAATAAAATAGAAAAGTGTGGATCATGACCTACCACTATGCTTCTGGATTGAAAGGATTTGCCAGTTGTTATCCAGGGGATGCCCAAATGTGTTAACAGCACAGTCTTCAGGAGGTTCCTTTCATGTCCCCAATAAAGGGGAGAATTTGCACAACTTCTGGATGAATCCTATGCCTGAACTTTCTTGTTTTTGTTTTTTTTACAGGTACCTCCCCATGCCAGATGCGTGAAAAGCTGCCAACAGGGGTATAACAAGGTTGTTCAGGAGGGGAAACATACTTGTTGCTACCATTGTACACAATGTCCCGAAGGAAGAATTTCAGTCAAAATGGGTAAGTAAAGAAATAGAGAGCTGAGAGCTTCCAAACTTGTATATGTTTCATTCTTTCCATCTTTGGTATGCTATTTATTGGAATGGGATTGGAGTAAACTGCAGAAGATTTTAGTTAGAAGACCTCCTTTGCTAGGTTGAGAGATGCAGTTCTTTTAAGTCCTCTCTTAGTAATATTAATAATAGTACAGAATTCATGTTTAACAGTTATTAAGAAAGCATTACAGTATTGTATATACAGTACATCGGGGGACTGTGAATGAGATCATCAGTAATTATTTTGCTCAATTAGCTCTATACATTGTCCTATGTAGTTGGAAATGACCAGGCCTTCTTCATGTATTTCAGATGCAGACCAATGTGAGAGATGCCCAGAAGATCACTATTCAAATGAAGGAAAGGTCCAGTGCCTTCCCAAACATTTCAGCTATTTATCCTATGGCGAAACCTTGGGAATCATTCTGACTTCCTTTATTATTTTCTTTTCATCAGTCCTCATTTTGGTGGCAGTGACTTTCATTCTGCACTGGGATACGCCCATTGTCAAAGCTAACAACAGGAACATCACATGTATCCTCCTTTCCTCTCTCCTGCTGTGTTTTCTCTGCTCTCTGCTGTTCATAGGTCAACCTGGGGAGGTGACTTGCTTTATCAGGCAAACTATGTTTGGCACCATTTTCTCTCTCTCAGTGTCTTGTGTCTTGGCCAAGACCATCACTGTTGTTGTGGCTTTTCTGGCCACAAAGCCAGGAAACCAGATGAGGAAATGGCTAGGAAAGAGACTGGCTGGATCTATCATTGTCCTCTGCTCCTGTATTCAAACTGTTATCTGTATGGTATGGTTGATCATGTGTCCTCCCTTCCCAGAATGCGACATGCATTCAGAGATTCAAGAGATCATTGTTCAATGTAATGAAGGCTCAGATTCCATGTTTTACATTGTCCTGGGTTACTTGGGGCTGCTGGCTACCATCAGTTTCATTGTGGCTTTCTTTGCCAGAAAATTGCCTGATACTTTTAATGAAGCCAAGCTGATCACCTTCAGCATGTTTGTGTTTTGCAGCATTTGGGTGTCCTTCATTCCAGCTTATCTGAGCACCAAAGGAAAATATATGGTGGTTGTGGAGGTCTTCTCCATCATGGGCTCTACTGCAGGTCTCCTTGGCTGCATCTTTCTCCCCAAGTGCTACATCATTCTATTGAACCCACATCTGAACACAAAACAACATCTGACTAGGAGAACAGATTAATAGTTGGCACCTTAATCATGCAAATAAATGCTACCTTTTTCTGTTTTTTGTGTGTGCAATACACACACACACACACACACACACACACACACATATATATATGTGTGTGTGTGTGTGTGTGTGTGTGTGTGTGTTTTCTGAGGTTTTCGCGGGTGTTCGTATGTGGATCTTTGGTTATTCGGGTTTTTCCCCGCGTAGAACTAAAGGTGTAGGGGCGACGTTACGATGGAACGTTTCCATCGAAACGTCGCCCCTACACCTTTAGTTCTACGCGGGGAAAAAACCCAAATAACCAAAGATCCATATATATATATATATATATATATATATATATATATATATATATATATATATATATATATATATATATATATATATATATATATAAAGGTAAAGGTAAAGGTTCCCCCGCACATGCGTGCTAGTCGTTTCCGACTCTAGGGGCCGGTGCTCATCTCCGTTTCAAAGCCGAAGAGCCAGCGCTTGTCCGAGGACGTCTCCGTGGTCATGTGGCTGGCATGACTAGACGCCAAAGGCGCACGGAACGCTGTTACCTTCCCACCGTAGTGGTCCCTATTTTTCTACTTGCATTTTTACGTGCTTTCGAACTGCTAGGTTGGCAGAAGCTGGGACGAGTAACAGGCGCTCACTCTGTTACGCGGCACTCGGGATTCGACCCGCCAAACTGCCGACCTTCTGATCGACAGGCTCAGCGTCCTAACCCACTGAGCCACCGCGTCCCTCATATATATATATATATATATATATATATATATATATATATATATATATATATATATATATATATATATATATATATATATATATATATATATGTTTTCTGAGGTTTTCTGAGGTCTGGAGCTGGCAGCTGAGACCAGCCCATCCACTCAGAACACCCCCCCACCCAATCAGAACACACCCACCATTCAAAACACACTCCCACCCAATCAGAACACACTTGGTCCCCTACCCAATCAGAGCACACCTCCACAGAACACACCCCCTCTGGCAGTTTAAAAAAGAGGAACAAACAGCCACATGCTTCTCCCAGAAGAAGGAAGCTAAAGCCTGATGATGACGGATGGGATTCCGTCGAAACGTTGCGCCTACACCTTTAGTTCTACGCGGGGAAAAACCCGAAAAACCAAGGATCCATATATATATATATATATATATATATATATATATATATATATATATATATATATATATATATATATATATATATATATATATATATATATATATATATATATATATATATATATATATGTAGATCTAGAGTCCTGCTGCTTCCAGGAGCAATGCGTGGTCTGGCTGTTCCTTTCCTTCCAACTGCCGGTGGGGCTGTGTTCTGACTGGGTGGAGGCGTGGCTGCTTTCTTTACATATATATATGTAAATTACTAACAAAGAATTAAGGGAGACTGAAATGCATTTCAAACTTATTAGTTTTCATCAGTCAGCCATACCCTTCTGAGATTCGAACCTGGGCTGATTGCACATTAGGCAGTTGTTTTTACCTCTTGAGCCACAGGATCTCTCTCGCTTTGTTAGCTTTTGCAAGGGGAGATATGTGTCAAATACTTGTTAACTATTTAGATTACCTTGCTAGGCCCCAAACATGGGGCAAATCTTTATTTCCTGTTTCAGCCTATCTTGAAGGCCATCGAACAGGCAGTAGTCACACCGGACAGCTCATATATTTATGTAAATTACTAACAAAGAATTAATTAATATATATATATATATATATATATATATATATATATATATATATATATATATATATATATATATATATACACACACACATACAGTGCTTGCCTACTCTATAAGGTTCCATCCAAAAAAGGTGTAGGAACTCCATATATATATAAAATCCAATAGGTTTAATCTGAGCTGGAGGATAGTTAAATAGTGAAATCATACATTTTATTTTTTGGCATTTCTCTGGTGATCATGAGGATCCATAGCAAAGACATGAAATATTGAAGAAGGTTGCCAGAAACTTTTTGTCCTCTTCCAATTTCCACACACACACACACACACACACACACACACACGAGGAGTTTAAAAGCTTTGAAAGTATGCAAATATGGGTAGATACTTTCCACTTTGGTGGGAAGGTAATAGCACATGTAATGTCATGCTGACCACATGGTTCAATTGCCTTGAAATGGAGATGAGCACTGCCCCCTTTAGTCAGCAACAATTAGCAATGTAAAATCTGCATGGAGTCCTTTACCCTACTACAATATTATTACCAGATTGGGGAGGGGGAGAGAGTGAAAGAGATCATAGATGAAAGACTAAATCTGAAGAACCCTGGGAAAGGAGGAGGAAGAGAAGAAGGAGGTAGATTTTAAACTGAAGAATGATGGATTTTATAAAGTTCATTAATCAGCATCATTTGTGTCTACATGTTTGCATGCAAAAGATTATATTGTATTGTATCTACCTATGCCAGCTGGTCTAGCCAGATTTTAAGGTTTTTCCTGAAGGTTAAAAGAGTGAGGTCAGATTTTACCTCCTGCAGCAAATATTCCAGAGGGGAGAAAAGGTTCTTCTCCTGGATCCCAATAACCAAAATTCTTTATGATCTATACCAAGCCTCTCCTACCACTATGACTAGAGAGGGCCAATTCCCCTTTCATTAGGGAAAGTCAGTTATACAAATATCCTGGGTCTATGTCATAAAGGGCTTTAAAAATAATAACCAGAACCTTGCATTGCACCCCAAAACAGTTGAGCAGTCAGTGCAACATATGTACCAGTAATAATACATGTGTTGCCCTAGGGCTTCTGAATCTTTATGTTCTGGACCAATTGTAAGTTTCAAATATTTTTAAAGGTAGCCCCATGTAGAGCATTTTACAATAATCCAAGTGGGAGGTGACCAGGATATGAATGACTAAGGGGAGGGCCTCAAGATCTAGAAAAATGTGCAATAGATGCACCATATGAAGTTGTGCAAAGGCTATCTTAGCACAACTCCCACTTGCTCTTTGAGCAGAAGTTGTGAGTGTAAGAGAACCCTCAAGTTGTGCACCATCAAAATGATGTTGTGAAGAAAAGAACTACAGAACAGACTAACTCTATAGCAAGGCAGATCTCTTTCAAAGATCTAAAAAAACAGTTGGTTCTATAACTTTTGTTCAAGGGTAGCATTCAATGGGTTTGATGGGATTCTATATTTCTGTAGTTCTATACTGTCTAGAAGGCTTTGCTTGCTGGTTCACTCAGGTGCTATCATAGGTTTCTGCTTGATTTTGGTTACTTGATTTTGGTTTGTTTGTTTGTTTGTTTTTAAAAAATAAAGTCTTGTCTGTCAATGGGTGGCCATATAAATCTAGAACAAAATAGAAACAAATCAATTTTTTGTAAATTATGTGGTGGTGTTGATGGGTGATATTCTTGCAACTATTTGAGAATGAATTAGAAACTCATAGAGACACTAAAGTATATTTGGAAAAAACACCTGGTTATTTGTATAACACTCTTGCCAATACATTTGAAATATATACATTGACATTAAAAAAGGTGTCCTAGAATTTATTCATTCAGAATATTGCTCATATTTTCATAAAACTCAACTCTGTTTTTTCATACTATCTCTCTTCATATTTTAATAATTTTATTCATGAATTACCAGCATGTATGGATCAACTTCACAAATTCATCCCACCTTCATTCAGCTTTATTACAACCTTACCCATTCTTCTACTTTTATAGATACATGCCATTTTTTTTCCAAAGCAATATGTAGACCAAGCTGGGTCCAGAAGGATGGGCGGAACTTTAAGAAAGTGAAGTTATTAGAAAGTTACTTAGTTACTTAGATGATAACAAAAACATCTCAGATTAAGAGGCTTTAGTCCAGTTGCTGTAATTTAACCTTTTTAAAATGCTTTTGGCCAGGATAATTACATCTTCATTGACATATTAAAACATATTTTGGGGAGAAACTCCAGCAGTTGGTGTGGCAAGAGTTAGTACATTCCAATAACTCTCTGACTTTCTGCCTAACTATTTTTTTTTGGGGGGGGGACTATGAAGTTGCTTTGGTGAGTAACACAACTTCTCAGATTAAGAACCTTTGTTCCAGATGTGGTGATTTAACCTTTTTAAATACTTTTGGCCTGGATGATTCATTGACAAACCTTAGGAGATATGGCTAAAGCAGGGGTCTTCAAACTTGGCCCTTTTATGATTTGTGGATTTCAATTCCCAGAATTCCTCAGCCAGTGGGCCAAGTTTGAAGACCCTTGGGCTAAAGCTTGGCTTCAAATGTAACATCAGTGGAGATCCTAGTGCAGCCAGAAATCAATCAGAATGATAAGCACCTCTTCATATGAATCAAATTGATGTTTTATCTTGATCTAACTTACTCCTACCAATTACAAAAACATAACAGAGAAAAAAGATATTTAAGAATGTCTTTTTATTAATTGTTTCTTGTTGTTTAAATCAGGCCTCAACATAATAATGTAACACTTGGGGGAAAAGATGCATCCTAGGAGTGCAGCACTAGAGGACAAAATGGAGATGATCTCCACAGCCACCATGGCTTTACTTCTGGTGCTCAGATAGGTTGGAACAAAGGAGACCCAAACACTGCAAAAGGCCAACATGCTGAAGGTGATGAATTTGGCTTCATTAAAGCTGTCAGGCAGCTTACGAACCTGGAAAGCCACAATGAAGCTGGCAAATGAAAGGAGAGCCATATAGCTCAAGACACAATAAAACATTAAAACGGATCCTTCATTGCATTGTAGAATCATTTCTTCAGTTATTGAGTACATGTCTAATTCTGGGAATGGGGGAGAGGTTGATAACCATACAATACAGCTGCTTGGAAAAGGGAGCAGGAAAGGACAATATAAACAGCCAGTCTTTTCCCCATCCATGTCCTCATCTGAGATCCTGGTTTGGTGGCCTTGAAGGCAAGAGAAACAAGAGTGGTTTTGGCCAACACACAAGAAATGGACAATGAGAAAATGAGACCAAATGCAGACTGTCTGAGGAGACAGGTCATTATCCCAGGTTGTCCAAGAAAAAGCAAAGAGCAGAGAAAGGAAAACATAAGAGAGAGGAGGAGAGTGTAGGTGAGATCCCGGTTGTTGGCTTTCACAATAGGACTGTCTTTGTGCTTAATAAAAGTTCCTAGCACCCATCCTGTAATAAGGGAGAAAACTGTAGCAAGACAAGCTAAACTATACCCTAAAGGTTCTTCATAAGACAGAAAGTTTATACTTTTCAAGAGACACCCATTTCTTTCTTGGTTTGCGTATTGATCTTCTGGACATTGGATGCAAGCTACCATATCTGAAATTGAAAAAGAAATCCATGTTATGGTGAGTAAATGCAGAAAGCAAACAAGAGTGCCTAAAATTAAAAACTCTTATTTCAACATGAATTCATGTGAAAGTTGAATACACACAAGAAACTGTAGCACCCCCCAAAAAAATCTCTATTGATTGTTAATTTTATGTTCTTATCATAGATGACTGTTCCAATGAAGATTTATGAATATTTGAAGGAATCATTTAATATTTAAATTGATATTGACTTCAAGACCATACTTCAATATATAGTATGAAAATGAAATATTTCTCCTAAATTCCAAGTGAATTTGGAAGACATTGTATAAAGGAGGAAATTCCAAAACATCAGTATATCACACATAGTTCAAGAGCAAACTATATAAGAAACAGAATGTTATGATGCTGCAAGACATCATTTTTATTTAATAAGTTTATTATCAATTTTGCTTTCTTCCTTCATTTCTCTTAAAGTTCATTTTTTGCATATATCCCCATAAACAGAATATGGGAATTGCGGACATCAAAATTTAATGCTTCTATAAATTTCATTTTTTTTTTATTTTTAAATGTTTGCTTTCTTTAAAACTTCATTTTTCCCCCTTGTCCATCCAATTTTTAAATATAACCTCAAAACTATGTTTTCTACATATCGTCTACTTGTTTGTAAAGGCACTCCACTTGATATTTCAAGTTCATCCCTATAACAACAAAATTAGCCATAGATTTTGCTTTAGCTAAGAAGCAGGCGAGACAGCTAGTTAACAGTTTAACTTTTTATTCTGAACCAGGCAAAGAACAAGGGAACATGACATCTATTTATACTGACAGCTGCCGGCGGATCGACCAATCCGGGGTGAGTCTGCTCCCGCGCCGTGGTCGCCGCCAATCGGGTTCGTTTGGTTTTGACAGCTCGGAGCTGTCATCTGTAGCGCGTGTTAGGCTGTCAATGGTTGGCGCTTGCGCGGTTTCGCCCGGCAGCTTTTGACAGCTGTCAAAAGCTGCCGCGGTTTTACCTCAGCTCAGCAACTTCTGTTAAACTTAATGTAATAACAATTAGTAATACACAACAGATTTTTTTTTAAATAAATAAATAAAATCATCTAATTGTTTAGAGCTTGGTATTCTTTCCTTCCCTTCCCTCTTTTTCAGATATTGCAATATATCTAGATATTTTTTTACATTGTACAGTCACGTTTGTATCTTTATTGTTTCCAAATAAAAACAAATGAATATGCAACCTGAAAACTAATTAGCGGAAAGCATTCTGCACAACACATTCACTAAAATACCTGTATCGTGTACTTGATTCTCATGTATAATGTTTGGATAACGTTTCAAGCTTATCTGTATAACAACAAAATCAGACAAGTTGTCAACGTACCAAATTTGTTTGAAATTTTTCCCTCTGGGCAGGGAACACAATCATAACAGCAGAATTTTTTCCCTTCATCCTTCCTTTTCTGATAACCGGGGTGACACTATTCATTGCACAGAGAGATGGGGAGCACCTAGTTTTCAATATCAAAATGTTTGAAAATGAGGATTTATTGGAAGAAAAATCACTTGTTACATTAAAAATGAAAGGTGCACCACACTTAGAATAAAATTGTCCAATCAAGAATAGGAATAGAAGATTCATGAAATAAATGCATTTGTGAATTTTTGGTTCAATATTGGAGGAAGTGTAATAAATATTGTTAGCAATATTACTGCAATTAGTTTTCAACAATTAAAGCGGAAAAATGTCATTTTAATCTGTTTAGTCCTCGGGGATTGCCTAGAAGAAGAATGGTACATTTCTTAACCTAATGAGCCCAACTGATAAATAACTCAGTTATTTATTTATTTATTAATTCAATACAAATTGAATAAATAAATAAATAAATAAATAAATAAATAAATAAATAAATAATAAATCATCAACATAGTCATCTTTTCCAATTCCAATTTCCAGAGACGCAAGATTGGAAAAGTGGATCTTGATGCTCTGCAAGGACAGGAATTAGTCATTAATGAGAACATGATCATTTGGCATCGATCATTTAACCAGGTTTGGTTTCAAGGAGAGTTTGTGTGACTGTTCTCAGTTATTTATTTATTTATTAATTCAATACAAATTGCATCAAGATCCACTTTTCCAATCTTGCGTCTCTGGAAATTGGAATTGGAAAAGATGACTATGTTGATGATATCAAATCCACCTTCCATACTTGTTTGATCATAAAAAATCAAGGCCTCTCCAAGAGAATTATTAAATGTCATGCTTTTAAGAAATTGGTGGAGCTATCATATTGGGAATAAAAAGAAAATAGAAAGATAAAGAATAGAAAGATATGAGTAATTTTATATTAGCTGTACTCTACATTTGAGGGAGAAACTCAGAAAACAGTAAAAGTGCATTTCTCCAACTTCTTGAGATCCTCTTTCCTACCCTCTGCATCTGTGGGGAAAGAAGGATCAGATATTTCAGCTTGAGAGATCAAATATCAGATAAAGAGAATTCTAATGTCCCACTTCTGCTCCTTTCCAGTACAAAAACTTTTATCCAGTGGAAAAATAGTTTCCAGAATCAGGTTCCCTCTCTTGTCTCCTCCTTTTCTAAGAAACCCCACCTAACTGATTTGCTTCTGACTTCCAACCCATTTTTATTTTTATTTTCATGTAATTCTCACAGACATAAGGCTGTTGTGGATGTAGTAAGGACTAAGGCTATTTAGTCTAAATAGGATTCACATATTAGGTAACAAATCTAAAAAACTACAGGGATTTAAAAACTAGGAGCTGGATCTTAATTAATACTTGCATCCTTAAGATGTTCAAGGTGTAAAATGGAAAACATATTACATTGATGGAAATAAAGTTATAAATAATAGCTTTTTTACAAAAGACTCCCTCCACAGATTTTCTATGGGATTAAGATCTGGAGATTAGCTAGGCCACTCCAGGACCTTAATGTGCTTATTCTTGAGCCACTCCTTTGTTGCCTTGGCCATGTGTTTTGGGTTATTGCCATGCTGGAATATCCATCCACAACCCATTTTCAATGCCCTGGCTGAGGGAAGGAGGTTCTCACCCAAGATTTGATGGTACATGGCCCCTTCTATCGTCCCTTTAATGTGGTGAGGTTGTTCTGTCCCCTTAGCAAAAAAACACCCCCAAAGCATAATGTTTTCACCTCCATGTTTGACAATGGGGATGGTGTTCTTGGGATCACAGGAAGCATTTCACCTTACTAGGGCTTTGCAAAGCGGTACTAGCACTTCACGTGATATTGATTCTATCCCTCTGTTTATACAACCCAGGATTGTATTAGCTTTTTTGGTTGCTGCTGCACAGTGCTGGGTCATAGTCAAGTGATTGTCCACTATGACTCCAAGGTCGCTCTCACAGTTTTTAAGCCAGGTCTCACCCAATCTGTATTTGTGCCTTTGGTTTTTCCTGCCTAAGTGTAAGACCTTGCTTTTCCCTACATTGAAACTCATTTTGATGGTGTTCTTGGGATCACAGGAAGCATTTCTCCTCCTCCTAACACAGCAAGTTGAGTTGATGCCAAAGAGCTTGATTTTGGTCTCATCTGACCACAACACTTTCACCCAGTTCTCCTCTGAATCATTCAGATGTTCACTGGCAAACTTCAGACAGGCCTGTACATGTGCTTTCTTGAGCAGGGGGACCTTGCAGGCACTGCAGAATTTCAGTCCTTCACAGCGTAGTGTGTTACCAATTTATTTTCTTTGTGACTATGGTCCCAGATACCTTGAGATCTTTGACAAGATTCTCCCATGTAGTTCTGGGCTGATTCCTCACCGTTCTCATGTTCATTGAAACTCCAACGAGGTGAGATCTTGCATGGAGCCACAGACTGAGGGAGACTGACAGTTATTTTGTGTTTCTTCCATTTGCGAATAATCACACCAACTGTTGTCACCTTCTCACCAAGCTGCTTGGCAATAGTCTTGTAGCCAATTCCAGCCTTGGGTAGGTATATAATCTTGTCCCTGACATCCTTGGACAGCTCTTTGCTCTTGGCTATGGTGGAGAGTTTTGAATTTGATTTCTTCTGTGGACAGGTGTCTTTTATACAGGTAACAACCTGAGATTAGGAACACTCCCTTTAATAAAAATCTTGCTGATTGATAATACTTCTTTCACTCATTAAAATGCAAATTAATTTATAACTTTTATGAAATGTGTTTTTCTGGATTTTTGTTGTTGTTATTATTCTGACTCTCAGTGTTAAAATAAACCTAACATTAAAATTATAGACTGATCATTTCTTTCTTAGTGGGCAAACATACAAAATCAGTAGGGGATCAAATAATTATTTCCCTCACTGTACATAGCAAATAGATATGAAAAATTCTCTGAATCATTAATATACTGTATATTTAAAATAATGACTGTATACATAAATAAGCAAATTCTCTTCATACTAAGAGGTGTAGGAAGCCACAGCAATAACCAAACAAAAATAAAAAGGGAGAGAAAATATGACAGGGAGGAAATAAAGATATTCTAATATCTCAGATAGTATTATTAAACCAAATCTATATGGTACTCAGATTATTGTGTCTGTAAACTTTATTGGCCAAAACCTTTCATCCTAGGACTAAATCTTTTTTAGGCCTGGTACTTCAAATGGGCTAAGTTACAGAATGTGTTCAACATTTAAGACTCATGACTTCTGTTCTGTTCCAGCCTACGACCGGCCCTGTTTTTATAGTCAACACGCTGGAAAAAACCCAACCAAATTTATTTATGAAGAGTTCAAACAAAAGTTAAACAAAAAGTTCAAGAGTTAAACCAAAAGTTTAAACAAGAGTTAAGCAAGAATAACAGACCAGGACTCTAGCAGAAGATCTTCAAATGGTTGCCTTCAGCAACCAGCACCTCCCACACCTTCCCCTTTTATCAGCAGTCCCAAGGTGTGGCTTCTCATTGCCTTCTCCCGAGTTGCCTCATTGCCTTCTTCTTTTATGCTCTGCTAGATTGCCTCCTGCTCCTAGCGTCCCTGAACAGAGCCAGCTGTGGATCATCTTCTTCCAAACCCTCGTGCTCACATGGCTGAGTCTGAGGAGGAACAAGATGGGAGGGGTTAGGCTGAGAGTCCTGCAGTGCATCAGAACCTTCCTCTGACACCAAAGGCTCTCCAAACCCTTCCTCCTCCTCCTCTTCAGAATCATCCAACTCAGCTGCCGGAACCACAGGCTGACGCTGAATCACAACAACTTTGGTGGAATTGAAATTTGGAAAATTTTACAAAACATTTTCTGATATAAGGCAAAATGCCATAAAACATTTCTTGTGCTGTACAGTTCAACTTGCGCTATTTTTGAAGCATGCACACCTCTGACTATCGCTTTACATTTTAAAGAAGTTTCCCAGTGAAGGAATTCATTGGAAGCTCCTCTACTGTTGAAGCCATTGAAGAATTGATAAGGAAATATCTCTGAAAGAATGATGTAACATGTCATGGTTGTACTTTATATTCCCTAATTAAGATAGTTAAACACAATGTTTCATCTTTCTTTCTGTGTCCATGTGTTTATATTATTGTAAAAAAAAATCTATTGGTTAAAATTATTTTTACCATGAGGAACACTTACCTTCCAAGGATTAGGATTGTCCTGACCCAGCTAGCTTTGAGGGGTCCTTAGTGTTATCTGAGCTTGGTTGTTTCCTTGCAGACATTTGGTTTATTGCTACTTGCTGGCTTTTTCTAAAACTCTAAATATCTGGTTCTGTCCATCGGTCTGGGACAGTGGTGGGATTCAGACAGTTCATACCCCTTTGGCAGAACTGGTAGCTACTTTTTTGTTGCCCAGGCCCAGAATGGACTTCTGGAAGCAGCATCCACACAGAGAACTTGTTCACATATTTGAATTTGTCTAGGGTCCTGAATATGTGAAGGGTCCACTCTCCTAGTTGTATTAACAACCATTTGCTGTGACATTCTACACTTTTTCAGAAATATTGACACACCTTATCCCCATAACTCTGGGAAGAGATTGTACATATGTCATCAGGGTCATCTACAGGTTGCCAAGTCAGGATCTGCTGATGTTACCTAGATTGGGTAGTAAAACAAATGCAGCAAAACTGCAAATCTCAGAGAGCACCAAGGATCCCTCATTTCAATCCTGAGCTCTTTACTGGTATGCTATCCTCTATAAGAACCTGTTCCTGTATTTTATATTCTGAATAAAAATAGTTAAATCCAATGCATTATCTTTCTTTCTGTGTCCATGTATGTATATTATTGTTAAAAAATATCATCTGATTTTTAAAATTACTTTTATTTCAGAAAGAGGGGAAGTTGACGGTTAACATGTAGATACATTTTTTTAAGATCAGCTAGGGGAAAATATTTTAATAAATAATTAACTCTTCAGGGAATTGGTCCAAATTACAACCATGTATTTATTTGCTCAAAGCTCCTGAGATTTTCCAAAAGAAGTGAAAAGCAGAAAGCAAGTTTGAAAGAGGTTATAAACTAATCCTGGTTCCATGGAGCGCTTGGGGTGGTGGGAACAGCCAAACAGGGCTATTCGGTTCATTTGCTACAGCATCTGTTCTCTCTTTGATCAGACTAATTTAATATGTGAGTTGTAGAAGTCTCAGTCATTATTCAAACACATGTCTGTATCTCCACTGAAGTGAAAAGTTTAGATTGATGCTTTTCTCTTTGGAAGTGTGTTGGGAAAATCCAGTATGCTAGGTCAGATCCATTGGTGTGGATTGATATGTTGGAGACCTCTTTTGGAAGATGTTTTGGCTGCTGATGTTTTGTTCATTCTGATGTTCCCAGTGATCAAAATAAATGCACTCAAGTGTCCAGAAGTTGATCCCATTCCAGTTCCACATGAATGGTACCAATCAGGTGATCTTCTCATTGGAGGGATGGCTTCACAGAACCTCTATGCCTTCAGTGAACATACTTTTCATGAACATCCATTTCAGGAGCTCTATGAATTTTCAGAGTAAGAAAATCCCACACCTTTCTCCACCTAATAATTCCTTCACCTAATAACTAGGGGTTTTTTTCCTAGTTTTTCTAAATGACCACACCTGTATCTATGAAAAAAGGTGCCTAAACAAAGCAGAAGAAAGCTTTTTTATGATCAAGCTTCAGTTTCTCAGAGTTTCTGGCTGTAGGTTAAATAAGACTTTTATTTCCCATCAATTTTGTTTTGAATAAAATGTTATGTAAGTTAAACATAATGGCTAAATGCCTAATTACAAATCCTTAAAAGGGGGGATTTAATAAAATGAAGAAATATTTTTAAATATATGGTCCCCTTATTAAATAGAAGAACAGAATTTATTTATTTATTTTTTCCCAGAAAAGAAATGTATCCACAAGAAGGAGCATTAATATCCACTTTTAGATAAGTTTATTTAAAAGATAAAATTAGAAATTTACCTAGGATGCTCTTCATAACTGAAAAGGTTACAACTGAGACATTTTAGATAGTTAATGTGCATAAAACATTGTTATCTGAAATTTGATTTTTTTTTTCTCAAAATATAACACATACCATGAATTCTTTGAAGAATATTTATCTCAGAAATGTTTTGAGGTTCTATATTACTTTTTCTCACTTTTCCAAGATCACAACATTTTGCCAGAAGAAATAAGAGGGGCAGAGTAACATATAACAGAAGAAATAAGAGGGGCAGAGTAACATATAACAGAATAATAGAGTTGGAAGGGACCTCAGAGGTCTTCTAGTCCAACTCCATGCTCAGGCAGGAGACCCTATACCATTTCGGATAAATTTCAATCTCTTCTTAAAAGCCTTCAGTGATGGAGCAACCACAGCTTCTGAAGGCAAAACCGTTCCACTGGTTAATTGTTTTCACTGTCAGGAAATTTCTCCTTAGTTCTAGGTTGCTTCTTTCCTTGATTAGTTTCCATCCGTTGCCTCTTGTCCTGGCTTCAGGTGCTTTGGGGAATAGCTTAACCCATTAACCCATTTCTTTCATGAATTTCAGAATGCTTTTCCTTCCATACTAAATGTGAAAGCTGTTCTTCCACTAAAATATCATAATTTTTAGAAAGAGGAGAAGTAGTGAGATGGCAGATTGCAACACTTAGGATATGATGGATGAAGATTCATACAATGAAAAAAAATGTTTTTTGGTGAAAGAGTGAAAATGAATGAATGAAACAACAAGCATCTAATTTCAGTCTAACTTTCTTTGAAATATAGAATTACAAACATATTTAGAGAGTTGAAGGCAGAGTTACCCCATGGTAAGATGGGCACCCAATGAATTTGATAAAGTTAAGTGTATGAATATATGTATTTACATATGCATTTATGTATGAATGAATATATTTCTTAGTACTTTTGTGTACATTGCAAAATTGTTTCATGAAAGACTTTCTTTATTTGCAGTGTAATTACAAAATTCTATCAGCATGTCCTTTCCTTGGCCTTTGCTGCCAAGGAGATCAATGAGAACCCACAAATCTTGCCCAATGTTACCCTTGGATTCCACATCCATGACAGCTACAACAATCCTAGGTTGACTTATCGGACCACTATGGACTTACTTTTCAAATCGGATCGATTTCTGCCCAACTACAAATGTGGACTTCAGAAAAATCTCCTGGCCATCATTGGAGGAGTTGGAACAGATACTTCATCCCATATGGCAGAAATTCTAGAGTTCTACAAAATTCCACAGGTGAGTCCAGGGGTGAGGAGATGTATATTGTTCTTGTTAATAGATTTCAAGAATTAATCAATTGAATAAATGTGCCCAAGAGCATCCTTAAGTTTTCATTCTCATAAATCTCATTTAAGATTTAACAAGTGACTAAAAATAAAAATTAGATTTCTTGGTGCAGAATGGAACAACTCACTGTGGCCAACTCACCATGACCAACTCACAGCTGGACAACTCACCACTGGAGAATTCAAGAATTAAAGTTAATTTAATATTTTAATTTTTATCACTCACATTTCATTTTGTCCCTTGTTTGACATCTTTTCTTTAATGATTCTATTCCATCATTTCTTCTATAAGAATCTTTTCCTGTGGTGAGTTGGATGTGGTGAGTTGGCCTAGACCCTTCTTGATGAATGCCAATGATATTTTAACACATTTGTTGAAAAAAAAACATCAATGGCCAGAAATTTAACCATATTCTCAAAATTTGAGAAATTAGGGATCAGGTGTAAAACTGTCAAGTCAGTTTTTGAAGTGATACATAAAAATGCATGACCAAAACAAATAAACAAAAAAAACTCTATTTAATTGCTCTATACAATGTCTTCTTTTAGCTCACCTATGGATCATTTCCTTTGGAAGAAATTGATAACTCTCAATCGTCTTCACTTTACTTTATGGCCCCAAATGAAGTTCCTCAATATATCGGGATTATCCGATTGCTTCAATGTTTTGGATGGAAATGGATTGGGCTCTTTGCTGTGGACACTGAGAGTGGAGAACACTTTTTGCAGAAATTGGAGCACTTGTTCTTCCAGCAGGGAATCTGCTTAGCTTTCATACAAAGATTTCCGAAACTATTGCGTCTGGATGACTTGGGCAAATTTAGTGATATCATGTTTAACTTTTATACACATTTCACAGATGTTAAAACAAATACATATATCATCTATGGAGAATCTTTTACACTTGCCTGGCTCACAGCTCTCAAATCTGTATGGGATGCTGCAAATAAGGGAAATGCATCTTTAAGCAAGGTGTGGATCACCACAAGCCAAATTGATTTTATGCTACCAGGATCCCAAAGGGATTGGAATCTCCAATTTTATGATGGGGCCATTTCCTTTCAAATCCACTCAGGTGAAAATCTGGGATTCAAGGAATTTCTTCAGTCCATAAAACCATATTCAACCCATGGAGATGGGTTTCGAAACCACTTTTGGGAGCATGCATTTGACTGTTTCCTTCCTAGTTCGGGATTGTCATCATTGGGCAGTCAAGAATGCACTGGGGAAGAAGGACTGGGAAACCTTCCAGAATCTCTGTTTCAATTACAGATGACCGGCCACAGCTACAGTATCTATAATGGTGTTTATGCTGTGGCTCATTCTTTGCATAGCATGCTATCAAAGGGATCCAATCTCAAAAAAATCTTGGCAGATAAAATACCGGTAGCTGAATCTCCAGAACTGCAACCTTTTAGGGTAACATATCTCCACCAAAGTTTTTTTTTTCAATGAACAACTTATTTCAAAATAATTTAGCTCACAAAATGAGCTAAGCATTCATTTCAGGCACAATCTGTTCAAACAGCTGTGCTAAAAATGCTTAATGTCCTTGTCTGCTCCAATTAGATTAGACTTAACTTTCTTCTCAATGGTCTTATCAAGGCATTTTAAAGTGGTACTATTACTTCACATGATTTTGATTCTATCCCTCTTTTAATGCAGTCTAGAACTGTGTTGGCTTTTTTGGCAGCTGCAGCAAACTGCTGGTTCATATTTAAGTGGTTGTCCACTAGGACTTTGAGATCCCTCTCACAGTTACTACTATTGAGCAAGGTACTACCTATACTGTACTTGTGCATTTGCTTTTTCGTCCTAAATGATTACCTTATTTTTTTCACCATTAAATTTAATTTTGTTAGATAGCACCCAAATTCAAGTCTGTCCAGATCCTCTTGGATCTTAAGCCTATCTTCTGGAGTGTTAGCTATTCCTGCCAGCTTGCTGTCATCTGCAAATTTGATGAGTTCCCCATCTATCCCCTTATCCAAATCATTGATGAAGATGTTGAAGAGCACTAGACTGAGAACAGAGACCTGGGGCACCTCACTACACACTTCTGTCCATTGAGGACTGCACATTGAGTGTGGTTGGTCAGCCAGTTCCGAATCCATCTGGTGGTGATGCTGCCTAACCCACATTTTTTTCTATCTTATCAAGTAGTATATTGTGATTTACTTAATGGAATGCCTTACTGAAATCCAAGTAAATTATATCCACAACATTCCTCTAGTCCACTATATAATATAATAGTTCTTTGTTTTCTATTGGCATTTTGTCCAATGAAACTGCATAATGAGTTTGGGAAATAAAACATGGAACTTCTCATATTTTGTTTTCCCTTATCTTTGTTAATTCAACTTCATTGCTTTCTTTTTCTCTATCAAGTAGCTCCACCAATTTCTTCAAGACATTTCTTTCAACAACGGAGCAGGAGAGGGAATGTCTTTTAATGAGAAGAGGGAAGTTGCAGGTGGATTTAGCATCATCAATATGATCGTTTTTCCAAACAAGTCCATCAGGACCGTGAAAGTTGGAAAGCTAGATCCTGATGCATCTTATGGAAATGAATTGATCCTTAATGAAAATCTGATAAAATGGCACAAAGGTTTTAATCAGGTACAGAACTTCATAAATGTAGAGTATTTTTTTACAACTTCTTTAAATAATGGAAAGAGTTTCAGTTAAAATGTCTCCAACTGATCTCTTCTGGTCATGATTCTCTTTATAGCACGGGTGTCAAACTCGCCACATCATGTGATGTGTCACAACATATTGCAACTTTTTTTCACATTGGTGCAGCTGGGGCGGGTGCGGCCTCTGCATGATGCAACTGGCCCTCAGACTGGCAGTTTCACATCCCTGCTTTATAGGATGCCTAGTTGACTGTATTCTCAGCTGGTGAAACAACTGAATAACTTGGCAATTACCTATGCAAAGTTTTTCATGTTATGAGCAGGTTCTTCCAGTTTCTCTGTGTAATGAATACTGTCACCCTGGATATTGGAAGAGGAAATCTGAAGAGAAAAGCTTCTGCTGCTACGATTGTGTTTCGTGTCAACAGGGGAAGATTTCAAGTAAGATAGGTCAGTTATGGACCTCTACAAAATCTGAAAACATTGGGCAGCAAAGGAACTGTTTCATCAAATATTACCATTGGTTGAGCTGCACATATTTATTTCTTACTAAAATTGAGGTTTTCTAGCATTTAAAGCAAGGAACACAGGTAACTCCTAGAAATCTCAGTTAGTAATAACCTCAATTAGTAATAATCACTCAGGTTTTAAAATAATATATCTTGTAGAATACTGTAAACCACACAAAATCCCTTCTTTTACTGCCCTTTTTTGCCAGATATAAGAATACAGAGTGGGATACAAACATTATTTTTTGGGTGGTCCTGTAGATCTCATCTGTAGACCAAGAATGTATAGTGGTCTAGCAAATTTTTCTAAGGTTGTCATGCAAATACTGCATTGCAATATAATGCATATTGAGGGGGACAAAATTGAACAATATCTAATTAATTATTATAAAATTAAATGGAAAAGTTCAGTATTCAACATGATATAATTGTTGTATTAAGGATACTTTCAACCAGTGTATATAATATGAAATCCTTCAATTCTTTATGACACTGTCTACAAAAAAAATGTTTCATCATTTTTTTATAGTTAAGAATGATTCTTTGGTGCAGGAAGTAATTACCTAATGTTAATCTTATTGAGTAATATTACCCAAATTTTGAAAATATCATAGTTGCTTTCAAAATCTTGAGAGCACCACTTTCAAAACACTTCTTCCAAATTTCAAAGAAATACAAACTGGGGTATTTAAAGGAAGGAAAGAAAATAATTACATTTTACTTCATTTTAGATATAGGGTTTTCATTTGGAAACTATATATACATACCACATAGAGGAATTGGAGACATATTTGTTTGAGGGTGAAGTTTAGTCCTCTGAGTTTGGGGGTTGGTTTCCAAATATTTTGTTACCAGGCTAGGTAACATCTTTAGTGGAGTTAAATCACATTTACATTCCCTAAATTCAGCTGAAGATGTTACCTAGCCTGGTAACAATATGTTGAGAAACCAACCCACAAGCTCAGATAAGGAATTTTCACCCTCTTCCTACACCTGAGCAACAGATATTCACCACTATTGCAAACTTGTTTATTTAGTTGTCTCTTTGTTAAATTTGTTTGTCACCCATGTTGCATAAGGGGACCCATGTTATGTGATAGTTATGGACAGAATTATATGAAAATATAAACAAGCACATTTGGAAAGCATTTGAGCTGCTGTTATGTTTCCAGGGACGTGGTGGCTCAGTGGGTTAGGACGCTGAGCTTGTCGATCAGAAGGTCGGCAGTTTGGCAGGTCGAATCCCGAGTGCCGCGTAACAGAGTGAGCACCTGTTACTCGTCCCAGCTTCTGCCAACCTAGCAGTTCGAAAGCACGTAAAAATGCAAGTAGAAAAATAGGGACCACTACGGTGGGAAGGTAACAGCGTTCCATGTGCCTTTGGTGTCTAGTCATGCCAGCCACATGACCACGGAGACGTCCTCGGACAAGCGCTGGCTCTTCAGCTTTGAAACGGAGATGAACACCAGCCCCTAGAGTCAGAAATGACTAGCATGCATGTGCGGGGGAACCTTTACCTTTACCTTATGTTCCCAGTAAAACTGAATAAAAAATAACAAAACAATCAATATGTCAGGGCCCACTTCAAAACCTCAACCTAAGAAAGCAGAACTCGTGGAAGCAGTTTCTTCCAAAAGGAATTTTTATTAGAGAAGCTAATAGCAGGCATAATAGATACTGCCAGGCTGTCTCAGGGTTGTGGCAATGTTTTGTTGGGTCTTCACACCTTCCCTTCCGAAAACAGAAATAAACCAAGTGCCGGAGGAGCATTCCTTTATCCTCCCCCCTTTCAAGGTGACATCAAGGGGGAAGATAGTTCAAACAGTGTGTATGCTGAAACAACAAAAGTGTTACAGTGTAGTGATAGAGGAAAACAAAGAAGTAGCCCGCAGTGTTTTCCCCCTCCCCTCCAGGAGAATGGCAGAACCCAGAAGCTACTGGTTCTGCCAAACTGGTGCAAACTAGCTGAATCCCACAGATCCATGCCCAAATGACTCTGGGTAACTTGACAATATTAAACAACAAATTATAATAATAACAATAAAAAAAGAACCAACAGAGAACAGCAACCAAATGTTCTACCACCTAAATTAAAATTATGCATTGTAATGAAACTCTGCAAGTTCACACAATTTCATACCATTAAATTATAGATTTTTGGAATATAACTTGGAATAACCTTTGAAATACAGATACAGAGGGAAAAGATCACAAAATGAATATCAGGCTCAAACCATAACATAAAGTATTTATTATAGTGATAAGCAGGAAATAAATGAGTTTTCTTTTGATCCTTTATCCAGATACAGAAGATTGTTTCAAATGTCCTGAAGATCAGTATCCAAACAAGGATCAAGATCAATGCCTTAACAAAACAATGAGTTTCCTGTCCTTTGAAGAATCTTCAGGGGTCAGTCTGGCCTCAGCTGCTGTTTCCTTCTCCCTCATAACAACCAGTATGCTCGGAATTTTTCTTAAGCATAGAGATACCCCCATTGTCAAGGCCAACAACCGGGACCTCACTTACACACTACTCATTGCCCTTCTGCTCTGTTTTTTCTGTTCCTTGTTATTTCTTACTCAACCAGGAAAAGCAATCTGCCTTCTCCGTCAACCAGCATTTGGCATCATCTTCTCAGTTGCTGTTTCTTGTGTGTTAGCTAAAACTATTACTGTGGTTGTAGCTTTCATGGCTACTAAGCCAGGATCTTCATTGAGAAAATGGGTGGGGAAAAGATTGGCTCTTTCCATTGTCCTTTCTTGTTCTTTTTTTCAAGCAGGTCTTTGCATTCTGTGGCTGGTGACATCTCCTCCATTCCCTGAGTTAGACATGCACTCTCTTAAAGAAATCATGATTTTGCAATGCAACGAAGGTTCCATCTTCATGTTCTATTGTGTCCTGGGTTATTTGGGCTTCTTGGCTATTGCCAGCTTCATTGTGGCTTTTCTTGCCCGTAATTTACCTGACAGCTTTAATGAAGCCAAGTTCATCACTTTCAGCATGTTGGTCTTCTGCAGTGTGTGGATCTCCTTTGTTCCAACCTATCTGAGCACCAAAGGAAAAGCCATGGTGGCTGTGGAGATCTTCTCCATCTTGTCTTCCAGTGCTGGGTTATTGGGATGTATTTTTTCCCCAAAATGTTTCATCATTATGTTCAGGCCAGAACTTAATAGCAGACACCAACTAATCAAACAAAATAATTAAATTAGGTCTATATTTTTATGACTTACAGGGGAAGAAAATTAGCAAAGGAAAATTAAAGGTTGGCCTTTTCAATTTTCCTTTGTATTCTCCATTCCACGTCAGCATTTCTGTTTTGTGGTTGTAATCTCTCCTCCATTTCCTAAATTAGTTGTCACCTCAGTTATTGAACAAGTGATTCTACAATGCAACAAAGGTCTTTTTTTACCTTTGTTTTACCATGTTTTACCATTTTTGTTGATAAAGGCCAGCATATAGGCCTTTTGGTCTTCAGGAGCTTCATCATTGATTTTGTTGCCTATAAATTATCTGTCACTTCCGAAAACTCACGTTCATTGCTTTTAGCATGTTTGTCTTTTTGCAGGGTGTGGGTCTGTCAACCTATCTGAGCACAACAGCAAAATTCATGGTAGCTGTGGAGAACTTTTCCATCTGATGATGGGTGCTGGGTTTTTATACCTTGTTGGGCTTTTTTGTTTGGAATTGTTCCTGTGGCATGAAATTTGACCTGAGTCTGAGTGTGCCTTTCTGGTATTTTGATGGTGGTGGGGTTAATCCTATTAATCCTATTAGGCCCCAAATGTCATATTCCAAGCTTCCTGGCTTCAATCTTTCTGACAAGATTATCACATCTGCATTTCAGCAGACCTGGTTTCTGTTTGGGGAAGAGGGACTGTTGGAGGGGACGGTTTCTGCCTTTAAAATATTTCTTTCTCGGGAGGGGGGCTGACTTTCCACAAAAGGAAGGTAGGAAGGAAGTCATAATATTTCTGAAATACATATTTTCACATATAAAATAGATGCAAAAACATTCTCTGAATTATTATCGGCGAATTATTGCATATTTTTAAAATAATGACTGTATACACAAATAAGCAAATCCTCTTCATCACTAAGAGGTGTAGGAAGCCACAGCAATAACCAAAGAAAAATAAAAGTTTGTTTAAAACATACTATATACAACACATATATAGACCTACACCCTTACATATAAGTAACATATAAATATTAATCACTGTCCATCTTGAATACATAATGAAAGGAGGAAGCTTTAGAGGTTTTTTTTTTTAATTCCATTTATATTCCGCCCTTCTCCGAAGACTCAGGGCGGCTTACAAGCTAAGCAGTAGCCTTCATTCTATGTATATGCCTTCTTATTAGGGCTTTCACACACACACCAAGCGGCATTATTACAAAGTCAGCTTAATTGCCCCCAACAATCTGGGTCCTCATTTTACCTACCTCGGAAGGATGGAAGGCTGAGTCAACCTTGAGCCTGGTGGGATGCGAACCTGCACTAATTGCAGGCAGCTGGTGTTACTTAAGGAGGCATTAGCCCACTGCTCCACCAAGAGTTCACAAGGTTAATACTATATGGAACAAAGCTGTGCCTGAGTCTGGATATTCTGCTTCAGATACCATGGAGTCTCCTGCCAGAAGGTAACAAGGAAAACAGGTCATGAAGAGGATGTGTAATGTCCCAGACAATCTTGCAGACCCTGCTCAAGCAACAATTATGTGCTGTGTCCTGGACGGAAGGGAGGGAACTGTCAATGATCTTTTCAGCTGTCCTCACCACTCTCTACACTCCCTTCCTGTCTGAAACAGTGATGCTTCTAAACCAGACATTGATGCTGTATGACAGGATGCTCTTTATCATGGTCAGATAACATTACCATCAGATTCTTTGGCATCACTATCTATTGCAGGAGGTCAAAACCTTTAGTTTGCCCATTGTTGACTAATGCACTCAGAACCTAGACTGTTCAAATTGATTACCTGCATGGTCCCTATGAATCATGGGACATTGCTTGGAATAGGGGGAAAACAGAGCCTTTGGATTGGATCATGACTATGCAATATTTCACTTCAAATGGATCTCTTCTCTTCCTGAGATTCAGGGAAGAATTGAAGGAGAGGAAATGAGAAAATAGACATCCAGAGTGTTGTTGATAGCCAACAAGGAAGAAACACAATCAAACATGTGTTATATCATCCTTCCAATAATTATTCAGGATGATAATTTTTGTTTGTTTGCTTTATTATTAAAAATAATTGTTGATTTTAAAAACTGCATGTCTTTACATTATGTTACTTTGCTTCTGTGACTATATAGTAAAGGTAAAGGTTCCCCCGCACATGCGTGCTAGTCGTTTCCAACTCTAGGGACCGGTGCTCATCTCTGTTTCAAAGCCGAAGAGCCAACGCTTGTCCGAGGACGTCTCCATGGTCATGTGGCTGGCATGACTAGATGCCAAAGGCACACGGAATGCTGTTACCTTCCCACCGTAGTGGTCCCTATTTTTCTACTTGCATTTTTACATGCTTTTGAACTGCTAGGTTGGCAGAAACTGGGACGAGTAACAGGCGCTCACTCTGTTACACAGTACTCAGGATTTGACCCGCCAAACTGCTGACCATGTGATCGACAAGCTCAGCGTCCTAACCCACTGAGCCACCACATCCCTTGATTATATAGTAGATACACCTAAATTTTCACATTTAAAAACAAAACTTTCCAATGGAGAGTGGGAATTCAACTTTACATTTTAAACTTCATCATTATGCTCACATTTACAATGGATAGCTCATGAAATGTAATTGTGTCAGATTAGCAAATATACGAGGACAGTTGGAAAATTATCCATGCTTGCTTGCAAAATGGTTTCTTTCTGATTCTCAAAAATCACTAGTCTTTCCATACTACATTTGTGAGACCCTAGAATATCATTGGGAAAAGCTTAAACTTGATAGAATTTCTCCTAAATCAACATTTCAGAGCTACAAGTAAATCAGAATGTAAAGACTCTTTAATATGAATAACTTAAAAATATTTTCTAATTTTTATGAATGTTACTCTTACTAACTTAAAAACATAATCAAACAAAGCAAAGGATAATTAAATATTTCTTCTTATTAATTGTTCCTTGTTGTTTAAATCAGGCCTCAGTACAATAATGTAACATTTGGGGGAAAAGATGCATCCTAGAAGCCCGGCACTAGATGACAAGATAGAGAATATCTCCACAGCCACCATGGCTTTTCCTCTGGTGCTCAAGTACGTTGGAACAAGGGAAACCCACACACTGCAGAAGGCCAACATGCTGAAGGTGATGAACTTGGCTTCATTAAAGCTGTCAGGCAGTTTACGAGCCTGGAAAGCCACAATGAAGCTAGCGAATGAAAGGAGAGCCATATAGCTCAGGACACAATAAAACATAAAAACTGAGCCTTCATTGCATTGTAGAACCATTTCTTCAGAGGCTGAGTGCACATCTAACTCTGGGAATGGGGGAGATTTTGACAACCACACAGTACAGATGCTTGCTTGAAACAGAGAGCAGAAAAGAACAACAGAAACAGCCAGTCTTTTTCCCATCCATGTCCTCATCCAAGATCCTGGTTTGATGGCCTTGAAGGCAAGAGAAACAAGGATCGTTTTGGCCAACACACAAGAGATGGATACTGAGAAGATGAGACCAAATGCAGACTGTTTGAGGAGACAGGTCACTCTCCCAGGTTGTCCAATAAAGAGCAGAGAGCAGAGAAAGCAGAACAGAAGTGAGATCAGGAGAGTGTAGGTGAGATCCCGGTTGTTGGCTTTCACAATAGGACTGTCTTTGTGCTTAATAAAAATTCCCAGCACCCATGTTGTAATGAGGGAGAAAAATGTAGCAAGACAAGCTAAACTATACCCTAAAGGTTCTTCATAAGATAGAAAATTTATCCTTTTCAAGAGACACCCATGTCTTTCTTCGTTTGCATATTGATCTTCTGGACATTGGATGCAAGCTAACATATCTGAAATTGAAAAAAATAAATAAATTCCACCCACATAGTCAGTAAATACAAAGTAGCCAATAGTGGCATAATAGATTCCTAAAAGTTCTTCATAAGAAAAGCAGCTTAACTTGCTTATAGAACTCCAGGACATTGAAAGAAACCAAGAGTGTAAAAATGAAATGTTTTCCCTAAGTTTCAATTGAAAAGGAAAGACAATGTATCAAGGAGGAAATTCCACAAAAATCAATATTTTACACATATTTCAAGGACAAACTACATTGGAAACAAAATTTTCTGATGCTGCAGGATATCATTTCTATGTAATATTTTTATTTCCTATTTTTCTTTCTTTCTTCACTTCTTTTAATGTTCATTTTTGTGTTTATCCCCATAAATAGAATACTTATGGGCATCAAAAAAAATGAATGCACATATACTACACTCTAGAGAAAATATGAATAACAAGGATTTTCCAAAGAAGTCAAACAGTGCAGAAATTGAGCATAGCATTTGAAATAAATTATTATTAATATTGTTATTATTTTTTAAAATAAGTGTGGCATTAATCTAATAGTTTGAATCCTTCCTTCCTTCCCATTGGAGGTTAAATGAATATCATTCAGATTTGACTACTACAATGTGCTCTACATGGGACTGCCCTTGAATCTGGAAGTTTCAATTGTTTGAACATGAGGTGGCCTGCATGGTTCTATGCAAGCCTAGATTTATTTATATGTAGCCTCTTTTGCAGGTGTTGCATTGGATGGCATTTCAAGATGTTGGTTGTCACCTTTAAAGTTCTGCATGGCTTGGAGCCCAAGTTATTTGAAAGATTGTCTTTTCCAAGTTATACCCAACCTAAGACAGGAGGCAGAATAAGTTACATGTTCACTTTTTTAAGGGAGTCCATCTGGAGAGATCAATCTGGTGGGACCAAGGAGGAGGCCTTTTCCATGGTGGCTCCTTCCTTGTGGAACATTTTCTCTGTAGAATTAAGATTGGTCTCCCTTTGACACACTATACATAGAAAGGCCTTGAAAACATTGGTTTTACCAATGAACCTGGAGTCTCCAAGGTATTATGGAGCTCATGGTTGGTTTGATTGTGGTTGCCAGGAATGGTGGGGTTTTTTTTTGGGGGGGGGGTATTGGCTTTTGTGTTGGGGTTTTGTTTTGCAAAACTTCCCAGAGTTGGGGAGCCATATACTGTTTCTAAATAAATAAATGAAATTGTTTAGAGCTTGGTATGCTTCCCTTCCCTTCCCTTATTTTCAGATATTGTAATATATCTAGATTTTTTTTTACATTTCACAATCACTTTTGTATCTTTGCTATTTCCAAATAAAAACTAATGAATATGCAATCTGAAAACTAATTAGCTGAAATTAGCTGAAAGCATGCTGCAGAATGGTATGGTGTACTTGTTTGTGATGTCACTCTGGCTGATATTTCAAGTTCATGTCTATAACAACAAAATCAGAGAAGTTGTTAACATACCAGTCTTATTTGAGATTTTTCCCTCTGGGCACGGAACACAATCATAGCAGCAGAATTTTTTTCCTTCATCCTTCCTTTTCTGAAAACCGGGATGACAATATTCATTGCACAAAGAGATAGGGAGCACCTAGTTTTCAATTTAATAATGTTGGAAAATGAGGATTTATTATTTTGAATAGAGATCAGTTGTTAGACCATAAATTAAATGTGCAGCACTGTTAACAATAAAAAGAAAAGTCCTATCCATAATATGTATAAAAAGGTCAAGAAATAAATAGGATTTGAGAAAGCATTTCAAATCAAATTTGTTGTTGTTGTTGTTGTAAGTTGTGAAGTCGTGTCCGACCCATCGTGACCTTATGGACAATGTTCCTCCAGGCCTTCCTGTCCTCTACCATCTTCTGTAGTCCATCTAAGCCCACGCCTACTGCTTCAATGACTCCATCCAGCCACCTCATTCTCTGTCGTCCCCTTCTTCTATTGCCCTCAATCTTTCCCAGCATTAGGCTCTTCTCCAGTGAGTCCTTCCTTCTCATTAGGTGGCCAAAGTATTTGAGTTTTAGCTTCAGGATCTGGCCTTCTAAAGAGCAGTCAGGGTTGATCTCCTCTAGGACTGACCGGTTTGATCGCCTTGCAGTCCAAGGAACTCGCAGGAGTCTTCTCCAGCACCATAGTTCAAAGGCTTCAATTCTTTGGCGCTCAGCCTTTCTTATGGTCCAACTTTCACTGCCATACATTGCAACTGGGAAGACCATAGCCTTGACTATACGCACATTTGTTGACAGGGTGATGTCTCTGCTTTTTAGTGTGCTGTCTAGATTTGTCATGGCTTTCCTCCCGAGGAGCAAGCGTCTTTTAATTTCAAATTTTAAATTTCAAATCAAATTTAGGTATATTTTAAATCTCCAATTTGAATTTCTGAGCACACTTGACCTGGATTTCCCACTTTTTAATTGGATTCATACCAGGAATTGAATATGTGAGTTTGCATTAATTCAATTCTTCCATTTGATCAGATGGATTGAATCAATAAAATTTGCTTTAAATCACTCATATATTTTAGTTTCACTCAACTAAAATGTAGTCTTAAATGCATTTATTTGCTTTCACATTTTCAGTTCACTATTTTGGGAAATGTAATAAATAATGTACACAATATTAGTGAAGTTAGTTTTCAACAATTAAAGTGGAAAACTGTGGTTTTGATTTGGTTATCCCCCAGGATCTACCTGGAAGGAGAATGGTAAGTTTCCTGGAAGGAGAATCCATATGAAAATGGTCATGCAAACTTTCCTTGACACCATACCTGATTAAATGATCTATGCCAAACTATCACGTCCTCATTAATGACTAATTCCTTGCCATTCAGAGCATCAGGATCCACTTTTCCAATCTTACGTCTCTGGAAAGTGAAATTAGGAAAGGTGACTATGTTGATGATATCAAATCCACCTTCCATGTTTTTTTGATCATAAAAAGTCAAGCTGTCTCCAAGAATAATTTGCATATATATATATATATATATATATATATATATATATATATATATATATATATATATATATGTTTTCGTAGATTCTCGCGGGTGTCTGTATGTGTAGATCTAGAGTCTCGGGTTTCTTCCCGCGTTCCTTTCATCTTCAGAAAGTTGTGGCGACGTTTCGACGAAATCCCATCCGTCATCATCAGGCCGGAGTGTTCCTCCTGCTGCTTCCAGGAGCAATGCGTGGTCTGGCTGTTCCTTTCCTTCCAACTGCCGGTGGGGCTGTGTTCTGACTGGGTGGAGGCATGGCTGCTTTCTGATTGGGTGGGGGTGTCCTCCGATTGGGTGGAGGCGTGGCTGTCTTCTGATTGGGTGGGGTATGTTCTGAATGGGTGGGTTTTTTTGTGTCCCGTAGTGTTTATGTGTTGTACTAGTGAAGATGTGTGATCTTTCTTCTGTACTGAGTTCTTATGTTCTTCTACACGTAGAAGAAGGTACAAAAACAATCGCCAAAATAGAACATCTCAATAGCAGAATAATCAGAGAAGCCATTGAAATAGAAAAACACCCAGACAGTATGAACAAGCGAGACGACACCTCCCGCCTACATGCCATTTGGAAGCCAGCATTGATAGAGAAACGAATTTCAGCAAACAAGAATTTAAAAAACCAACAAACAACCCCAAATGCCACCAGCCCCAGCAAGACTCATCCACACCCAGAACAAAAACTCTCCCACACAGAAGACAGAACAAGTCAAGCAAAAGTGCCATCACCCAAGCAGAAGAACGCACACACGAACCTGACTGACCCATACCAGAGATACATAGCAGGTCCTCGAACTCGGAGCCAAACCAAAGCTCTGGAGGCCACTACACAGCCCACTCCTCAGGATACCAAATCACAACACTCAGGATATTACAACACAACAAAAAACCCCACCCATTCAGAACATACCCCACCCAATCAGAAGACAGCCACGCCTCCAACCAATCAGAAGACAACCACGCCTCCACCCAACCGGAGGACACCCCCACCCAATCAGAAAGCAGCCACGCCTCCACCCAGTCAGAACACAGCCCCACCGGCAGTTGGAAGGAAAGGAACAGCCAGACCACGCATTGCTCCTGGAAGCAGCAGGAGGAACACTCCGGCCTGATGATGACGGATGGGATTTCGTCGAAACGTCGTCACAACTTTCTGAAGATGAAAGGAACGTGGGAAGAAACCCAAGACTCTAGATCTACATATATATATATATATATATATATATATATATATATATATATATATATATATATATATATATATATATATATATATATATATATATATATATATATATATATATATATATATATATATGGATCTTTGGTTATTCGGGTTTTTCCCCGCGTAGAACTAAAGGTGTAGGAGCAACATTTCGACGGAATCCCATCCGTCATCATCAGGCTGGTGGCTTCTGCTTCCTTCTTCTGGGAGAAGCATGTGGCTGTTTGTTCCTCTTTTTTAACTGCCCCCTCTATATATTTGTATGTCTGTGTGTTTTGTTTTCTTCATAAATATGTATAAAACATATACAGTGTGTATCTATATCTATATCTAGATCTAGATCTATATCTAGATCTAGATCTATATCTAGATCTAGATCTATATCTAGATCTAGATCTAGATCTAGATCTAGATCTAGATCTAGATATAGATATAGTGCAAGAAACAGCCACTGAAAAAACAATGACAAAAGTTGGTTGCCGAAGACAACAGTTGACTTTCCCTGGTTGACCAAGAAATTACAAGGAAGAAAGAAAGCAGAGCAAAAGAAGAATGTAAGTCAGATCTCGATTGTTGGCTTTAACTATGGGAGTATCTTTGTACTTCATAAAAGTTCCGAGAATCCAGGCTGTTATTGTAGAAAAAGCAATAGCAGCTGATGCCAAATAAATTCCTAAAGTTTCTTCAAAACTCATTGTTTTGTTAAGACATTGATCTTGCTCCTTGCTTGGATATTGATCTTCGGGACATTTAAAACAATCTTCCATCTCTAGATTAAAAGGAAAAGAAAGGTCATATTAATTCATTATTATATATTTCTGGAAATACAGAGAAACCTATCTGATAACTGGGTGCTTGCTTTGGTAAGACCAAATTTGAAACATTGCATCCAGTTTTGGTCACCATGATATAAAAAAAAAGATGGTAAGACTCCAGAAAATGTGCAGAGAACAAATATGTTTAGGGAACCAGAGGCTAAAACATAGAAGGAATGTTGCAGGAATTGGATATGCCTAGTTTAATGAAAGAGAAGGACTAGGGGTGAGATGATACCAGTGTTCCAATATCTAAGGGGCTGCCACAAAGTGGGGGTCAACCTATTTTCCAAAGCACTTGAAGGCAAACGAGAACAACGGATGGAAACTAATCAAGGAGATAAGCAATCTAGAACTAAGGAGAAATTTCCTGACAGTGAGAACAATTAACCAGTGGAGCCAGCTTGCCCTCAGAAGATGTGAGTGCTCAAACAGTAGAGGTTTTTAAGAAGAAATTAGACAGTCATTTTTCTGAAATGTTATAAGGTTTCCTGCTTGAGCAGGGGGTTGGACTAGATTCTAGAAGGTCTCCAAGGTCCCTTCCAACTCTTTTATTATATTATCTACTACTTATAAGTTTCATCAGGGTTGATTTATGTATGTCCTTACATTCTGATGTTATAAAGAAAAGAGTTATTGTTTTTTTATTGTTTGTATATGGGTTTTTTTATTTTTGTAAGTCACCTAGACTCCCTGTGCTGATCACAGGTTGAGAAGCAATGGTCCATATATATTATTATTATTATTATTATTATTATTATTATTATTATTATTATTATTATTATTATTATTATTATTATTATTATTATTATTATTATTATTATTATTATTATTTAGATTTATATACCGCCCTTTCCCGAAGGACTCAGGGCGGTTTACAGGGCATTTAAAAAACAGTCAATACAAACGTTAAAACAAATTAAAAGAGATTAAATAGAACCCTGAGAAAATTAAAACCCGGTTAAAATTAAAATTAAAAATATTCTCAGCCTGGGCCAGAGAGCTCGAAGAGCCAGGTCTTCAGGTCCCGGCGGAAAGAACGGAGGGTGGGGGCAGTCCTAAGCTCCGCAGGCAGCTGGTTACACAGGGCAGGCGCACCCACTGAGAAGGCCCTCCCCCTGGGTGTTACCCGCCGGCAATCTTTAACCGGCGGCACCCTCAGGAGACCCTCCCTGTGGGAGCGCACTGGACGAAGGGAACTTGATGCTGGCAACAGGTGTTCCCTCAAATATCCTGGGCCCTCGCCATTTAGGGCTTTATAGGTCATCACCAGCACCTTGAATCATAATGATTTATTCATTTCTCGTCCACACATTCGTTTTAAACCTCAGTCAACTGACCCATCTTGTTTGAAATCTTTCCTTCTGGACATGGAACACAGTCATAGCAGCAGAATTTCTTCCCTTCCACTTAGCGCTGAGCTAAGTCCTCCACGGATGTGCGGAGAGCCCCACCGGAGCTCTCCGGGTCTATGGGGGCACCCCACCCAAGCCCACCAGGGCTGTGCGGAGAGCCCCACCCATGCATGCTGGGGCTGTGTGGGAAGGCCCACTGGAATATGCCAAGGCTGTGCGGGGAGCCCCACCTGAGACTGACAGGGCTGTGGGGGGAGCCACACCCAAGACCGCCGGGGCTGTGGGGGGAGCCCCACCCAAAGCCTCTGGAGCTGAAGGAGGGCTCCCAGCCGAGCCCTCTGGAGCATAAAGAGGGGTCCCAGCTGAGCCCTCTGGAGAAGAAGGAGGGGTCCCAGCCGAGCCCTCTGGAGAAGAAGGAGGGGTCCCAGCAATCTAGCTGGTTCCCACTTCTAAGGGAGACTTTGTGCTTCCCGAGGAAACCACCACACTAGATCCCTTGTTTTTAAAATCAAGAAAACGAAAAAGCCTCTCAGAATTCTGATTTTAATTGAATTGAATAGCCTTGATTGATGCTTTTAACCCATGTAATCCTTTACTTGCTTAATGTCCATCACCTTTTTTTTTTGCAACTGTGCAATCGGCAAGCCATTGAAGATCCCTTCCAAAGTGGTTACTGGGTCACAACTGATGCCAAATGTTGGGATGATTGATTCTTTTTGCTTGAACCAAGATCCCCTTACTCACCTGCCCCTTCCACTCTGTGGAGACTGAACAGCTGGGCTTGCATGCCAGACCAACATTGGTTCAAATGTACTATGAATAGCCGCCTTTGAAACAACTCATATGCTATTATGAACTAACTTTGCCCATGAAAGAAACTTCCATGTATTAGGGGTAACTCGGGTTGTATCCAGAAAGTTGCTAAGAGTTGGAGTTAAGAGCTAAATTAAGTAATTTCATGTTGCCTAGCCATTTTATCTTTGTTAATGTGTACAACTAGTAACTGGGGAAAAAGCAAAGTCCGCTGAGAAGGGCAGGGAAGCTGAGTCTCTGAAGCAAATGTATTAAAACACTCTTGATGAAGATTAGACAAGCTAGCATTGTAACCACCTGAAATGTTTTGTTTATTTATTATTATTTAGATTTATATACCGCCCTTTCCCGAAGGACTCAGGGCAGTTTACAGGATATTTAAAAGAAAATCAATACAAAAGTTAAAACAATTAAAAAAGATTAAATGAAACCCTGAGAGAAAATAAAAAAACCCAGTTAAAATTAAAAATTAAAAATTCTCAGCCTGGGCCAGAGAGCTCGAAGAGCCAGGTCTTCAGGTCCCAGCGGAATGAACGGAGAGCGGGGGCAGTCCTAAGCTCCGCGGGCAGCTGGTTCCAAAGGGCAGGCCCTACCCCTGGGTGTTACCTGCCGGCAATCTTTAACCGGTGGCACCCTGTGAAGACCCTCCCTGTGGGAGCGCACTGGACGAAGGGAGCTTGATGCTGGCAGCAGGTGTTAGATAATGTCTTGGCTTCTTCATCCTAAGGAATTAGCTACGTTTGGATTACAAAGAGAAATGGGAGGAGTCTGCAAATAACATGAAAGGTGTTTAATAAGAAGAGGACAGGTTTTGATTCTTTTATTCATCTGAAAACAAAGTAAATTATTGTTGTTGTTGTTAGTTGCAAAGTCGTGTCTGACCCACCATGACCCCATGGACAACGTTAATTAAGTAAATTATATATCCCATTTAAAAATGTATTAGTCTATGGAATATTTTTTAATCTGATTTGTCATCTGGCATTTAAAGAAGCTCTTGTATATATACACCAATTCTACATGTATAGTTTTAGATCATTTTATTTTTAAAATAGAAACATAATGTTGCACTATGTGTCAAGCACTGGGGAAATCAAGAGATTCAGTCAGTTCAAATGAGTATAAAGATTTATTTAAAACTTAAGCTCTCTCCAAGAATCCGACCAACTAACGGGGCAGAGAAATGAGTGGGAGATAAGAAAGACATTTAAGGCAGACTGGACTCTCTTGCAGGTGTGACTTATGATGCATTTGAACCCTGCCTTGGGCTCAGCCTGGTCATTCCTACACTAGGTCGGTATTATATAATTCTGATGAATGTTAATGAGATTACATTGCATAGAAAAACAGAAATTTCAGGTCTCTAACGATCAATATGACATCTTTTCAAAGTATGTTATTGATCCTACCTGGTTAAAGCTTTTGTGCCATTTGATTCTATTTTCATTAATAGTGAATTGATATCTGTCTGGAACATTGGGATCTAACCTTCCAACTTTCACTTTCTTGAATGATTTGTTTGGAAAAGTGATCACGTTGATGATATCAAATCCTCCCATTACTTGCCTTCTGTCATTAAAACAAAATGTCTCTTCAGCTGAGTTGTTAAAAGATATGTCTTGAAGAAATGGATGGAGCTATTTTAAAAATAATAAGAAACAGGGAATTGAAAGACCATTCAGCTAGATATACAAAAAACGGACAATATGCCGTGCATTTCATTTTGGGGAGAGTGGGGAGGGAGGATATGCCTTCAAGTCAGTACTGTCAAGATTTTTGGACACAATTTGTTGTCCTTTTCTTCCGAAGGCTGAGAGAAAATAACGGGCTGACCCAGCTGGTTTTGTGCCTAAATCAAGACTAGAACTTCTGTGTTTTAGCTTGGTGTCCTAAACATTATACCATATTGGCTCTTTCTTTAAGCAGTTAAATCTTTATAAATTCCATCCACAGAACAAGTTGTCAACCTACAATGTATTATAATTGAAGATCTGTGTGAGTGATGCTGAGGGAAGAGAAATATGAGTGTAATCCACTTGGTAAGGTTTGCAGACTGTGAAATAACTGTGTATTGTTGATCATTGTTAGGTGATCAAAACATAATTGATTGACTTAAATCTTAGCATTTTTAACCAACCCAACCATTTTGTACTACATTTTCCATTGAAGAGAGGGGGGGAAAAGTGTGTCATTACAGATATTACCTGCCAAGACTCAAGATCCTGAAGTGGAATGGTTTTATCTGATACCATTTCTTGCCAACTGGATTTCCTTGATAGTGCGGTATGTAAAGAATGAGCCACAGCATAGATACCATTATAGATACTGTAGCTATGACTAGTCATTTGCATTTCAAAGAGAGGTTCAGGAAGATGGTCCAGGTTCTCCTCCCCAGTTCATTTTTCATTATCCATTGTTAGCAATCCTGAATTAGGAAAGATACAGTCAAATGCTTGTTCCCAAAACTCTTTTATGAATCCATCTCTGTGTCTCCCATAAGGTTTTAAGGTCTGAAGAAATGTCCTGAACCCCAGAGGTTCTTTCGATTGAATTTGAAAAGAAATGGCTCCATCAAACAAATGGAGATCAAAACCCTTCTGAATTCCTGTCAATATAAAATCCGTTTGGCTTGTCATAATCCATACCTTTCTAAAGGATGCATTTTCTTTGTTTTGAGGATCTCTAAAAAAAGATGAGAGAAGGGACGCGGTGGCTCAGTGGGTTAGGACGCTGAGCTTGTTGATCAGAAGGTCGGCAGTTTGGCAGGTCGAATCCCGAGTGCCGCGTAGCAGAGTGAGCGCCTGTTATTCATCCCAGCTTCTGCCAACTTAGCAGTTCGAAAGCACGTAAAAATGCAAGTAGAAAAATAGGGACCACTACGGTGGGAAGGTAACAGCGTTCCGTGCGCCTTTGGCATCCAGTCATGCCAGCCACATGACCACGGAGACGTCCTCGGACAAGCTCTGGCTCTTCGGCTTTGAAACGGAGATGAGCACCGGCCCCTAGAGTCGGAAACGACTGGCACGCATGTGCGGGGGGAACTTTTACCTTTACCTTTACTAAAAAAGATGAGAGTCAATGTATCTCCATACATAATAAATGTACTTGTTTTACGATTTGTGAAATGTATATAAATGCTGGACATTGCATCAAAAAAATTATCCAAGTTATCCAGATGAGGGATTTGTTGTAGGAAGGCTGAACAGATTCCATTCTGGGAAAACATCAGTTGCAATTTCTGCCAAAAATTTTCACTGCTCTCATTCTGAAAAGCAAAGAGTCCAATCCACTTCCAGCTAAAATATTTAAGCAACTGGATAATCCCAATGTATAGGGGTTCCTCATTTGGGGCCATAAAGTAAAGTGAAGGTACCTTATTTCTCCAAAACCTTTCTGGGGGATATGAACCATATGTAAGCTAAAAGAAAATATCAAGAGTTTGTACAGAGAAGTTAGAGCTATTATCTTTTTTCTCTATATGTTTATTGGAACAATGGAAGGAACTGGCCAGCAGAATGTAAAGTTAAATAAATTGCTCCTATAATATCAATATATTGATTTATGATCATATAATGTAATTTCTGGAGTTCAGACCAGGTCCCTAATGAGGCAAGAGAATGAGGAAGACCAGAGTTCATATCTATTTCTGTTATTTATCATATCTGTTATTTATACATTTATATATATATATATATTTATATATATCATATATTTATATATATCATATCTGTTATTTATACATGCCCTGTGAACCGCCCTGAGTCCCTTTGGGAGAAGGGCGGTATAGAAATCTCAATAAATTAAATTAAATTAAATTAAATTATTTTTAAAATGCAGAAACTAATAGAATAGAGTAGAATAGAGCTGGAAGGGACCTTGAAGTTCTTCTCATCCAGCCCCCTGCTCAAGCAGGAGAACCGATACCTTCTCAGACAAGTGACTGTCTAGTCTCTTCTTAAAAACATCCAGTGATAGAGTGCCCATGATTTCTGAAGACAAGTTGTTCCACTGGTTAATTGTCCTCACTGTTAGGAAGTTTCTCCTTAATTCCAGGTTGCTTCTCTCTTTGATCAGTTTCTAACCATTGTTTCTTGTCCTGCCTTCTGGTGCTTTGGTGAATAACGTGACCCCCTCTTCTTCGTGGCAGCCCCTCAAATACTGGAACACTGCTATCATGGCTGCCATATTTTTTGTTTTCTTTAGACTATCCAAACCCAAGTCCTGCAGCCTTTCTTCATATGCTTTAGTCTCCAGGCCTTTGATCATCTTAGTAGCTCTTCTCTGAACTTTTTCCAAAGTCTCAATATCTTTTTTGCAGTATGGTGACCAAAATTGATTGCAGTATTTCAGGTGTGGTATCACTAGGATTTTATAAAGCGATACTAATACTTCTCATGATCTTGATTCTATGCTTCTGTTTATACAATTCAGGATTGTATTAATAAATTTCAGTTGCTCAGCTCTTCATTGAAACTTCCCTATAAAGTTGTTAGGGAGCAAAATTAGGATTAGGGATCCTATGTACATTGCTTGAGTTTTGATTATTTACAGAGGAAGAAGAAGATTCTCCCTGTTTCTCAACCAACCTGTGGTATTTTGTAGAAATCTATAATGTCCAATATGTGAGATGAAGTATCAGACTCAAGTCCTCCAAGGATAGCCATTAGATTTTTCAAAGCGCCACACTTATAGTTTGGGATAAATCTGTTTGATTTGAAAAGCAAGTCCAAGGTGGTCCTGAATAGCTTGCTTGTCTTTTCCAAACAACCCATGGAACTGGGGTTAGTTTATAACTTATTTGGGGTTTGTTCTCATCTTTAAATAAACCTCTGGAGCTTTGAGCAGGTAGACAAATTATATTGATTTGGACAATTCCAGGGAGAATTAATTATCTATTCAACCTTTTCACACTTTCACACTGAGTGTAAATTTGTCTACTTGGTAGCATGTCCTCTTATCTTTGTCAAATAATAGGTACCAGACAGTTGAAAATGTCTTTGAATAATTAAATAAAAATAATTATTTTACTTCATTCAAAATGCAAAGAAATTTGAGGATATGGATTTGTGTCCGAGAACACGAATCAATCCACATTTTTTCCCTTTATATCTACCACTATAGAATAGACTTTGTAGAATAGACAGAAAAGTTCTCCACAGCTACCATGAATTTTGCTGTTGTGCTCAGATAGGTTGACAGACCCACACCCTGCAAAAGACAAACATGCTAAAAGCAATGAACGTGAGTTTTCAGAAGTGACAGAGAATTTATAGGCAACAAAATCAATGATGAAGCTCCTGAAGACCAAAAGGCCTATATGCTGGCCTTTACCAACAAAAAATGGTAAAACATGGTAAAACAAAGGTAAAAAAATGACCTTTGTTGCGTTGTAGAATCACTTGTTCAATAACTGAGGTGACAACTAATTTAGGAAATGGAGGAGAGATTACAACCACAAAACAGAAATGCTGACGTGGAATGGAGAATACAAAGGAAAATTGAAAAGGCCAACCTTTAATTTTCCTTTGCTAATTTTCTTCCCCTGTAAGTCATAAAAAATAGACCTAACTTAATGATTTTGTTTGATTAGTTGGTGTCTGCTATTAAGTTCTGGCCTGAACATAATGATGAAACATTTTGGGGAAAAAATACATCCCAATAACCCAGCACTGGAAGACAAGATGGAGAAGATCTCCACAGCCACCATGGCTTTTCCTTTGGTGCTCAGATAGGTTGGAACAAAGGAGATCCACACACTGCAGAAGACCAACATGCTGAAAGTGATGAACTTGGCTTCATTAAAGCTGTCAGGTAAATTACGGGCAAGAAAAGCCACAATGAAGCTGGCAATAGCCAAGAAGCCCAAATAACCCAGGACACAATAGAACATGAAGATGGAGCCTTCATTGCATTGCAAAATCATAGTTTCTATAAGGGATTGCATGTCTAACTCAGGGAATGGAGGAAATGTCACCAGCCACAGAATACAAAGAGCTGCTTGAAGAAAAGAACAAGAAAGGACAATGGAAAGAGCCAATCTTTTCCCCACCCATTTTCTCAATGAAGATCCTGGCTTAGTAGCCATGAAAGCTACAACCACAGTAATAGTTTTAGCTAACACACAAGAAACAGCAACTGAAAAGATGATGCCAAATGCTGGTTGACGGAGAAGGCAGATTGCTTTTCCTGGTTGAGTAAGGAATAACAAGGAACAGAAAAAACAGAGCAGAAGGGCAATGAGAAGTATGTAAGTGAGGTCCCGGTTGTTGGCCTTGACCATGGGGGTATTTCTATATTTAAGGAAAATTCCAAGCACGCTGATTGTTTTGTTAAGGCATTGATCTTGAATTTTACTTGGATACTGATCTTCAGGACATTTGAAACAATCTTCTGTATCTGAATAAAAAAATCAAAAAGAAACTCATTTACTTTCTATTTCCCTCCTCTTTCTGAAATGTTCTATGCTACTGTTTGAAGACTGACATTCCTTCCAATCTCACTTGGCCATAGCCCTGTTTTCCAAGCAAAATTTCTAAAATTTACAAAATTAGGGGTGTTATGGGGTTTGAGGTGAAAAACTAATCTTTTTCATCAAATCTCTTTCAGGTTTTTGCTTGATTTACTGTTAAGTAACATGTAATGGTGAACAGATAAATAGTTCTTGAAAATGATGCATCAGTAATATTCCTTGAAATATCCCAATTAGTACATCTTACTTTAAAAGAGGAAACTATGGGGCTACAGAATTATCTTTTAAAAAAAACTACCTTTCCTATACCATTTATCCATTGCAAGCCAGCATTCTAAATATTTACTTTTATTCAAAAGGGATTTTTTGTCCCACCCACCCCCTCTATTTAGGTAGACACAAAAAACCTATCCCAGCAGCCCCATAATTTCTGTTTGTTAATAAAGTTTCCATAAATCTTTAGACCATTTAGTTTACTGTACTGTATATGAGTCTCAGTTTCGAACTGGGCAACTAATGAACCCTTTGAAATTCTTGCAGTTTAGTTCAAACATGGCTGAATGCAATGTGGAAAGAATACACATTCCATATCTTCTTCTTATTCTTACAGTAAAGTGTTGTTTTCTTTTCCATATATTGCTTACAAAATATTCAATTGTTCATATTCAATTGTTTTTCTGGGATTTTAGAGGATTTTTTTTGTAAGTTTAAGCAAACTGAAAGGTTCCTCAATATAATTGTTTGTGTACATTTCTCTCTCTCTCTCTCTCTCTCTCTCTCTCTCTCTCTCTCTCTCTCTCTCTCTCTCTCTCTCTCTCTCTCTCTCTCTCTCTCTCTCTCTCTCTCTCTCTCTCTCTCTCACTCTCACTCCCACTCCCACTCCCACTCCCACTCTCACTCTCTCACACTCTCCCTGTCTCTCTCTCTTGCTCTCTCACATACACATACACACACACATACAAATGTCAATATTGATTATTGCATTTTTCCAGCCAATTTTACAAAGTATCACAATATTCTCTGATTTGACAAATTATTATTAACTGAGATGTATAAAGATTATGGCTGTTCCTTGCTTAACAGGTGGGGAAACCTCATCTTTATAAAGAAATAGATATATGTATATCAGAACAAATTGTGACTTTTTGACAATTTCTTTTCAGCCAATGTCTCCAAAAATTAAAGGACTTCATAACTGACCAATTTTGCTTGAAATCTTCCCCTGTGGGCATAGAACACAGTCATAGCAGCAAAAACTTTTCTCTTCAGATTTTCTCTTCCAATATCCAGGGTGACAGTATTGATTACATAAAGAAACTGGAAGTACCTGCTCATAACATAAAAAAAAAGATTTCAGGGGTAATTTGTAAGTTGATAAGATTATTTCATCACTTGAAAATAGAGTAAATTAGTCATTCTATAAAGAGAATCATGGCTAGCAGAGATCAGTTGGAGACATTTTAATTAAAATCTTTTCCATTACTTAAAAAAGTTGTAAAAATATATACATTTTACATGCATGTATGCCCATATCTGGGACATGGTGGCTCAGTGGGTTAGGATGCTGAGCTTGTCGATCAGAAGGTTGGCAGTTTGGCGGGTCGAATCCCGAGTGCCGTGTAACAGTGAGCGCCTGTTACTCATCCCAGCTTCTGCCAACCTAGCAGTTTGAAAGCACATAAAAATGCAAGTAGAAAAATAGGGACCACTATGGTGGGAAGGTAACAGCGTTCTGTGCGCCTTTGGCATCTAGTCATGCTGGCCACATGACCACAGAGACATCCTCGGACAAACATGGCTCTTCAGCTTTGAAACAGAGATGAGTACCGGCTCCTAGAGTAGGAAACGACTAGCTCGCCTGTGCAGGGGAACCTTTACCTTTACCTTTTATGCCCATATCTTATTAAAACATTTGTGCCATTCAAAAAAATGCCTTCAAGAAGTGATGGGTCTACTTGAAAAAGAATAAGAAATGGGAAGAATTGTTCATAACATTAAAAAAAATCAAGGAATTCACCATGATTTTCTCAATTGATATATGGATGCTATATGTGCAGTCATCTAACCTGTTGAAGAATACTCATACCTGGTTAAAAGCTTTGTGCCATTCAATCATATTTTCATTAATAATCAATTTATTTCCATCTGGAGCATTGGGATCCAACATTCCAACTTTCACGCTCTGGATGGATTTGTTTGAAAAGGCGATCATGTTGATGATGTCAAATCCCCCTGCAATTTCCATCTTTTCATTAAAGAACACTGTTTCTCCTGCAGAGTTGTTGAAAGAAATGCCTTGAAGAAATGGGTGCAGCTACTTGAAAAGAAGAAGAAGAAGAAGAAGAAGAAGAAGAAGAAGAAGAAGAAGAAGAAGAAGAAGAAGAAGAAGAAGAAGAAGAAGAAGAAGAAGAAGAAGAAGAAGAAGAAATTAAGGAGAAGGAATTAATATAGGAAAAAATCACTATATTCAGTAATGAGCAAAATGCTTTTTATTTTCATGGTTAAAAAAAACCAATGTATTACTGCGAACAGTAGAAAATTATTTCACATATTCTTCTTGGATAGAATGTTAAATGGAATACAGTAGTAGGAATTACTCAGGACAGAAGAACAACACTTTCTTCATGAATGTATCAATTATTGATTGATTTAACCATAGCAATTTGAATGATATATTGTGTCTGGAAAATAAGGCTGAGCTCATTTCAAATAATTTTCTAGTATTTTTTTCAGATTTGTTGGACAACTTTACCTTAAAAGGTGGTAGATCTTGAGTTTCTGGGATTTTATCCACCAATGTTTTACTCTGAATGATTTTTTTTGATAGTAAAGCTTGCAAAGAATGAGCCACAACATAGATACCATTATAGATGCTATAACTATGACCTGTCATTTGCATTTCAAAGAGAGGTCCGGGAAGACTTTCCAGATTCTCCTCCCCAGTGCATTTTTCAATGTCCATTGCTGGTATTCCTGAATTAGAAAAAAAACAGTCAAATGCTTCCTCCCAAAAATCCTTTAGAAATCCATCTCTTGGTCTCCGAAAAGGTTTTATGGACTTCAGAAATTCTTTGAATGCTAGAACTTCACTTGAGTGTATCTGAAAAGAAATGGCCCCATCAAACAATTGGAGATTCCAAGCCTTTAAACTTCCTGTTAGCATGAAGTCAACTTGACTGGTTGTGATCCATACTTTTCCAAGAGATGCATTTAATCTGTCATTAGGATCTCTTAGAAATATGGGTGATAGGAGCCACGGAATTGTATAAGACTCTCCATAGAGAATAAATACATTTGCTTTAATATCTGTGAGATATGTATACAAAATTTTCATTTTATAGCTAAATGTGTATAGGTCATCCAAAGGAAGCAGAAGGGGTATTCTTTGTATGAAGGCTGGACAAATTCCATGCTTGGAAAGCATCTCCTGTAGCTTCTTCAAAAAGTGTTCTCCACTCTCATTATCAACAGCAAAGAGCCCAACCCATTTCCATCCAAAATGTTGAAGCAATTGGATGATCCCAATGTATACAGGACCCTCATTTGGTGCCATAAAATAAAAATTAGATAACCTAGTGAGATGAAATTCTTTTGGGGAAAATGATCCATATGGAAGCTAAAAGAAAACAACAACCACAAAAAGAGAGAGGGGGGATTTGGATAGCGTATTTTGTTTTGACTCTTCATCTTCGTGAATTAGTTTAAAACCTGGTCAAATTTATTTATTTAATTCATATTTCATGTTTCTGGACTGCCCATATATCTCATCATTTATAAAAAGAATTCCAATAGAACATTGCTTAAATTATGAGAGTGCAGTTCAATTTCATTATTTTTCTAATTGGAATATCACCAGATACCAGCAGATTGAAATCAGTCTTCACCAGTACAAGCTAATATATTATTTTCAATCTCTTGTTAAGTATGGAATCAGACTACCTTCCATTCATGTTTTTGTGGTAATAAATACATGAGAATACATACTTAAGAAGGTTCTTACTTTTTAACTAATTAAAAACAATAGAAATTTCCTTATCCCTGGACCTACCTGTGGAATTTTGTAGAATTCTACTGTTTCTGCCATATGGGATGAAGTATCTGTTCCAAGTCCTCCAATGATGGCAATGAGGTTTTTCTGAAGTCCGCATTTGTAGTTGGGCAGAAATCTATCTGATTTGAAAAGTAAGTCAAGGGTGGTCCGATAAGTCATCCTGGCATTATTATAGCTGTCATAGATGTGGAATCCAAGGGTAACATTGGGCAAGATTTGTAGGTTCTCATTGATCTCCTTGACAGCAAAGACCAAGGAAAGGACGTGTTGGTAGAATTTTGTAATCATACTGTAAATAAAGAAAGTCTTTTAGAAAACAAGTCTACAGTGAATGAATTAGTTGATCATCAAGAATAGCCATTTGCAGGGCTTTTTTTCTCATAGAACACTCAGAACAGAGTTCCGGCACCTTTTTTGGATGGAACCTTGTAGAGTAGGCAAGGCAGGTTGTATGACATGTGTGAGTTTCGGCACCTTTTTCTTTTACAAAAAAAGCACTGGCCATTTGTATCTGTGATTGGAATTTACAAAAACTGAATTCCTTTTATAATGCTTCAAAGTATCATGATTTAGGATTTTGTTGTGTATTACACTGTATCATTGAAGTCATTCATTAAAACTGCACTAATTTATATTTGTAGTTTTTTTATTAATGAGAAAGATTATGTGCCTGTTTCATATAGATGAAAGTAAATTTATTCCACTTCTTTATTTACTCTCCTTTTAACCAAAGAATGACTAGGGGATACATGATAGCATTGTTCCAATATTTGTGAGGCTGCTACAAAGAAGAGGGGAGGTCAACCTATTTTTCAAAGCATGACAAGGAAGAAAAGAAACAATTGATAGAACATAATCACGGATAGAAGCAACCTAAAACTAAGAAGAAATTTCCTAACAGTGAGAACAATTATCCAGTGGAATGGCTTGGCTTAAGAAGCTGTGAATGCTCCATCACTGGAGGCTTTAAAAAGAAACTGGATAAGTACTTGTCTGGAATGGGATAGGGCCTGCTGCTTGAGCAGGGATTTGGATTATAAAACCTCCAAGTTTCCTTCCAACTCTGCATTCTGTTATTTATTTATTTTTAATTCCATTTATATCCCGCCCTTCTCCGAAGACTCAGGGCGGCTTACAAGCTTAGCAGTAGCCTTCATTCTATGTATATGCCTGCTTATTAGGGCTTTCGCTCCCCCCCCCAAGCGGCATTATTACAAAATCAGCTTATTGCCCCCAACAATCTGGGTCCTCATTTTACCTACCTCGGAAGGATGGAAGGATGAGTCAACCTTGAGCCTGGTGGGATGTGAACCTGCACTAATTGCAGGCAGCTGGTGTTACTTAAGGAGGCATTAGCCCACTGCTCCACCAAGGCTCTTCTATTCCACTACCATTTTTGTTCCTCAATTTCTTCATCCTTCTTAGGAAATTTGTTACTTGGAAAGAACATTTTCTCCATTTTATATTTATTTTAGGTAATAAAAGGTCCACATTTCTGACCTTTGTGTATTAGGAATTCCCACCTTCATGTATTTATAGTCTAGGGATTATGGAATCTATGTTGCTTTCTGAGCTTGGTTGTTTTCTTTCAAGTATTTTGTAACCCAAGAAGATAACATATTCAATGCTTTGAAATGCTTTTCAGAACACTGAAGATTTTACCTAACCAGGTAGCAAAATATCTGTAAAAAAATAACAAAGGTCACAGAGCACCAAGGATTACACAGTTCAACTTGAACTACATATGTTCTCTTCTATTAGTAATGTAGGTGTTCTTTCGGCATTCAAATTCATATTTGTATGACTTTTTTCAAAATAGAATAAATATTACTACAGAGATGGGTTCTGAAATCTCAAAAAAAAATCAGTAAATGCTTGGTCTGCCTTATAACTTCAGCTGCCTTCTTTAATTTAAAGACTGTAATTGAAAGAAACTGATGTGGATATTAAAAAAAAAGCTTACTATAAAGATGCAATCATTCGATTAAAAAAGGGATAGGACCTGCTTACTTTGAAATTCCATATAGCTCCTGAAATGGATGTCGTTGAAATAAATGTTCACTGAAGGGACAGAGGTTCTGTGAAACCATCGCTCCAATGATGAGGTCACCTGGTTGGTACCATTCATGTGGAATAGGAAAAGGATTAACCTCTAGACAGTTTAATGTATTCATTTTGATCACTGGGAACACCAGAAAGAATAATACATCAAAAGCCAAAAAATCTTCTAAAAGTTGTCTCCAACATATCAACCTACACCAGTGGATCTGACCTAACATACTTTTCCTAAGAGAAAAGCATTGATTTAACCTTTAACTTCCATGGAAATACAGACATCTACTTGAATAATGACTGAGATTTCTGCAATTCAAATCTGAAATTGGTTTGATCAAGGAAAGATCAAATGCTGGAGAAAGTGAACCCAACAACACTGTTTAACTCTTCACACCTCTCACCACCCCATGTTCTTCATGGAACCAGAGTAAGTTTATAACCTCTTTCATCTATGTTTTCTAATTTTCACTGCTTTCTGGAAAATCTCTGGAGCTTTAAGCAGATAACCACGTTACAGTAATTTGGACTCTTCAAGGAAAACTTAATTATCTACTAAACATTTTCCCTATAATGGGCTTAAAAAGTAATTAATTGTTCCATTTCCTCCTCTTTGGGAAATGTAAGTAATTTTAAAAATCAGATTTTACATTCACACACACACACACACACACACACACACAGAGAGAGAGAGAGAGAGAGAGAGAGAGAGACTTACACACATACACACGCACACACACAAAGACACACTTGCTGTTGTGATGTCAGATTATGGTAGGTTAATCTGCATGTCATATGGCAGCAAACTGATGAACACATATCACTTTGAGTTGAAGGATATTTGCCTCACCTAGTAGAAATGTTGTGGGAAACAATAATAATAACTTAGAAAGATATAGTAATATCTTTGTTCCTAGAGTTTCCAAGACAGATGTGCAAATCAGATCTGTCTATTTTGTAGATGAAGATCATTAATTTGTTATTATTTGATTATCTAAACTAATTAGAAGATCATTTGCCATTCTGCCTTTTAACAGTCTATCTAATACAAACACGTGATTTGGGGGCCAATTTTCTAGAGATAAGTAAAGTTAGGCTTTTGTATGAAATGAGCTATACACTTATTTAATATTTAATCATCATCCCTGTTTTTTAACCATTTACTTTGAGTTTTTAAAATGTTGTTATCTGCCTTGATTAGAAAACTGGAGAATAAATGAAGGAAATAAATACAGAGATAAATGGGTTGCCAAATAAATGTATAAAAACATAGAAGCATAACAACTTTATTGTTTTCTCCTAATTAATTGTTCCTTGTCATTCAGATGGGGTTTCAGCACAATGATGTAGCATTGAGGTAGAAAAATGCAAGCCTGTAACCTGGTACTGCAGGTCAAAATAAAAAAGACCTCCACAGCCACCTTGTCTTTCCCCTTGGAACTCATGTGTCAAGCCCCGTGGGCTCGACATCACGAGGGGAGCTGGGGGAACGCCGCACACACCGCCTGTCCAAGCCTCACGGCAAAAGCCGCCCAGAAGCAGCACAACCGGCAGTGGAACGGCTGCCAGCCACCATGGGCAGCTACACAGAGCCCACAGTCACATCCCCGAAGGGCAGCTTCTCTGAGACCCTGTGGTGCGTCTGCGCCGACGGAGCTGCCGAAAAGACCTGCAGGCAATCAGAAAGACAGCTACAACTCGTTCTGGGGCTTCCCAGCAGCCTGCTCCCCGGCAGCGGCGCCGAGTGGGCCAGAACCAAGCCCAGCTGGCAGGGCGTTGTGGGGGGTTGCAACACTGAGACACTGGATGGTGGAGGGGAGCACAATAGGGGCCCAAGGGGGCACGGCAGGGGGATTTAGGGCACACACTTACCTGCAAACCGTATGGGGCTCGAGAGCAGGGGGCGGGACACCACACGTGGAGATGGGAAGGGGGCGGGTTTTTACGCAGGCTCAGCTGGATGCTGGTCTGCCGGGGGAGGGTGGGGCCGATAACCCTCAGTGTTAAAAAGCGCGTTGGGACGACTGGCTCCCAACGCTGACTTTGTAACTGCTTGGAACCTCTGAAGTAAAGAGATCCTTGCCGTCAACCGTGCCACGTTGTCGTCGTCTTGTTTCCAGCGCGGATGACTTTGACATCATGTAGAGGGGAACAAAAAATATCCAAACACTGCAAAACACGAGCATGCTGAAAGCGATAAACTTGGCTTCACCGAAACAGCCAAATAATTTTCAAGCATGGAAAACAACAATGAATCTTCCAATGGCTAGGAAGCCTGTGTGGCCTAGGACAAGATAAAACTTTATTGAAGATCCTTTATTCCATTACCCAACAGTTTCTTCAATACACACGTTCATAACTAAATCAGGGAAAGGGGGAGAGTTTGCCAATCACACCAGATGTCTGTTTTAATATAGAGCAGGAAACTACAATGGAAAGGGTCCATTGTTTCCCTATCCATGTCTTTGCACTTGACCCTGGTTTTGTGGGACAAGAGAGACAAGGCTGGTTTTGGCTAACACACAAGAAAGCCAGAGAAAGTAATCTCAAAAGGTGGTTGTTGGAGAAGGCATGTCTTTTTCCCTCCACAGTCTGATGGGCACAGCCACTCCCTCGAGTGGCACTCTGCACAGCCAGTCAACTAATATTCCACTTACACTTTTCCTGCTTCCAGTCTCACCTCCTTTGGTGGTAGCGGGGCCAGTGGCATGATGGTGGCTGTATGGGGCCTCTGCATTTCGGTGAAGGCGACTGAGCCAGAGCCTATGGAAGTGGAGGGGGGGTGAGCTGTTTCTTCAGACTGAACCCCAGCTTTCAGAGTTCCTCTTCTGAACAGCATCAAATAGAACACTACACCACCATACTGTATAGCCAAAATTTGGTTTGCCACAATTCCATGAAAAAATTACATAGGTACAATGCATACCAAACAAAATTAAAATTTTATATCATCATTGGTAACTATATGCTTTAAATAAAGGATGAGACAGAAAGAATACATTTCACATCACGTCATTTCACTAAATATCCAATATTTGTAAAATCTGATAATAGTTCACCATGAAAATAGAACAATGGATAAAGAATGACTGCTTGTGACCCACACGTTCAATTAAATGTACAGGATTCAGAAACTTTTTAAATTTTATATTTCAAAGAACCCTAAACAATCCAAAACTGATATTCTATGATACTGTACCAATACATGTTCATTAAATGTTAATCAGCTTTTTTCTTTATTTTTACAGTGGTTTATGAATAGAAAGTATAACAACCATGAAAGAGTTTGCACACTTTGGATATCCTTTAAGTCAACATCTGAAATCTCCTAACAGTAACCAAGAAATCTAGATTCTGAAAGTCTTCTTGAGATAATGTGTTGAAAAGGTGAGAGGGGTTAGGTTAAACAATCTTTGAAAATGTCTGAAAATACAGCAGCATGAACTCTTCTTTTTGAATGGTTAACGTTAATAAATCTCAATAATCATAATAATTTTCCAAAAATCCTCCTTTCACAGAAATAATTGCTTCTATATGTTTCATGTACAGCAAATAAGCTTTCTAATCTTCTTTGTCAGCAATTTCTTATAGCAAGAAGGATTGTATGAAATACTAAGTCCTCTTTATGAGTTGCTCCCTGTGGTTTAGCTGAGGCCTGAAAACAATGATGTAGCATTTTGGCAAAAATATACATCCCAGTAATGCAGCGCCGGAGGACAAGATGGAGAAGACCTCCACAGCTACCATGGCTTTTCCTTTCGTACTCAGATAGGCTGGAAAGAAGGAGATCCACACACTGCAAAAGGCCAACATGCTGAAGGTGATGAACTTGGCTTCATTAAAACTATCAGGTAATTTATGGGCAAGAAAAGCCACAATAAAGCTGGCGATAGCCAAGATACCCATGTAGCCCAAGACACAGTAGAAGAAGAAAGCTGACCCCTCATTGCATTGTAAAATCATTTCTTGGGACTCTGAGTGCATGTCTAACTCAGGAAATGGGGGTGATATTGACAACCAAAGCATACAAATACATACTTGAAAGAGAGAACAAAAAAAGACAGTAGAAGAGGCCAATCTTTTCCCCACCCATCTTCTCATCTGAGATCCTGGTTTAGTGGCCATGAAAGCCACAACCACTGTGATGGTTTTGGCTAATACACTAGAAATGGCCACTGAGAAGGTGATTCCAAAAGCTGATTGTCGGAGAAAGCAGGTCACTTGGCCAGGATGGCTGAGAAAGAACAAAGAGGAGAGAAAACAGAGCAGAAGAGAAACAAGCAGGGTGTAGGTGAGGGACCGGTTGTTGGCTTTGACAATGGCAGTATCCCTGTATTTAATAAAAGTCCTAAGTACCCACATTGTGAGGAAGAAGAAGGAAAGAGCAGTTGAGGCTAAACCAATGCCTAGGGTTTCTTCAATAGTGAGAAAGACCACCGGTTTCACAATGCATTCTTTCTTCTCCTTATTTGGATAATGATCTTCTGAACATTCAAAACAGTCATCCATATCTGGAACAAAAAGTCAAGGAATTTGTCATTTATGTGTTTCCTATTTTTGAATTTTATTTCTATGTAAATAAAGCTTTACTTCAATTGTATCATTTAAGATTAGCATAAAATAAAGAATAATGGGAAGGGCAATCATTCTTTGAAATGCAGTCTTTCTAACATTTTCAAATCTTCTAACATTTTCAAATTTACTACAATATAGACAATCTGCATAAATTCCAATAATGTGTCCATGTGGGTTTTCTGGTGAGAAAAAAGGAGAAACCACGATATTAAATGCTTATCCTGAGTTCACAGGAAAAAATATTTTGTTTACTGAGTCTAAGGGAGAAGACTAACTAGTGCAAATAAGGTTGAAAATGGAACAAAAATATAAATTTAAATAAATTACTAGATATAGACAATGTAATCATATAAACTCTGTTGTTCAATACTTATATAGTTTGTATCTGTATAGGAAACATGACCTGTAGGAAGCTCAAAGGCAAATGGATTGTGATCCACAGGTAAAGAAATGAATATTCATCTTGAAGTTCTCATAAAACTACTAATTATATGCATCCTAAAGTAATGTGCTACAGTTTTGTTGTTGTTGTTAGTTGCGAAGTCGTGTCCGACCCATCGCGACCCTATGGACAACGTTCCTCCAGGCCTTCCTGTCCTCTACCATCTTCTGGAGTCCATTTAAGCTCACGCCTACTGCTTCAGTGACTCCATCCAGCCACCTCATTCTCTGTCGTCCCCTTCTTCTATTGCCCTCAATCTTTCCCAGCATTAGGCTCTTCTCCAGTGAGTCCTTCCTTCTCATTAGGTGGCCAAAGTATTTGAGTTTTAGCTTCAGGATCTGGCCTTCTAAAGAGCAGTCAGGGTTGATTTCCTCTAGGACTGACCGTTTTGATCGCCTTGCAGTCCAAGGGACTCGCAGGACTCTTTTCCAGCACCATAGTTCAAAGGCTTCAATTCTTTGGTGCTCAGCCTTTCTTATGGTCCAGCTTTCACTGCCCTACATTGCAACTGGGAAGACCATATCCTTGACTATACGCACTTTTGTTGACAGGGTGATGTCTCTGCTTTTTAGTGTGCTGTCTAGATTTGCCATGGCTTTCCTCCCAAGGAGCAAGCGTCTTTTAATTTCTTGGCTACAGTCCCCATCTGCAGTGATCTTGGAGCCCAGGAAAATAAAATCTGTCACTACCTCCATTTCTTCCCCATCTATTTGCCAGGAATTGAGAGGGCCGGATGCCATGATCTTAGTTTCCTTGATGTTGAGTTTCAACCCAACTTTTGCACTCTCCTTCTTCACTCGCAACAAGAGGCTCTTTAGTTCCTCTTCACTTTCTGCCATTTGAGTGGTATCATCTGCGTGCTACAGTTTACTTAAGCATATCTAATGAAAGCTTGCTAGAATGTCTAACCTACCCATTTGATTTGAAATCTTCCCTTCAGGACATTGAACACAGTCATAGCAACAGAATTTCTTTTCTTCATCTCCTTTCTTCCAAAATCCAGGGGAACAATGGTCATTACACTGAGAAAGTGGAAGAACCTGGTTATAAACATAAAAGGTTTTGAAAAGGAAGATCTTTAAAATAGTTTCAATTTTTTCTTTTCTTTTAGGGAGGCAAATAATCTTTTACTTCCCAAAGGCTTCTGAATTTTATCAACCAAGATTTATACTGTGCATTAAAAAGATGTTGAAATTACAAGGATGTATAAAAGGGCCTGCTTGAAGAGGAGCAGAGCAGGTAGATAAATTGGCATGAAGGCGATATTATGGAAATGAAACAATTCTTGTAATTTCAAATGGAATGGTATCCCACATATAAATTTGTAAACTTGGTTTTAAAATCATAATACCAGTTGATCAATTGGGTAAATGAACATTTATATGGAACATGCTATTATTTTTCCTTTCAACAACAAAAATCAGATTTGGAAAGTGACTATCTTCAGTATGGCTCAACACACAAAGATCAACAGATCATAATGGATCAATATGCAATTTGTACAGGCTTTTAAACAATCATGATTACCTACCTGGTTAAATCCAGGGTGCCAAAGGATTGTGTTCCTCTCAATGATGAATTCCTTTCCTTCTGGAGCATTGGACTTTAACTTTCCAACTTTAACTCTCTGAAACGATCTGTTCGGAAAAGTGATCATGTTGACAATGTCAAAACCGCCTTGACCTTCTCTTTTGTCCTTAAAGAAGACTTTTTCTCCAACTGAGTTATTAAAATAAATTCTTTGAAGAAACTTGTGGAGCTACTTGAAGAAGGATAAGAAAATGGGAGTCCAAAAGAAAACAATGGATTAGGGATAAAAGGATTTAAACTTCTGTTTATTTTACTCCCATTTTCCAGTGAATGAAAAAAAAATGTCTTCCTAACTTGAAATATAGAAGAAGAAAATGTCAACCCACAATGAATGATCAATAAATGAGGTATGGAAATCACTTTCATTGTATTAGTCAATGATGACAAGTACTTTCAAGCACCAAGCTCAACATTTTTCTTGGTAGTTTACTTTAAATCTAAAAACTAGCATCACTTCATGAAAATAGTGCACCTCTACTGATAAAATACAATTGTCATAGTCTCTAAATCCACAGTATCACAACCCTGTTGACTAAATTACAAAATACTAATAAGAAAAATGAAATATCCACATTTGAGAGAAGTCTGTTGGGCACAGAGCAAAGAAACACTGCCTTCAAATCCTTCTTCATTGAATTTTTTTCTTGGAACTGGACTGGATAAATTTACAAGACAGGCCCATTTTATGAAATAGTTATTTATAGAACCAAGGATGATATATAAATCTCATTGACTAGATTGAAATTTGCAAAGTCATTGCTTATTTTCATCCCCTTGTATTCTGTAACTTAAAATCACCTATTACACCAACAGCTTTCTACTGATATGTGAGTATAGGCTAGGGCAAACCAGCCACAATCAATTGTGGATAAAAATGACTATTCACTAAAACAAAAAGATGGGTAAAGCATCTTTTGAGCCATTACCTGCCAAGGCTGAAAGTCTGCAAATTCAAACCTTTGAATCTCTTTCTGTTGGGATCTTGATCTCACTGCCTCATGTAAAGAATATGCCACTGCATAGACTGCATTGTAGATACTGTAACTTTGGCCAGTCATCTGCAGCTCAAACAGAGGTGCAGGAAGATTCTCCAAATTCTCTTCTCCACTACAAGTCTCATCACGTAGTAAGGAAAGTTCTTTATTTGAAAATGAACAGTCAAACAATTGCTCCCAAACATCTTGAAAAAATCCATTTTCATGGTTTGAAGATTTGATGACTTGAAGAAATTCTTTGAAGCCTTGAACTTCTCTTGAGTGCACTGTAAAAGAAAGGGCCCCATGGAACACCTGGAGATCCAAACCTCTTTGAAATGCCGTGAGTATGAAATCAATTGGGTACATCAGGATCCAAACTTTTCTCAATGGTGTACTGTCTTCATCCTCTAGATTACATAGCAACACAACAATTCTGAGCCACAAAATTGTGAATGATTTTCCATAGACAAGAAAAGCATTTGTTTTCTGATCTATCAGCTTATTACAAATCATTGAGTTTTTTTCAAGTAATTTGGACACGTTTTCCAAATTTACTAGTTGTGGAATATTTTGTGAGAAAGCTATGCAGATGCCATTCTGGGAAAGCAGTGGCTGCAGTTTCTGAAAGAAATATTCTCCTTTGTCTGTATCAAGAGTGAAGACTCCAATCCATATCCATCCAAACTGGAGAAGAAGTTGTATAACTCCAGTATATTGATGGTCCTCATTTGGGACCATGCAATAAAGTGAAGATAACTTAGTACTCTGGAATTCTTCTTGGGCAAAAGAGCCATAAGTCAACTAAACTAAAAAAAAGGAGAGCCATTATTCAGGAGAATCAAGGGGAAAATATGGAAAAAATGATTGCTTGCTGAATGGAAATTGATTGAAGGCGTCCCTACACTGAACATTTCTCTGACTAGACATAGATTATGGAAGATGAACAATATAAGCAATATGGTCTCGGCATGAAATATTTCCTCATCTGTGGATTATGAAACAAAATTACCATGCTGATATAAGGTTCCATAATGCTCTTCCTCATGAACACCTGGAATATGGCTAAATCTGGAGAAAAGCAACCCAGAAGCAACCAAGGAGAGAAGCAAACTAGAACTAAGGAGAAATTTCCTAATGGTGAGAGCAATTGACCAATGGAAGAGCTTGCCTTCAAAATATGTGGGTGCTTCATCAATGAAGGCTTTCAAAAAGACACTGGACATCATTTATCTGCAATGGTATAGGGTCCCCTGTGCAAACAGGGGTTGGACTAGAAGACCTTCAAGGTCCACTCCAACTGTATTATTACATGTTCTAGGTTCCTTAGAAGTAGACTTATTGAATAAAATACTTAAATGTGAAAGACTATCCATGAGATTCTGGAGAAATGGAAAAAAGTCAAGTGTGTTCTTCTTTATTGCTTTTTATATATACAGATCCCCAAAAGGGCCCTAGACCAGTAATCATCCAACAATTCTGGAAAAAACATTCAGTTTTCTACTAAACTATTATTATCAGAGCCCAATAAAGACATAGCACATCTATTGCCAGGTGATGGTCAAAACACAATAGCCTCCTTAAATAAATTTAATGTTGTTTCTCTAAGCACTGATGATGTTATCTAGTTAAGGTAATGAATCATCTGCAAGAAAACAAGCAAGTTCAGAGAGCACCAAGGACCCCTCATAATTTAGGTTTTCCATTTTAATTTTCCAATCTATGATCATGATAAAAGATTTTGATTTATCAAAATTGCATTAGCTTGGGCCAGTGCACTGCATTGTTGAATCAAATTACAGAAAAGTAGCAAAGTGGACTTCACCGAAGTCTGGCAGAAAGGCATGGCAAACATCTAATATATAACTTTCATTACAAAAGAAGGCAAAGTTTCTCTCACATCCCCTGCCCAAACTACCTGTGGAATTTTGTAGACATTTATACTTTCTGCCATATAAGATGATGTATCCGAACCTAATCCTCCTACGATGGCCATGAGATACTTCTGGCTATCACAATGGTAGTTAGGGACAAATTCCTGGGATTTGAAAAGCAGGTCCAGAGTGGTGCGGTAGGTCATCCTTGGATTGTGGTAACTATCATAGATGTGGAACCCAAGAGTGAGGTTAGGCAAGATTTTGGGGTCCTCATTGATCTCCTTCACAGCAAAAGCCAAGGCAAGGATATGCTGATAGAATTTGGTTATTATACTGTAAATAGGTTAAATAACCCATTAGAAAATATATATATAATTGTTGTAAGGTGGCAACATTTCTATATGAAGAAGAAGAATTTTTGTATCTTACTGAAACTGATAGATGACAGGTTTTCTGAAACACTCAATAATTAGTACAGAATTCAAATATACAAATGTACTATAACGATATAAAAATAGTAGCTTTTTTAAAGCTACCACTTTATTTTCTATCCACTTAACACAAAACTGAATATGAATAGATAAAGTAGACCTTTTAAAAAACACTTTAATCTCACTAAATGTTCCTCAAAAGACTTCTTGCAGCATAGTTTCATACATTTTACAAGAAAGACTTCAATATAATATAAAGGAAATTATTTCTTCTCCAACATCCAAATAGATTACAAAGACAAAATGACTTAGATAACATACAAAAACTGGCATTTACGTTCAAACAGCTTTTATGTATATAAGTTTTGGAGGATCTGATTAAGATTAGAAACTACATGGGAAGGAAAAAGAACCCTTACAGTGGTAAACCATAACCTTTTAAAGACGGATGCTCCTTAAATTTAAAATCAAGAAAGTAGTAAACAATTTGAGACACCATCCCACCAATGATGAGGTCACCAGGCTGGTACCACTCATGTGGAACCAGGAACGCATGACTTGCAGGGCAGCTCAGAGTAACTATTTTGTTCATCAGGAATACCAGAAGGATTAACTTCATGACTCTCTGCAAATGGAGAAAACGTCTATCATTCAAAGTGAAGTTCTGGCAGAGAAAACAGAAGGAAGCAAATTTGTGGAAGTGAAACTCAGACAATCAGCATTACCTCTTCCTGCCTCCCTGTGGCTCTTGAATTTTTTATATGGATTGTTTCTCCCTTCCTATTGGAGTGATTTCAGTAATTCATAAGGGACATAATTACCACTGAAGTATAGGCAACCTGGCAATTTTCTTGATATAGCTGACCAATACCTTTCTTTTAGATAACATAATACATGACAGAGACAAAGCCTGTTTTGAAAACATCTGGAGAAATAGAATTGGACAATTAGTAGGTTAAGACTTGATTTTGTATTTTTATATTATTCTGTACATACATGCAGGCTGGATTTGTAAATAATATTTTCCTTTGTACATAATATTAGGTCACACTACTTTATTAGCATGGGTATCATAGTCTCCACATAAAATCCCTTATTTGTTGAATTTCTGACTATGTGCATGCCTGTGTCAGCTCTTTTTCTGACAAAATATCCAACCACCTACACCATTCTGAATAACCTATTTACTTTATTTTGAGGATATCTTAGAAAGATTTGTCCAAAAAAACCTATGCAAGGGATGAAAAAACAAACGACCAACAATCAAAAATGTTTTAAAAAGCATGTTTCATTTAGAGTGACTCCAAATCTTCAACCAGTTCATTTTTTCTCTAAGATGAAAATGCAGATGTATAAATGTTATATCGTTCCCTCATTTCAATCATGTGTCTCTCAAGTGGTTCATAGTTTTAAGAAGAAACTAGGGAAATAAGAGTTAGATATGTTGCCTTATAAAGCTGGAGTTTCTACACTTTTCAATTGCAGAAAAAAATGCATATATTTGATACGATCAGAAATTATATGGAGCTGGGACAGACATTATCAAATGTACTAGGCCAGTGATGGCAAACCTTTTAGAGACCAAATGCCCAAACTGCAACCCAAAATGCACTTGTGTATTGTCGGGTGTCGGGTGGGCATGGCCCATTGGATAGGTGTGGCCAATTGGATGGGCATGGCCCATTGGGTAGGCGTGGCTGTGGTGATAATGGCAGACTGGGTGGGACTAAAAAGTTCAATCAATCAATTCCAACTTTGTGAGATCTTTTTTTTCCCGTGAGAAATTGAAATTGATTGATTGATTGAACCTTTTTTTTGCACACAGTAGCAGAGGCCTAAAGCAAAAAGGTTTTATAAAACCCAGCTGAAGCCTAGGACTGGGGCAATGGCGCATGTGTCCACAGAGAGGGCTCTGCGTGCCACCTGTGGCACGCATGCCATAGGTTTGCCACCATGGTACTAAGCAATCTCTAAAGCATTAGGTTCATCTTTCTAAGATCATGTTTGAAATCCTCACCCCTCGATTTAATTTTGCATATTAGAACATGGTCAGTTACTGCACTGCAGTGACTGAGAATGGGATGTCAGTGGTAGAATCAAGCCAAGTATACATAGATTTGTAGTTATTTCTGGGATGTTTGAGGAAACTAGTCATGTATCCTGTGAAAGAGAGAAAAACTTCAGGAATAGTAACTTCCCACCTGGTTCCCTACATAAGGTGTATTTTCTGAATTGCTAAATGTCAATGAAATTTGGGAGAAACTTCCAGGAAAGAATGGAAACGTTTTCTCTGACCCCTATTCTTTTTACAAGGTATGATTGTGGAATCAAATTTTAACTTTCCTAAGCACTTTACAATGATTGAGGAATTTGCCTAGAGATCTGGATCAGTCCAACAGAAGGCTATGAAAATCTAACTTTTCCTATAGGGATTAGGGGTATATTGTGGAAGGGAGGGAGAGAGGGAGGGAGGGAGGGAGGGAGGAAGGAACATAAGGAGGACAGACCCCTATTCTTTTTACAAGGTATGATTGTGGAATCAAATTTTAACTTTCCTAAGCACTTTACAATGATTGAGGAATTTGCCTAGAGATCTGGATCAGTCCAACAGAAGGCTATGAAAATCTAACTTTTCCTATAGGGATTAGGGGTATATTGTGGAAGGGAGGGAGAGAGGGAGGGAGGGAGGGAGGGAGGAAGGAAGGAACATAAGGAGGACAGAAAGAAAGAAAGAAAGAAAGAAAGAAAGAAAGAAAGAAAGAAAGAAAGAAAGAAGGAAGGAAGGAAGGAAGGAAGGAAGGAAGGAAGGAAGGAAGGAAGGAAGGAAGGAAAAGATGGACTGTATCTGTATCCTTCTAATGAATATAAGATGTCTACTGAGCCTTGATTTCGAAAAGCTACTTTATACAATAAAATTGAACCAGAATAGAGCTGGAAGGACCTTGCAGGTCTTCTAGTCTAACCTTCTGCTCAAGAAGAAGACCCTATACCCGTGCTGGCAAACCTATGGCACGTGTGCCACAGGTGGCACACAGAGCCCTCTCTTTGGGCATGTGCACTGTCGCCCCAGTCCTAGGCCTTCAGCTGGGTTTTATAAAATGTTTTCGCTTTAGGCCTCCGCCACCATGTGCAAAAAAAAAGGTTCAATCAATCAATTTTAACTTCTCGCAGGAAAAAAAAGATCTCATAAAGTTGAAATTGATTGATTGAGCTTTATTTTTAGTCCCACACAGCGGTGGAGGAAGTGATGCGTTGGAGCTGGAAAGAAGGTACCGCATGGGGTGGGGGGAGCGGTGGGAGCAGGGTGCTCCCTGAGAGGGGTGGGACGGGGCCTGTGCATGGGGTAGAGAAGCAACGCGGCAGTGCTACCATGATGGTAGAACAGTTGCTTCCCTCCCCCTGCCAGACACCTGCCAGACTCCGAAGCCGTGCAGGGCAAGGTTGCTGCATCCATTCATTCCTTTTTGGTTCAATTTGGCTGGAGTTTAATTTTGTTTGCCTATTATTTCTCCCCATTCTCTTTCCCTAAAAAGGTAAAGGTAAAGGTTCCCCCGCACATGCGTGCTAGTCGTTTCCGACTCTAGGGGCCGGTGCTCATCTCCGTTTCAAAGCCGAAGAGCCAGCACTTGTCCAAGGACGTCTCCGTGGTCATGTGGCCGGCATGACTAGATGCCAAAGGCACACGGAACACTGTTACCTTCCCACTGTAGTGGTCCCTATTTTTCTACTTGCATTTTTACGTGCTTTTGAACTGCTAGGTTGGCAGAAGCTGGGTCAAGTAACAGGCGCTCACTCTGTTACGCGGCACTCGGGATTTGACCCGCCAAACTGCCGACCTTCTGATCAACAAGCTCAGCGTCCTAACCCACTGAGCCACCACGTCCCTTCTATTTCCCTAGCAGTCCCCAAATTCAAATTTTCAATTGCTTTTCATTTTAACTATATATGTAAGATGCGAGAACATTATCAAATACAAGTCAAACACTATATAGAAACAGTGGTAGAGGAAATATCTTGGTGGGCTTTAATAAAGCGTAAACTTTGCAATGAGAAGCTCATGATCTGAGCCACAGTCAGCTTCTGGTCTTGTTTTTACTGACTATATAGAGCTTCTCCATCTTTGGCTGCAGAGCATATAGTGAATCTGATTTCTGTGTTGACCATCTGGTGATGTCCATGTGTAGAGCCATCTCTTAGGTTGTTGGAAAATAGTGTTTGCTGTCACCATCGTATTCTCTTGACAAAATTCTATCAGCCTGTGCCCTGCTTCATTTTGTACTCCAAGACCAAACTTGCCTGTTATTACGGTTATCTTTTGGCTTCCTACTTTAGCATTCCAATCCCCCATGATGATAAGGACAACATTTTTTGGTGTTAGTTCAATAAGGTGCTGTAGGGCTTCATAGAACCAGTCAATTTCATTCTGTTCAGCACCAGTGGTTGGGGCATAGACTTGGACTACTGTGATATTGAATGGTTTACCTTGGATTCGAACTGAGATCATTCTGTCATTTTGAGGATTGTATCCCAGTATTGCTTATCCTATTCTTTTATTGACTATGAAGGCTACTCCATTTCTTCTGAGGGATTCTTGCCCACAGTAGTATACCTGATGGTCATCTGAATTAAATTCACCCATTCCTGTCCATTTTAGTTTGCTGATACCTAAGATGTCGATGTTCAGTCTTGTCATCTCTTGTTTGACCACGTCCAGCTTTCCTTGATTCATGGATCTTACATTCCAGGTTCCTATGGAGAAAAAATCTTTACAGCATCGGACTTTCCTTTCACCACCAGATACATCCACAGCTGAGCGTCCTATCGGCTTTGGCCCAGTCGCTTCATTCTTTCTGGCGCTACTAGTACTAGCCCTCTGCTCTTCCCCAGTAGCATATTGGACGCCTTCCGACCTGAGGGGCTCATCTTCCAGCGTCATATCGTTTTGCCTTTTGGTACTGTCCATAGGGTTCTCATGGCAAAGATACTGGAGTGGTTTGCCATTTCCTTCTTCAGTGGATCATATTTTGTCAGAACTCTCTGCTATGACCTGTCCGTCTTGGGTGGCCCTGCACGGCATAGCTCATAGCTTCATTGAATTACACAAGGCCCTTCACCACAACAAGGCAGTAATCCATGAAGGGGATATCAATAGATAGTGGAACAAATCTCCCAACTTTCTATTATAATAGACTCATGTTTGGAAGTTATTCAAAGCCAGTTTGAACGTCAGAGTGAGGGCTGACATCACAGCTTAGCTACTCAACCTTCTCTCCCTTATTGCTGACAAGGACTGAGCCACGGGGAGAGGAGCCCATTCAAATAGGAGAAATAAAGAGATCCCTTTTTGCTGAAGAAAGAGAGAGGCACTGTTTTGTTGTTGTTGTTTGTTTCTTTGTTTCTCTTACTGTAGAGATTCTGGGCATATAGTGAGAATCTGCCCAAACAGAGCCTCCAGAAAGGAGAAAGGGCTCTCAGCCAAGGCATGGGAGACCACTGTGCTGAACACAGAGGCCAGAACTAGGGAAACTGGAGTAGCCCCCCTCTCAAGAGTTCACGAAAGGGAATATTCAGACATTAAAGAAAGATCAACCCTATCCAAATCAAGGTATATTGTTGAAATGTTATGCTGCCTTGACCTACCACATGGACTAGAATAAGGGACTATAGGGTTAGTGGATTCTGGGGCAAGAACCAACTTTATAGATTTTGCAGTAGTTAAACTTTACAAATCCCTACAGTCAATCTAGACACCTCAATGTCTAGCAATAGCCCATCATACAGAACTGCTAACCCTGTGTGTCACCAGCCACCATCTCTTTCCGATCATCTTGGGATCAGGGTGGCTCAAACTTCAAATCCCAGGCTGGAACTCTAGCTCCAGCTTACCAACCAAATATGACCAGCAGATTAACAGATCCTTTACAGTAACTGGCAGAAAGCCCCAAGTAGGGAAAAGTTAAGATACCAGTTAAGTACACAGATTTTCCAGATGTTTTGGGAAAGGATGAAGCAGTCCTTTCCTCACATAGAGACCACAACTGTGCTATAGACTTGGTTCTGTAGGGTTACAATACCCAATAAGAGACAGTAACCAATGTCAATTAAGGGATGCCACAGTACTTTATTACCAGGATCAATTAAGGGGGGCATTGAAGCACAAAGACAGAATAGTAGTACCCCTATTTTAGGATACTGACTTTAGTAGCTGGAACAGAAAAGTGTATACTGTAATAGGCCAGAAAACACAGTTGAGGTAGATTAGTTAGTTAGCCAGCATAATTTTGTGCTTGGAAGATAGTCAGCTAATGCATGTGGATGGGCTAACTAATCTGCTAGAGAAGGTTGGCTTGTCTTACACAGAATTTATGTAAGAGAGACAAGAAGCTGTAAAGGAACTGTCATAAGAAAACTCTATAGTGCAAGGCTGGAGAAAGTTGGTCAGATCACCTCCAGTTCATAAAATAACCCTTGCTTGAATTAGAAGAGGAAGGAATGGGGTTTTCAGAAGCACACAAAGTGTATGTTGTGCTGAATTCTCTTGATGATACATGGGACATGTTGGTATAAATTGAAATTTAAGAAACTTTTTTCTGTAAAACCTTACGAGATACCATGCAAAGAGGTTTTTTTTTCCCTTTTTGTAATGTTAGCCAATTCCCCCAAAATTGCTGAAATGAGTAAAAGGTATTTCAACATAAATGTAGGCTTTATATCTAATGTAAGTCACTCTGTCTTTCAAATGTTTCTAATTGTGGGAGAAGAAGTAATATTTCTTTAGATTTTGTTAAAGTAGGAAACTTTAGTGCAACAAATCTTTTGAACATTTTTAGTGAATTCAAGGTATTGTTTTTTAAAGTGTGCATTGTTACTCCTCACAAAACATACACAAAATAAATCACTGATACCTACTGGATCTGTTCATATTCTATTTTTTCAAAAAGTGGTTGAAAATAAATGTGATAGCTTCAAAAACACTTTCAACAACTAAGCATCTATTTTATTATAAATCTCCCTTACATTATTGTCATTGGCATTTGCTCATTTTAAAAAAAAATTGTGGAACCATTAGCCAATTATTATCTCATCATAACAAAATAATTATCTCCTAGAGGAATCACCATGGTTTCTTAACTAGACCAAAATACCAAAGTTTCCATAGAAGTGAATGATATTCAACAACAATAAAGATATCAGCTTGGATATAAAGTAACATTGGAACCGCAGGGAGTTTAGCAGAAGGGTAATAACGGCTCTGTAAGACTCTGCATCAGTTTTCCACCCTATATTCTCCTTTGCCAGAGTATCTGTTCAAATCCTGATGGTGTTCAAGATACAATTTTGCACTCATGTGGATCTTCAAATAGAAAATGATAGATTTTCTCATTACGTGCATTATCAGATATTAGCCTTGGATCAATCTTTAGATGAAGTATTGGATTATATGTACTTCCTGATCGATAGGTTGGAAGGGAAAACATTTTCACAATAATAAAAGTATGAAAATGTTTTTTCTGATATTTTTGGTGCACAAAGTAGGTACTTTAAGATGCCCTGCGAGTGATGCTTTCCTTGTTCCACATGAATGGTATCAGCCTGGTGACTTAATCATTGGTGGGATGGCATCTCACATGGGTTACCACCGTTATGAATTTAAATTTAGTGAAAATCCTTCTATAAAAGCTTATGAAATACCAATGTAAGACTTTTTTTTCTCTATCAAATCTTACTCAGACTTTCAAAAGTCCTTTATATGACTAAAAGTTCTTTGTTCATAAATTTAGGATTTTTGATGTAATCTATGCCTTATATTTTTTGAGTTGTATCTGGTTGTGAGAGAAAAAATAACTTTTAGATTTTTCCAAAGTCCTTGACATGAAATGTACAAAATTTAAGATCAAGAAGTCTATATTTGAACAATTACTGACATAAAGAATTTTTTTAAAAAAGATTTGGCATTATCTCTCTTAACAAAACATACATACAGTAAATCAGTGATACCTCCTGAATCTATTCATATACCATTTTTTGAAAATGTGATAGAAAATATACTACTTTGAAAAATACTTGTATTTGTTGTAATACATATTCATTGGAAGTTATGGAAATGCTGTGTAAAATAATTTTGAACTCTGAACAAATTATTAAGCATTTTAGGAAAGCTATTGTCTTCCTGCTACCATAAGATGTTTCTTACTTATATAGAAATGATGCCACCTTAAAAGTCTTGTAAAAATTCAATGGGGGATTTAAATTATTTGTAGCATAATCACCAAATTTCATCAACACGTCCTTGCCTTGGCCTTTGCTGTGAAGGAGATCAATGAGGACTCCCAATTCTTACCTAATGCCACTCTTGGGTTCCACATCTATGACAGTTACCTCAGTGCAAGGATGACCTATCGCACCACTCTGGACCTCCTTTTTAAATCCCATGAATTTGTTCCTAACTATAAGTGTGATAGCCAGAAGAATCTTGTGGCTATTATTGGGGGATTGGATTTTGTGACATCATCTCATATTGCTGAAATTACAAGATTCTTCAAGATTCCACAAGTAAGTGGTGAAAGGGTTAAACACAAAAATTCTACATTCTGTTCTTAATGTTGTTATGAAATAATTAAGGAGCATTAAGATTAGCTTAGATTTGGAAAAAGATGTTCTGCCTGCTTAAGGTCTATTAGTTAGAACAATTTTGAAATTACAATGCCAAATACAGAAGTGAATATCTGTAGACTTTCCCTACGTGAGGAAAAACGTGAACATAGTATTCTTTGCTTCTATCAAAAGAATTGATCAATTATATGTGTTTGAAGTAATTCCAAGAAATTCCTTTCCATATTTATGCTTAGGCGAATTTCACAAAAACAATTCCTTCCTTTGATATATTTTATATGAAAACTAAATCAGGAAAATTACATTTGATTTAACAACTCAAGAGAATACTACTCCACTTTCTTGCAGCTGACATACGGCTCATTAGCCCAAGAGGAATTTGAGAACAGTAAGCTCTCTTCACTTTATTTCATGGTCCCAAAAGAGGACCATCAATACATTGGGATTATCCAACTGCTTCACCGTTTCAGGTGGACCTGGATTGGGATTTTTACTGTTGGTAACAACAATGGAGAAAATTTCTTACAGAAAATGCAGCCCTTACTTGCAAAGCATGGAATCTGCTCAGCATTCATACAAAGGCTTTCACCAGTACGCCCAGAAGACTTCACAGAACTTTATCAAACAATCTCAATTATTTCATGGAAATGGATAAATAGCAAAGCCAATGCATTTCTTGTCTATGGAGGAGCATTGTCAATTATGTGGCTAAGAATTGTCACATTTATGGTAGATCCTGAAAGGAAGGAAATTTCATTATTGAAAAAGGTGTGGATCATGACTGCACAAATTGATTTTGTCTTATCAGGATTCCAAATCAGTTGGGATCTCCAGATGTTTCATGGGGCTATTTCATTTACTGCTCATTCAACAACAGTTGTAGGTTTCAAGGAATTTCTTCAGGCCGTAAATCCTCTTTCAGTCTACAGAGATGAGTTTCTTCAGGAAGTTTGGGAACAATTATTTGATTGTTCATTTAAAAAACCAGAATTACATGAAACACAGAGTAGGCAGTGCACTGGCGAGATGAAGCTAGAGGATCTTCCTGGACCTGCCTTTGAAATGGAAATGACTGGCCAAAGCTATAGTATCTACAATGCTGTTCATGCTGTGGCTCATGCTTTGCAAGCTCTATGCACATTACATTTCAATAGAAAAAAAACTATGATGTGTAAAAATCCTGATCTTCCACATCTCCAGTCTTGGCAGGTATTCCCCTTGCACTGGACACTTCTTATATTTCAATAAACAGTTTGACGTAGAATTATACTTTCAACCCATTGTGTAAAGTCTTAATATTATCTGCATTTGGAATCAAGCTTGAGAAAACAACTTAGAAATAAGTTGTAATTTCCTGATGGTGAGAAAAATTAACAATGAATTAGTGGAATACTTTGCCTTTAGAAGTTTTGGATGCTCCAACACTGGAGATTTTTAAGAAGAGGAGGACTGCAATTTATCTGAAATAATAGAGCATCTCTTCCTTGAGCAAGGTGTTGGATTAGAAGACCTTCAGGTCTCTTCTGACTCTGACATTCTGTTCTGTCTAAAATAGATACAGAAAAAATAGTTTCTCTTATTATTCTGGTCATTGAGAAGCTACTGTATAAAGTATGGTTTATTTGTCAGCAGACATTATTGACTAAATCATCATACATTGCACAAGATGAAAGTGATAATTTAGATTACTTGTCATTGCCTTCTCCAAAAACAATCAATTCCCCAAGAACCTTGTGTGACTCATGGACTTTTCATGGGTAAAAAGCTGAGCTTTCTATCTCTATCAGAGGATTAAAGGAATGAAATAAAAATGGTCCTTTTTAGATGTGGCATGCATAGTATGAGACATGAAACATGTTTACAATAATCTCTTTCTTGCATCTCTCTGTGGAGGAATGCTTGGATCTCAGATTCTAAAGGACATTAGGCTAAAGGACATTAGTCAGACCTCAGAGTGTCAAATAACTTTATATCAATGAGGAAATATTATTTATTTATTTTATCTTGAATTATTTCTTTAAGTAGTGAACCTAAAACATAATTAAAGGAAGTTACAAAAAACCAGAATCTTTTTTACATTCTGCTACAGTTCATTCTTTCCTTTCCTTATATTAATATTAAATTAGGTATATAGTGTGGACGTGTACATTATCATGCAATATTGATTATCCAAATTCTTAGCACACATATTTAATTATAGTTATAGCAATTGGAAGAATGACAATGAAATTTTAATATGCTTTTATCCACTCTATTATATAGCTCTCAACAACCTCTTTCTTTCATTCTCTTTCAATTAGCTCCATCCATTTCTTCAAGGCATTTCTTTTAACAACTCAGCTGGGGAGAGAGTGTTCCTGAATGAGAAAGGGGAAGCAGCAGGTGGATTCGACATCACCAATTTGATCACTTTTACAAACAAATCCTTTCAGAGAGTTAGAATTGGAAAGATTGATCTACAAGCTTCAAAAGGGAAGGAATTATCCATGGATGAAGATTTGATTGTCTGGAGTCCAGCTTTTAACCAGGTATTGAATTAATGAATCCACCATGCCTTAATCCTTTAGGATCCCATATTGAACATAGTCTCTTTAGAAATCTAATTTCTGAGGGTTTTTTTAAAATAAACAATGGCATATTCTATCAAATGTTGCTGATGATCAAGGATTCCTCAAATTGACAAAAGTGATATTACAATGTAAAAGCCATGGTTGCATATTTGGTGTGCATTTCATGTGAAATCAGAAAAATCAGAAACTGTTTTAAAAACCCTCCTTTTCAAAACATTTATTTTGTTTATTGTAAGGTTCTTCCATTTTCTCGATGCAATGACCCTTGTTTCCCTGGGGACCGAAAGAAAGTGATTGAAGGGGATCAGTTCTGCTGCTATGACTGTGTTCCATGTCTAGAAGGGAAGATTTCAAATCAAAATGGTATGGTAGGAATTCTACCAATTTTCATTAGACTTAAGCAAATTTAGGATGAATACAATTAATAAAATGAGTTTCACTGATTTGGAATGCCTAGATAACAAATTTCTTTGATTTTCTTCCTAGATATGGATGATTGTTTTGAATGTCCAGAAGATCATTATCCGAATAAAGAAAAGAATGGATGTGTCCTGAAACGGACGGTGTTTCTAACTATTGAAGAAACCTTGGGAATTGGTTTAGCTTCTTCAGCTCTTGGTTTCTTTTTCTTGACATCTTGGGTACTTGGAATTTTTATTAAGCACAGGGAGACTCCCATTGTCAAAGCCAACAACCAGTCCCTCACCTACACCCTGCTTATCTCTCTTCTGCTCTGTTTTCTATCTTCTTTGTTCTTCCTCAGCCAACCCGGTAAAGTGATCTGCCTTCTCCGGCAATCAACTTTTGGAACCACGTTCTCAGTGGCTATTTCTAGTGTGTTGGCCAAAACCATCACTGTGGTTCTTGCTTTCATGGCCACTAAACCAGGATCTCAGATGAGAAGATGGTTAGGGAAAAGATTGGCTTATTCTACTGTCCTATCCTGCTCCTTTTTCCAAGTATGTATTTGTATTCTTTGGTTGTCAACATTTCCCCCATTCCCTGAGTTGGACATGCACTCACAGCTCCAAGAAATTATTTTACAATGCAATGAGGGGTCAGCTTTCTTATTTTTTTGTGTATTGGGCTACCTGGGTGTCTTGGCCATTGCCAGCTTTATTGTGGCTTTTCTTGCCCGTAAATTACCTGACAGCTTCAATGAAGCCAAGTTCATCACCTTCAGCATGTTGGCTTTTTGCAGTGTGTGGATCTCCTTCTTTCCAGCCTATCTGAGTACAAAAGGAAAAGCCATGGTAGCTGTGGAGATCTTCTCCATCTTGTCCTCCAGTGCTGCATTACTGGGATGCATATTCTTGACAAAATGCTACATCATTGTTTTCCGGCCTGAACTAAACCAAAGGGAGAATCTCATTAAGAGAAATTAGTAAGCCATGTGACCTTTCTCACCAGGAGAAATTGCTAACAAACAAGAATAGGAAGTCCTAGTGACCATAATTACATAAGGATTTCATTTAGGTAACCTGATTTCATATTTTAATGAAATGGAAAAATGAATTGAAGTACCTATTAAAGTAGCTAGAGCTATTTTCCGTTGCTGATCAATTATTGATAGGAATGAAGACATCTATGTGCAATTTTCACCTCTTCATGAAATCAAAGATTGCTTTTAATAGAATTTCAGGAAAGAACCTGATATTTGGGCCTTTTTCATTTGGGTTTCTCTATAATTCAAATATTTAAAAACAGAATATTATTTTGTGTACAGAGATCTCTTGTGAAAAGTGAGAAAGAGCAAAGACGGAAATTCATACCATAAAATATACTTAGATATTGTGACTTGGGCTACATGGATATCTTAACTCTTGCCAGCTTTATGGTGGTTTTTCTTGCCCATAAACTACCTGATAGCTTTCATGAAACCAAGATCACAAAAGGAAAAGACATGGTAGCTGTGGAGGTCTTCTCCATCTTGTCCTTCAGTGCTGCCTTACTGGGATGCATATTGTTGCCAAAGTCTACATCATTGTTTGCTGGGCTGACCTCAACCACAGGGAGCAACTCACAAAGAGAAATTAGTATAAGTATGTAGGTAGAAAAGTAGATAGATAGATAGATAGATAGATAGATAGATAGATAGATAGATAGATAGATAGATAGACAGACAGACAGACAGACAGACAGACAGACAGACAGACAGACTAATGGAGAGACAGACGGACAGACAAAAAAACCCTATGGGCAGGGCAAATTGCCCAAATTTTAGTGAACGT